>NC_056499.1:23684424-23698080 GCF_014905685.2 Nematolebias whitei | reverse complement strand
AGTAAACAGCCATCAGTGTGCTAATGACTCATTGTTAGGCTGATGGTCCTTCTTGAGCATGTGATCAGCTGGTTTTGGTTGTCAGCAGCAAACTGGTTGATCCACCCTGAGAAGGTGCTATTTAAGAGACTGAGCTGAAAACAGCACCTCAGACTGAGGAAGTCTCTTGGATGAGAGACGAAACGTTTCTACATTTTTTTTGCTTTGTTTTGTTTTTGTTTTTTTGAATGTCCAGAGGACCAGATTGAACTTTTTTGGACTCTGACTTTAAGATTAACTGTTCTACAAAAAAGCTTCTTCTAGTTAAGGCAGATAGCTACGCTTAAGTCCGTGTTGACCAGATCTGATCTTGAAAAAATAGTCCATGCATTCATTACAACCCAGCTGGACTACTGTAATGTGCTTTATGTTGGGTCAGTCAGGTGTCCCTTTCACATCTCCAGCTCGTCCAAACTGCTGCAGCTCGGCTATGAACAGGAACTCGTAGGTTTGAGCACATTTCACTAGTTTTGTCCTCCCTTCACTGGCTCCCTGTACATGTCAGAACTAATTTTAAAATTATCCGGTTGACCTTTAAGTACATAAATGGCCTCGAACCCTCATACCTCTCTGAACTACTAGAACCATATGTTCCTTTTTGAGCGCTGAGATCATCTGATCAGCTGATTTTGGTTGTATCAAAAACCAGTCTGAAGCTCAGAGGAGATCGAGCATTTTCAGTCATGAGCCCTAAACTTTGGAACAATCTGCCCCTCAACATTAGACAGGTCACTTCACTCCCTGTTTTTAAATCTCTCCTAAAATCACATCTGTATTCACTGACATTTAACATAGAATGTGATTTGATTAAGTATTTCATTGTTTCTTATTGTTTCTCATTGTTTTAATGATTTTATTTTTGATGCTTTAATTACATCTTGTTATTATATTTTATTAGTCTTAAATTACCACCTTGATCTTATTGTTAAGCACTTGCTGCGGTTTTAAATGTGCTTTATAAATAAATTTGACTTGACAATCCTCCAACCCGCTTGTCATTAGCTAAGTGCCTCTCAAATTAGCAAGCTAACGTTTAGATAACCTAGCATAGACTATTGCCTTGTTAAACTTTACCCAGAACAATAAATCTAATGTAGAGGTAAATATATGTCCGTGTTTGTAATGTTATCTTTGTTGTCCTCAATGAAATACATTGTTTGCCTGAAATCTTTACTTCTCTGCAAAAAAAAAAAAAAAAACATTAGCCTTCCCCTCCCAATATCTGTACTGACGATAGCCGAAATTTTCAAATGGGACGGGCTCCAATTAGGATACAATGAAAAGATGGTAAAACTAAGACATGTGAAACTGACTCGACTGAAGCAGTTCAACCATCACGCTTCCAGACGAGAGGGACAAACCTACAAGATGAGCTGTTAACATATCTGCTGGTTAAAAATTATCCCAAACATCTCGCCCTGTTAGTGTCGAAGAAGTAAAAGCTGACTCAGAGAGCAGATTTTAAACTCTATTAACCAGTCAGTGAGGAATTACAGGTGCACGAACAGCTTGAAACAATGTTTTATCTCCCATGAAAAGTAATAAAGTTCAAATCAAGTGCGATGGAGTAAACACACAAACTGTCAAAATAAATGACATGCTATTTTACAAAGTTATGATAAATATTAGACAAACTTGTTGGTACCCTTAAAGATAAGTATAACAGGTGCCTTCAAGCTTTTCATCAGCCATTCAATCTAATTAAAGGGAACAAACATGCCACTGGGTAGTCTGGTGTTGCTGTGTGCGCCACACTCAACATGGACCTTAGAAAGCAAAGGTAAGAGATCTGTCTGAGGAGCTCAGAAAGTAGATTATCGATATTTGTGTTAAAAGGTAGAAGCTCCAAGACCACATCCACGCAACGTCATGTTCCTCTGACAACAGATGCCAATATTATTAAAAGTATATAAGGTTTATGAGACTGTAGCCAACCTCCCACGAGGTCGATGCAAGATTTAATGCAACCCCTGGTTAATTAGAAAGATAGTGAGGATAATAGGAAAAAGCCAATGAAAACATCCAATACCACTCAAGCTGAACTCCAAGGTTCTGATTTCACCATTTGTCACATTTTACAGGAAAATGAGCTCAGAGGAAGACAATTCAGGAGGGTTCCACTGCTTAAAGAAAAACACACAAATGCCAGAATGAAATTCACTAAAATGCATGCTGACAAGCCCCAAAGTTTCTGGGGATGATGTCACATCTGCTGTTATTGATAATTGTGGAATGGCACGTTAGCGCTTGTCAGGAGCAAACTGCATTAAAATATATTTAATGTTCCAGTTTTTTCCACAATTGCTTGCAGACTATAAAATCAACAGAAAACACATAATGGAACACATATTCTGAGGTTACACGACAAACGTTTTCATCCTGTTGGTTTATCACCTGTCTCCAGGCAGACCCCTGTAGCTTGGATGCTCTCTGGCTTCTCTCCATTGTACACCATGCATACAAGCTGCAGGCAGTAGATGCCAATGTCCAGTAACGCTCCTCCACCGAGCTCCTTCTGCGTTGCTCTTGGCACGTCCATCATTGACACGCCAAACTCAGATCGGACCATCTTCACTTCACCCAGCTCCCCATGAGCGAGCAGCCTCCTGATCTCCACAGAGACCGGGAAAAAGCGAGTCCAGACAGCCTGAAGAACACGGACATAGCAACTGTATATAGTTACATTGTAGGGTTCTGTTTTTTGTGAATGACTCTCAGTAGGCTCCACATTTACCTCCATGAGGAAGACGTTGTTCTTCTTAGCAGAGTCCAGGATCTCTTTCACCTCCCTGGTGTTCATGGCCAGAGGCTTCTCACACAGCACGTTCTTCTTGGCGTTTGTAAAGAGCAAACAGGTCTTCAGATGGTACGGGTGGATAACGCCAATGTACACGACATCTGTACGACCAAAGACACAAAACAGAGTTGAGTCTGAAGGACTTTTCTTTTTTTTTTTTTTTTTTTGTTACGTTTAAGTGAAATAGCAGGGAATACGTAAAAAATGACTCAGACCTATGTTTGGATCAGTGGCCAGCTCCTCATAGCTGCCGTATGATCGAGGGATGCCGTGTTTATTGGCAAACTCCTGAGCATCCTCCAACTTCCGAGCTGCAACAGCCACAACCTGAGAAAACACATGAATTACTAAAACCCTGCTTTAATGACAGACTCATTACTGACACATATCCCAACTGCATATATGAACATTTGAGCAATATTCAGTACAATAGATGTTTTACTTTAAAAACAACATTTCCTTAGTGACACCACTATGCCACTTACAAACTTGCACAAAAACAATGTGTCCACGAAAATATTGTGTATTTGTGATGCAGTGAATTTACTCCTAAATGCTGCTTTTATGTTGTTTCCCTTAATTATTTGTTTCCTCAGCAAAAAGTTGATTTATTATTAAACTGATTTTATTTGACCTTTATTTTTACAATTTTTTTTAATTAATTTATTCATTCATTTAAAATAAACAAAACAAATTCATCAAAAAAAATGTATATATGTATATATATATATACACATATATACTGTAGTGAACTCGGCCTCCGACCAAAACCTGCCTCTGAGGACCTTCAGGGGACAGGAAGTGTTATTTCATTGATTTGAATCCAGAAATACAAATTAGCTCATCCAGAGACTGTCTAATTGTATCCTGAAGTAATCAATTGAAAGAACACTCTTCTTTTATATTATCATTACTATTTTACAATATCTTGATAAATCAAAAGTGTGTTTAGTTCATACCATTTCTAAATGTTGAAGTGAACCACTCATTTTAAATCAACTGTGAAACAATATTAACGATTTTTTAATCCTCATTTAAATTAGAAATCAAGTTAAATGTCTAGTTACAAAGTAATTATGCATTTTGATCTTCTGTCTGAAATGAGAAGTAGTGATGTCGGTCGAAAGTCAGAAAGAAGTTATTAGAACCAAGTGTATTGTTTTTAAACCTAGCAGACGGTAAATAAGAAGCTACTGGAACCTGCTTGGCCTCACTTCGACATAACATGTCTTCTGTCTGTACTGGACGTTTCTAAAACATTCCTGCTGTTTTCTTGACTTGTAATGACCCTCTGACATCACTAGAACCACCCCCTGTTGGTTGTTTCAACCAATGAGGAAGTCCTGAAGTGACCGGAAGTGAGAACTCTTTAAGAGTCCACACTTCCTGGAACTTCTCAGTCTTCAGTCTTCTTGAGTCTTTGACCGGAGTCTTCCTGGGGTCTTCTTCAGTCTTTCATGGAGTCCTCCACTTCTGAGTGGAATCTCTGACTGAAGTATTCCTGAGAGTTCCTAAGGAACTTTCAGATTTAATCAATAGCTGATGGATTTGACCATGAGACGAGGGTCCGTCCATCCCAGCTGGAGTCACAGCACCTCGCTGTGAACTCACCCGGGCGTAACGCCCTACAACTTCTAAGGACGCTTATTCTGTTGAACGGAGTACCGTCACTACTTCGGACGATTCTCAGGCATCCTGACCGGAGACGCTGAAAGGTAGCGTTGAAATGGACCTCTGTACCGGAGCTAACCTATCTTCTGCAAAGGTAACGAGTCGCCACGCACCGAGTGTACCGGGGCTGAGCTGGGGTCGGATGAAGGGTGCCATTCCTAGTCAACACACTTTCCCTCATCCATATTTTCTCTCCATTTAAACTCCTTCATTTCCCATCTTTAAACTCTCCTATTTTGCCAGTAATCTAGATGCCTTCGTCAAGTCCTGTTGTCTTATTAAGTAAAACGTGCCAAGTTTTATTAATCAGAACCAGATCAGCTAATCAAGTGTACAATGTTTTGATGTTAAATTTTGATTCTGTTCAATAAATGACCGCATTTATTCTGATGGGTCAAAGGAAATTAACGTCTCATGTCACTGATTAAACAATCCACGCATAGTTACCTCGGTCACATGGCAGTAATTTAAATCAAAAAAGAGAGAACCCGTTTATTTAAATATATTGTAGTCAAGGGCAGCTAACCTAGCCCTTAGCACACTACAATACATATATATATATTTTTTTTTTGTTTGTTTGTTTGTTTGTTTGTTTTGTTTTGTTTTTTGTTTTGTTACCTTTTCCTTATAGCCATCCTATCTGTTAAAAAAAAAAAAAAACTGCAGTATGCTTTTTTATAACTGTTTATTGTTGTTGCTGTTGTCCATTGTTGTCATCTTTCTTTGTTGAAATCAGGTCTCTCTTGTAAATGAGTCCTCGAGGCTCAATGGGATTTACCTGTATAAATAAAAGTTGATATATATATATATATATATATATATATATATATATATATATATATACATACACATACCAACCGGATTCCAAAAAAGTTGGGACACTAAACAAATTGTGAATAAAAACTGAATGCAATGATGTGGAGATGGCAAATGTCAATATTTTAATCGTAATATAACATAGATGACAAATCAAAAGTTTAATCTGAGTAAATGTAACATTTTCAAGGAAAAATATGTTGATTCAAAATTTCACAGTGTCAACAAATCCCCAAAAAGTTGGGACAAGTAGCAATAAGTGGCTAGAAAAAGGAAATTGGGCATATAACGGACAGCTGGAAGACCAATTAACACTTATTAGGTCAATTGACAACATGATTGAGTATAAAAGAGCTTCTCAGAGTGTCTGTGTCTCTCAGAAGCCAAGATGGTAAGAGAATCACCAATTCCACCAATGTTGTGCAGAAAGATAGTGCAGTAATACCAGAATGGTGTTACCCAGCATAAAATAGCAAAGACATAAGTTATCATCATCAACCGTGCATAACATCATCAAAAGATTCAGAGAATCTGGAACAATCGCTGTGCGTAAGGGTCGAGGCCGTAAAACTCTACTGGATGCTCGTGATCTCCGGGCCCTTAAACGTCACTGCACCTCAAACAGGAATGCCACTGTCAAGGAAATAACAGAATGGGCTCAGAAATACTTCCAGAAAGCATTGGCAGTGAACACAATCCACCGTGCCATCCGCCGTTGCCAGCTGAAACTCTACAGTGCAAAGAGGAAGCCATTTCCAAGCAAGCTCCACAAGCTCAGACGTTTGCACTGGGCCAGGGGTCATTTAAAATGGAAGACTGTTCTGTGGTCAGATGAGTCACGATTTGAAGTTCTTTATGGAACACTGGGATGCCATGTCATCCGGACCAGAGAGGACAAGGATAGCTCAAGTTGTTATCAATGCTCCATTCAGAAGCCTGCATCACTGATGGTATGGGGTTGCATGAGCGCTTGTGGCATGGGCAGCTTGCATGTCTGGAAAGGCACCATTAATGCAGAGAACTATGTTCAGGTTCTAGAACAACATATACTCCCATCTAGACGTCATCTCTTTCAGGGAAGACCCTGCATTTTTCAACACGATAATGCCAGACCACATTCTGCAGCAATCACAACATCATGGCTACGTAGGAGAAGGATCCTGGTACTGAAACGGCCAGGCTGCAGTCCAGATCTTTCACCTATAGAGAACATTTGGTACATCATATAGAGGAAGGTGCGACAAAGAAGGACCAAGACGATTAAACAGTTAGAGGCCTGTATTAGACATGAATGGGAGAGCATTCCTATTTCTAAACTTGAGAAACTGGTCTCCTCTGTCCCCAGACGTCTGCTGAGTGTTGTAAGAAGAAGGGGGGGATGCCACACAGTGGTAAAAATGGACTTGTCCCAACTTTTTTGGGGTTTGTTGACACCCTGAAATTTGGAAATAACATATTTTTCCCTTAAAATGATACATTCTCTCAGTTTAAACTTTTGATCTGTGATTTGTGTTCTATTCTGAATAAAATATTAGATGTTGGCACCTCCACATCATTGCATTCAGTTTTTATTCGCAATTTGTTTAGTGTCCCAACTTTTTTGGAATCCGGTTTGTGTATATATATATATATATATATATATATATATATATATATATATATATCCACTTATACTCTCTTGTAAATGAGTCATCCAGGCTCAATGGGATTAACCTGTCTAAATAAAGGTTGAATGAATGAATATCCTACCTTGCACTATACCTTCCCAACAACTTTAACGTAATCATCTTTTTAAACGTATAAATTGTTTTACAAATGTTTATGGTGATATCAAGGCTATTGCAAAGTCCTACTCCCTGAATTACAACGCAGCGCTCCTTCTAGTTCTAAATGGAGGTTTTACAAACATTTCCAGTCTTTTAAGGTTATAATGACTCTCTTAAAAAAAAAAAAAAATTAAAAAAAATAACAACATTGAATATTTGGGGCTAATATTTTTTATGAGCTTTATGACCAGGTTAATTGAGAACCGGTTCTCTTTTTTAAACATGACCTGGTTTTAAACTGCAAAAATGTAGATGCGCCTGTATGATGTCAATTACGGTAAAATAGTAAAGCTGCTGAAACATGCTGACAGCAGCATGGTCGCTCTCTTTAGTTTATTTGTCTGTTTTAATCGGATGAAAGCCACTGTATGCACGTGCACAACATGTTTCTTATTTCTTATTTAATCAGAAACTGTTTTTGACTTGACTTTGACTGCGGACAGAGCTGAGGCACAGTTTTGTCAGAAGAACCTCCGGTGGAGACTCTTGTTTTGTATGGAGGGTTCTGACGCGTCTCTCCGTGGCCGTGTGGACAGACTTACCTGGTGGTCTTCAGCTGGAAGAGTTTTCAGAGCCACAGTGAAGTCGTGGCTGATCTTCCCTGCGCTGCAGATCCCCCACCTGGTAGCCATGTTGGAGTGTAGTTCCTTGTATGGAGCGCAATTGGTGTCAAAAAGATTCGTTCATTCATTCAACCTTTATTTATACAGGCTAGTGTCATTGAGCCGCAGTGACTCATTTACAAGAGCGACCTGTTGTAAACTCGTTTCACAAACTCGTAGAACAACATTTGTATGCTTACAACATGATTCACAAATGTAGTAAAACACTACGCTTACACATTGGAAAATGTGCGTGCACGCGGACCGCCTGCTGTGCACGCATCAGCTTGCCCGTGTTTATGACGTTTTGACACTTTTTTTACCGCACCCGATTCGCAAACGAGATGATGCGTTCAAGGCCTGAGAAAAGCTCGGATATACTTACCGCATTTTTGACGTTTTTTTTTTAAATTTAATATATACTTTTCTTCTATTTACTTTTTCAATTTAAATGCTTTCTTTTATGATTGTTTACTATTTTCATTGTTGCCTATTTTGTCATCATTATTAGTTAAAAAACAAACAAACAAACAGTTCTCTCATGTAAATGAGCCCTCAAGACTCAATGAGACTAACCAGTATAAATAAAGGTTGAATGAATACCAGCTATATTTATATTAAAGACATGACTTAAATAACATTCTAAAAATGTGAATTTTGTAGAACTGCTCAAATGCACTAATTTAAATGGGTAAGTTCTAGCAAAATAAAAACTACCTCAAAACTGACGAGATTCGCAGCCATATATTGTAGACGCCTCACTGAGCGCTTAATCGTAAATCGATGTCGCCGCCATATTTGATGTGGCAAAAATTAAGTGATAGAAGCTTAAAATGACCAGATTTCTGAAATAAAATCTGGGGTAATTTCCATCTCGAAGACAAAAAATAATTAAATGTTATCAAGATGAAAATAAGAAATGGGGACACTGTTTAATTTATTTTTACATAGTTATTCATGTTTAAACAATAAAAAATAAAATGTAGCAGCAGGTATATGCCTCTCCACACTGTTGTGAACATTTCCTAAGTAATAAAATGAATAATGTAATAGTAGTAGTAACAGAGTACTAAAACTGGGATGGTGGTGTATACTAATGTAAATGAATGTGCGTAAATTTGTGCATGGATGTGAACATGTTCATCCAGTGATGCTTGAAAGTGTGTGAGCTCTTTAACACAAGTCCTAAAAGTAGATAAAGAGAACCCAGTTAAACAAATGAGACGAAATATTATACTTAGTTATTTATTTATTGAGGAAAATGATCCAATATTACATATTTGTGAGTGGTAAAAGTATGTGAATTGCTTTCAGTATCTGGTGTGATGCCCCACCCTGTGCAGCAATAACTACAACTAAATGTTTCCAGTATGTTGATCAGTCCTGCACACAGACTTGGATGAATTTTATCCCATTCCTCCATGAACAGCTTCAACTCTGGGATGTTGGTGGGTTTCCTCACATTAACTGTTCACTTCAGGTCCTTCCACAACATTAAGGTTAATAAGACTGGATCAAGGTCAGGACTTTGACTTGGCTGTGTTGGGATGCATGAGAGAAGCAGAGCATGCTCTATTCACACAAGGAGAGCTGTTGGTCAGGCTGCTTCTTGGTGTGCAGAGTTCTCTAAAATAGATATTGAATTATGTGTTTATTTATGTATGTATAGATGTTTAACAACCCGTTAAAATACAGCAGCATGCAGGAAATGGTATCTACTTTACTCAAAATTTTCTGGGAGAGGATCTCCCCACCAGTGTGTCCCTCCCACATTCCAAATACTTCTGATGCCAATGGATAGATCCCTGTTCTTTAAGTCAAACAGGGTGCCCACTCACACATGATCATATCCCAGTGAATGAAAACACCTGACTCTAATTTTACCTTCAAATTAACTGCTAATCCTAGAGGTTCACATACTTTTACCACTCACAAATATGCAATATTGGATCATTTTCCTCACTAAATAAATGACCAAGTATAACATTTTGACAAGTGACAAGTATAACGCATATAAATGTGTCCTTTTTGCAGATGACACCACATTTTTTTGTTTGGGTAAAGATATAAAACGGATATTGGAATTGATGAAGACAGAATTTGATCAAATACAAACTTGGTTTAAACTTAATAAATTATCATTAAATTAAGATAAAACTAATTACATGATATTTAGTAACAAAAAGAGAACTGTTGATGATCCATTTAAAATTGAGGGTGTTGAGATTTGTAGAGTTAATGAGATGAAATGTTTGGGTGTAATCATTGATGAACAGCTAACATGGAAAAATCACATAAATTCTGTAAGAATAAAAATATCTAAATCTATTGCAGTACTATACAAAGTCAGGGAATTATTAAATGATAAAGCTCTGTACATGTTGTATAACACAATCATTGTTCCACATTTAATCTATTGCATTGATGTTTGGGGGAAAGTGTGTAAAACATTTACAAAACCTATTTTTATTTTACAGAAAAGAGCTGTAAGAATTATCACCAGAAAGCATTACTGTCACCCATCAAGCACATTATTTTATCAACTGAAGTTATTGAAGTTCCACAAAGTTGTTATAATCTTAAGGGGATAGAGATATTTGTCAAACCAAAATTCAGAACTAGTCTGAAGGGAAGGTCTACCTCAATCCAAGGAGTTGGATTGTGGAATGTTCTAGAGAGTGATGTGAAAAATGCCAAGTCAATGTGTACATTTAAGAAAAAGATCAAAGCTGAATTGTAAAAAAAAAAACATATATGAAGTAGCTTAGTGTGTTTTTTTTGTATTAGAATTAGAAAAATTAAAAAGAGTTATTCATTTTGTTCTGTTACTTGAAAATTATTATGATTGAACTACTTTTTTGAAAAAAGGGGCAGATATAATACGATTTTTTCTTCTTTCTGCTGCCTTTCATTTTAAATCTCTTGTATCTTTTTTATATTGTTATGGAATTGTTTTGTATTTTTTAAAATGAATAAATTTTATACCATTTTTGTCTCATTTGTTTAACTGGGTTCTCTTTATCTACTTTAAGGACTTGTGTGAAAATCTGATGATGTTTCAGGTCACATTTATGTAGAAATATAGAAAATTATAAAGGCTTCACAAACTTTCAAGCACCTCTGTATGTACATGTTGACATTCATGCACACGCTCACTTACATTAGTGTACCCCCACCTCCAGTTATAGTACTCTGTTACTATTATTACTTTATTTGTTTTATTACTCTTAGGAAATGTTAACAACAGCGAGATACATTTTTGCTGCTACATTTGATTTTTATTGTTTAAACGTGATCTGTAAAAATACGTGAAACCGTAACTGTCGCCGTTTTTTAATTTCATTTGGATAATATTACTTTTTTTTGTTGTCTCCGAACTGGAAATGTCCCCAGAATTAATGTCAGAAATCTGGTCACACCTCAACAGAGAGCCCTGAGGGTCCTGAGGGCAACAAGATTCTCAGGATTCTTGGAAGAGTACAGGGTCTAACCTGTCTTGAAGTGCTGAAACTAGACAAAAACCTGGTGGGTTGGAATGTTGTTTATGGGAAGGCGTGTGGTTTGCGAGCACTAAGGATATCTGGTCCCATCAATCTGGTTACAGGAAACAACACAGCACAATGACTGCTTCGCTGAAGGTTTTTAATGCTAAGGATTATTGTGCTGCACGCTACTTAGACCTGTCTAAAACTTTTGACACTGTGGATCATGACACCTTATGTCATACGCTCTCAGAAATTGGTTTCTCAGATCATACCATTGGCTGGTTCACTCACCATCTCTCAGATCGGAGCAGTGTTGTATAAAGGACCTCAAAGTGATACTTCAGTGAAAGTACAAGTATCTTACCATTAAATTACTTTGGTAAAAGTTAAAGTCTCCTTTAAAATGATTACTTACGTAAAAGTCTTAAAGTATCGGACATTTAACGTACTTAAGTATCAAAAGTAAATGTCTCTTATAAAATGTATTTAAAGTAAGAGTAAGTAAAAGTAGATGGGTAGAATTTCCAAAACGTTGGTTACGTACTGTAACCCCAGATTCTATGAATATAGGCGTAGCCCTTTAAGGCTGTCGCTGATGGGTTTATCCCGTTATGCGCAAGCATCGTACTGAAAAAATTAGTCCACGCCCACCTGCTGTGTGGGCCCCACCCGATCCGTATAAATTACGTTAAGAGCGGGTAATCTGCTCCCAAATAGCTTATTCTTTTCTTCAGCTATTCAGGAGCCAGTGAGGCCCGACGCTTAAAGGGCTACGCCTATATTCATAGAATCTGGGGTTACAGTACGTAACCAACGTTCTATGTCATATAGGCTTCGCCCTTTAAGGCTGTCGCTGATGGGTTAAGGGCGAAGCGGATGTGGTCCTCGCCTCACTGGGTCCATTCGAACACAGTAAGAAGCGGAAGCTTGCCCAAAAAACGTCTTGTCATTCAGCTCCCCATGTGCATAACTACGCATCGCGTAATTGTGTGCCATGCACAGACGCATGTTGTGCAACTATGCGTTCTGACAAGCATGAATGCCCCGGAAAAACTTTCAACGGGGAAGATATTAAAAAGAGGGGGGGGGGGGGGGGCATGAAGCAACTGATTCATGATTGAACAGTATAAACAGATTAATATCAATGAACTGATTATTGAACAATGAACTGATTGGTAACAATAGTCATGAACTGATTAGTGACAATAGAACCAAAAATCACAGACACAACTTGTGGCTGATAACAACATCTCACACTGTAATGCATGCAGACAGATGTGAGTTTAAACAGAGTTCCATGAGAACAACAATATTCATTCTGTTAGAGCACTAAGGACAGAATGTGTCATGGAACGAGCCGTTACATCACGTAGGTAAAAGCGAATAAATGAGCAGGGTGTTGACCATGCAGCCGCAGTGCAAATGTCCTGCATTGACATACCATTATGCAGAGCAGTCGAAGATGCGATACCCCTGGTTGAGTGTGCTTTGAGATTGACAGGAGGCTCTAGATCTGATGCTCTGTAGGCTTCAGAAATGGCCTCACACAGCCAGTGTGACAAGCGCTGGGTGGATAACGGGCGGCCTGCGGATGCATCTCTATAATGCACAAACAGATGTTGAGTTTGACCCATTGCAGCTGTGCGCGCTATGTAACACGATAACGCCCGCACCGGACAGAGAAGATGAAAAGATGCTTCTTCTTCTGATCTGTGGGGGGGAGGGAAGAATCCCTCCAACGATATCTGTCTCGATTTAAAAGAGCTCGTGATGCTTTTAGGCATAAAGGCTGGATTTGGTCTTAAATCAGCTGAACTACCGTCAGCCTGGATTCTGAGACATGACGGAGCGGCAGAGAGGGCGGATAAATCACTCACCCTCTTAGCGGATGTTAAAGCCAGCAGCAGGGCTGTTTTAAGAGACAGGAATTTAAGTGAGACTTGATCCAGAGGCTCAAAAGGAGCCTTGATCAGGGCTCGCAGGACCAGCGTTAAATCCCACTGTGGAACTAATGAGCGTGAAACCGGTCTATGTCTTTGTACACCTTTTAGAAACCGCTTCATCAGCGGGTGGTTAAAAGCTGTTCTGTCCCCGAACCCTTCGTGGCAGGAAGAGATGGCTGCAGCGTATGTTTTAATCGTGCTGAATGCCAACTTCCTATCCATCAGCTGTTGAAGAAAGGACAGCACGCCACCTAATGGACATGAGGTGGCCTCTAAACCTTTCTCTGTACACCAGCGCTGAAAAGCTGTCCACTTTGATGTGTACAGGGCTGTGGTAGATGCAGCGCGTGAATCTTGGATTGTGCGCACTACCTCCTGAGGGAGACCCATCCTCTCTAAGCGGGACCGCTCAGCGGCCAGACCCATAGGTGCTGGCCTATTTCCGGGTAACTCCTGATCGCTCCTCCTGCTTGAAGG
>NC_056499.1:23658484-23679424 GCF_014905685.2 Nematolebias whitei | reverse complement strand
GGTAACTCCTGATCGCTCCTCCTGCTTGAAGGAGAGCATCTTCCCTCCATGGCAGTTTCCACGGGCGACCTGACAACAGACGCTGCAGGACCGGGAACCATGGTGCGTTCACGCGCTCGGGAGCTACCAGAAGAGCTGTCAGTCCCTCCTCCTGAACTCGGTTCAGGAACCGTAAAATCAGAGGAGGGGGGGGGAACGCGTACAGAAGCGTTTTGGGCCACGGGCTGTGGGCAAAGGCATCCACCCCCAGCGGTGGGTCGTCTCGAGGGCTCAGGGAAAACCATAATTGGCACTGAGCGTTCTCTCGCGTCGCAAACAGGTCCACAGCTGCTTTGCCAAACTTCTGCCACGTCTGAAACATCAGGTCTGGATGGAGGGTCCAGTCCGCGTGACGTGGGCCGCCCCTGGACATCACGTCTGCTCCTCTGTTCAGAACGCCGGGTATGTAAACCGCTCTGATGGAAAGCAGGTTTTGGTGAGCCCAACACAGTAGCTTCCGCGCAATGTGTAACATCTGGGCTGAACGCACACCCCCCTGGCGGTTTATGTACGCAGCAGTCACCATGTTGTCTGTGTGAATCAACACGTGTTGATTCTGTAGCACGGGAGCAAAATGTTGAATCACATTCAGCACTGTGCGACACTCCAAAACATTGATGTGGGCTGATGTGCGGTGGGGCCACAGCGCCCCTACTGCTTGAGATAGGCATGTCCCCCCCCCAACCTGACAGAGACGCGTCCGTGAAGACAGACACATGTGACGTGGGTCTGCTGACGGGGACTCCCTCTGACAGAGCCAGGGTGTTTCCCCAGTGTCGGAGGTCTGCTCTCACGGAGGGAGGGACAGTGATCATCCGTCTCTTTTGTTTTACTGGATCCACACGCAGGCGCGTAACCCACCTCTGGAGGCGTCTCATGTGTAACAAACCCAGCGGGACCACTGTGTGAGCTGATGACATCATTCCCAACAGCTTCATGACGGAGACAGCTGTTACCACTTTGCCAGGTCTTACGTGGCGTAATTGGTTTTTTAGAGTGTCGATTCTTGTTTGTGATAAGCGAGCCGTCATGGTAATTGAGTTTAATTCCACTCCCAGATAAACAATTGTCTGGGCCGGGAAAATCGAGCTTTTCTTCCAATTTATGGCGAAGCCCAAATTTAGCAGATGTGATGCCAACACCTGAGCCTGTATCAATGCTTCCTGTCTGGAGTGAGACAGGAGCAGCAGGTCGTCCAGGTAAAACAAAACTCTCATCCCTGCTCCGTGCAGTGGATGCAGAGCTGTCTCCACACACTTTGAGAACGTACGAGGCGCGAGGGAGTACCCGAAAGGCAGCCTGTTGTACTGGTACTTCATCCCTTGAAAGGCGAAACGCAGAAATTTTCTGTGTTTTGGGATGATTGGTATGTGAAAATAGGCATCTTTTAGATCGATGGAAACAAACCAGTCGTTTTTCTGGATGTTGTCCAACAGCTGTCTGTTCGTCAACATGTGAAACGGTCTGTTCATGATCGCTTTGTTGAAAGCTGACAGATCCAGAATCGGTCTCATCCCTCCGGTCCTTTTGGGGACCAGGAAGTAGCGTGAGTAAAACCCTGTGTTTTCCTCCTCGTTGGGAACTCTTGAGATTACACCTTTTATCAGAAGCTCTTGGACTTCTGCATTTAAGGCTGAGACTTGGTCTGGTGATGACAGGACCGTCTCTATAACTCCTCCGAACGGAGGGGGTCGGGTTGCAAACTGCAGCGTGTAACCCTTGCATAACACTCTGTCCATCCATCTGTCCGGTGAGCATGTTTTTAGCCACTCTGCGTGACGTTCGTGGAGTGGACGTGCGTTTAAATGATGTGCCGTGTTTTGAACGGATGTCATCCAAACCTCCGCCTCGACCGCCGTCATGCGTCGCGGAAATGTTTTCCGCGTGACCCAAGGCGAGGCTTTCTCGAAAGGGCTGTTCTGCGCGCGCCCGTGCACTGTGACTGGATCGCGGACCAACCTTCATGTCCGGGCGGGGCGGTGTGCGCTGAGGCGAAGCGTGTGCCAGCTGATGACGTATAACGTCGCTGTGCGAACGTTGAGAGGTGGAGGGCGTGACGTCATCAACGCCGTGCTGTCGAAGTGAAGGTTGTAAACTTCGCGGGAGCGCACGTTTCCTCTGGAGGGACGCGCGCCGCTCTCGCTGAGGGCGGGGCCCGTCGTTGGATTCATTCAGCTGTCTCACGCTTATGTCGCCGTGAGCTGCTGATCGCTGAGGCGCGATGGATGACGGCCGTTCGCGATTATTCAGGAAAAGCGTGTGTTGTTTTTGCTGAGAGCGGGGACCTCCACCGGACCCGGCCTGCGGTCCCACATTTATCCCGATGTGAGCCGGTGAGCGCCGGGCAGCTGTGCGTGCATCATTAACACAGCGCCGTTTGGATGGAGGTTGCTTGTCTTGCTCGGGTGCGCGTTTAACACCGTTTGAGTGGTGATCGTGCGGTTCTGATTGACAACAAGATATTTCGCTTACCGTGGTGTCACGTGAGCGTCTGGGCATGTGAAGGAGCGGCGGTGGGTTTAAAAAACCTTTATTTAAGGCCACCGGCTCTCTCTGTGTGGAGGATGTGTGTGTAGCGGCTGTGAGCTCATCCGAACTTACAGACTGGCTAAAAACAGGCATTTTGATTTTTGAAAAATCATTTATTTCACTTCCTGTTTCGTTCATACACACATCCCCCGCAGACCGTCATTTCTTAAACCTTCTCCCTCGTGAGCTCTGCGGTTTGTTTGGCCCGAGCGCCGTCTGCAGGCGATCTCTGGGGAAACGCTGAAGTGCAGGCTGCCGGACTGAGGAGGGGTGGTCTCTGGCGGGCGGGGCTGGTGGTGGAGCTGGGCGAGACGAAGCTGCTGCTGCCGTGGAGCGTCGGTGCTTCTGCCTCTGCTCTCGACGATCCCTCCAGCGGGCTGGAGGACGGGATGAGCCGCGCGGCTTGATGAGATGGCGTACCGCTTCCGACATCTCCTCCGACTGCTTGGAATTCGCCAGCATGGTCTTCAAGCTGCTTCCGAACAGCGCGTCCGATGAGATGGGGCCCTCCATGAGGTCCTTGTGCAGCTTTTCCGGCAGCAATGGAGAGTGACGGAGCCAGATGGAGCGTTGGATTACCGTCATCCATGAAGCAATCCTCGACAGGCAAACCGTGGAGGCGGCGCACATGTTGAGGACGGCGTCTGCCGATTTACACAGGGAGCTCTTCGTCTCCTCCGGCAGGTCTGAGGCCTCCAGCCTCTTCGACATGCTAAATGCTAACAGCGCCACGTTGTTGTTAGCCGCGGCCGCCTGAAAAGCACACTGGTGGGCTCTGTTGGAGAGCGCGGTCGCCACCTGGTCGTGTTTCCCCGGAGGGACGGGACGCTTCTCCAGCCTGGACATCTTCGCTCCGAAGGCTTCCGCGAGGCTTGGCTCGAGGGGGGGTACCGAGGGATAGCCCCGCTCGGTGAACCCCTCCACTCTGGTGATGGGGGCGTAAGTGGAGACGGGCGCCCTTAACCTACCAGGACCGGCTGCGGCCTCGTTCCAGTACGCTGTCACCGCTGGAAAACGAGGCCAAATGGGATCAGGACGGCGAGCCGGCGTGGAGCCAAACCTTCCCGCAAGATCATCCGATCTGAGCGGGGGGGGGGAGGGGACGGAGAGCCCCTTAACGCTAGCAGCTTCCCGGATAATGGCGGGCAGCTCCGAGAGGAGCGCGCCCATGGCAGGGAGCGATGTGGTCGCTGAAGCGGGAAACCCCGGGGGAGTCGAGCATCCGCTCGGCCTCCCTCTTTCCAACACTGTGCTCCCCGGGGGGGAACAAGCGTCGGGGCTGCTGCTAGCGTCACCGGTCCCAGAGGAATCATCCGATTCACTCCGAGAGCCGGCGTAGAAGAAATCCATGGCGTCGTCCAGCGAACAGTCTCCCGCCACTGACAGGCAGTCCTCGATGGTAGCCTTAAACAAGGCTGCTCTCCTCTGCCTTTCCTCCGGTGGAAGCTCGTCACAGAGGCGGCAGGAGGAAGCGCGAGCGACGTGGCGGGGACCCAGGCATCCCTCGCAGGTGTCGTGCCGGTCGAAGCTAAGCAAGTAGCCGGTCTTGCAAGAGGGACACAAACGGATGGTGCTGGAGCTGGACATCTCGACGAAAAGGTCAGTTGTTCTTTGTTTTATTATGCTTGCTGAAGAAAAATGGGAGCAGATTACCCGCTCTTAACGTAATTTATACGGATCGGGTGGGGCCCACACAGCAGGTGGGCGTGGACTAATTTTTTCAGTACGATGCTTGCGCATAACGGGATAAACCCATCAGCGACAGCCTTAAAGGGCGAAGCCTATATGACATAGAACAACATTTATTGGGCGCAATATCCAGTGACAAAAACTTGGAAAGTTTGAACTGAACAATGAAAGACTGCTCCTTAAAATGTCTGATTCTAATAAAGTATATTCATTCAACCTTTATTAACCTTTATTAACCTTTATTAACAAAGCTGTTAGAAAGCTCACATTGTTGTGTAGTTGGCTTGTTAACTGAGCTCGGTTCTGTTTGGTTATGGCTTGTTTCTTTCTGACTACTTAGTAATATAGGATATATTATAAGATAATATAATAGCATAGGAACTATGTTCTTGAAGCAGTTCATGTCCTGGAGAACACCAAACTTCTCTTTTTTAGCAGCTACCGTCATTTTCACACCAATCAGGGATGTGTCTCCACTGTGAGTCAACAAAGCTTTATTGTAACAATTGATATCTGCATATGCATCTAGTTTGTTCACAGCAGGAGCTGCAGTTTTCACACAAGCGGTGGGGGAGAAGCTGGTAGACTGGAAGAACAAACAGGCATTGCCCCATCAGATTTCTTCTAATTTTAAATTGGAGTAACTAGTAACTAAGATGGTTAAGGGAAATATATTGAAGTAAAAGTACATATTTTATTGAGGAAATGTAGTGAAGTAAAAGTGAAAGTCGCTAGAAATGTAAATAACAAAGTAAAGTAAAAATATGTCAAACTTCTACTTAAGTACAGTAACAAAGTATTTCTACTTTGTTACATTACAACACTGGATCAGAGGCAATATGTGTTCAACATAATGGTACTTCTTCCAGTTATCTGTTAACAATGGTGTACCACAAGGCTCAGTCTTAGGACCCACCCTCTTCACAATCTTCATGTAATGTAGGTCAGATCATCCCTGATGCATCCTTACATTTCTATGCTGATGGCACAGTTGTTTATTGTAGAGCTATGTAGTGAGTCACGTGGGTACGTGTCACTTGTTGTATGACAAATATATGTGGTATATATTTATGCATACTTTTCACGAGTTCTTCATTTTTCTGACTGTAAATGCCGTGCATTGAATTTAACAGAAATGTAACGAGAGACGTTATTACCTTTGACCCATCAAATGAATGGAGTCATTTATTTTCAGAATCAAAGTTTAACATCAAACATTTACATTAATTTGGCAAAATATGAAAATAATAACAGACAGTTTCACAAATAATGAACTTCAAATCACTCGGCGGTGATTTGAGGACTTTGCTTCAGATATTTCTAAAAATATCTGTACTAGTTTTGTGAGAGAGAGGTGAGTTTAAGAGGAAATTGAGATTTATCTTACAGAGGAATATGTGAGGGAATTTAATCTGTTTAACCAGAAATTGCACGCTCCGTCAGATCTCAGCTTTGCCCACGGTACACTTGGTCGAAGAAGAACTTTTACCTTGTTGAAGTTCATCAGCTCAGTAAGGATCCTTCAGACTCTTTTTCAGCGTCTCCGTTGAGAACTGCTAAAATCCTTAGAGAGTCGTGCGTGGTTAGTTCAAACAGAATCATAATCCCAAAACGTCTCTGGATTCTCGGCAACTCTGACTCTTCATTGTCAGCAGCTCTCAGACTCTTTCAGATCTTCTCAGACTCCAAAACTCTCCATAACTCTAGTTCTCTTCTGAACTCCTTGAGAACTTTTTCATTCTCGGAATCTTTTCCATTCTCCATGAACTGGGAAGTTGCCACATTTTATTTGGGTCGACTTCCGGTTCAATTTAGAGCTTTCTGATTCGTGGATGTACCAGAAAGAGGTGTGGTTTTTTGACGTAAGTTATTATCAAAAGTCAAGGATTGTTTTCAACATACAGAAAAGATTATTGCAGTCGACCAGACTTCGTGGAGTCTCACACTTGGTAATCTTTTCAAATAGTAAAACATGACATTTCTTCTTCAGTAAACATTTAGTTGACCGAAGCTTCAACTTTCACACACTTACGCCTTGGCTCATTTCAGACAGAAAATCAAGAAATGCATATTCAGGTGATTTCTTCTTTGAATGAGGAATAAAAATCATTACTTACTGTTTATGTAAAATAAAGATGAGTAGTTCTTTTCAACCCGTAAGCATTGAGTGAAACTAACACAATTTGATTATCAAAACATTTGTAAGACAGTAATGATTATAGAGGATTGTCTTTTCTGCTTGATTAATTCAAGAAAGAAAGTCTCAGGATGGGTGAACCTGTATTTATGGATTCAAATACATGAAATGACAGCTTCTGTCCCACAAGGTTCTAAAGGTCAAGAGTTTTGACCTTAGACTGGGTTTCGACGTAGGCCTAGTCCACTACAGCTAAAACAGTTGCTAAGGTTTTTCAGCTTTTGCAATCTGCTTTTGACATCATCCAGTCTGATTTGTTCCATCTCACACCGGTACTAAACGCTGACAAAACCAAAGGGATGTTATTTTCAAGCAAGAAGTCGGTCCCAGCTTTTCTTTTTTATCCTCGAATAGTGTTCCTATTAAGGTTTTCGATTCCTACAAATATTTGGGTATCTTGGTCGATTTGCATCTCTCTTTTAAGCTCCACATGTTAAACTTGGTAAAGAAACTGAAAGTTAAACTGGGTTTCTTTATAAGAAATAGATCCTGTCTAACTCTTAATGCTAGGAAACACCTTGTAACTGCGACCTTCCTTCCCTCCATTGACTACGGTGACATTATTTACATGAACGCCCCTACAAGCACCCTGCAGATGTTTGACTCTGTCTGGTGCACTAAGATTCATAACTGGCTGGAACACCACTGCACCCTGTATTCACTGGTTAACTGGACATCATTAACTTCACACAGACTCTCTCACTGGTATATTTTCATCTTTAAATCACTTCTTGGTCTGCTGCCTTCTTCCTACGTGTCTCTACATGAGTGCAGCTACAATGTGCACTCTCAGGACATTATTACATGAAGTGTTCCCTCAGTGTGGATTGAACTAGGCAAAAGGGCCTTCTCCTACTCTGCTCCTGTTTCCTGGAATACCTTGGAAAAGATCTGCAGCTCTCAACTTTGACATCTTAGTGGCTTCAAGCAACTGCTAAGTTCATGGCAAAAACCAGTGCAGACATGAGCCTGTGTTTTTTTACATCCTTTTATAATGTAGCTGTTTTTGTTTCAATTGTTTTTATATTGTTTACTTCCATTTATCTTTTCAGTTTATATGCTTTATTTTATGATTGTCTACTGTTGTCATAATTCTTTGTTAAAAACAGATCTCTCTTTTAAATGAGCCCTCGAGGCTCAATGAGACTAACCTGTATAAATAAAGGTTGCATGAATATGACTTGGCTGTCTGCTGTTTGGGACCGGCTGAAGAATTTCAACTGTACCTGCTACTTCTAGCCACAAGATGGCGCTGGATCATTAATTTCGACATTTATTAAAACATACTGCATACAGTACTTTCTTGCTATCGAACAGTATACCATAAGTTAAAAAATAAAGACAGAAAGTTGTAATTACATAGATGTGAATATAATTTATACTTTTTTTTTAAATCCCAGCCACAAACCAGCAAAGGATCCCCAAGTAGAAATCCATCATCTGCCAGGGTCCTTCCTGGTGGGCTGCACATACAAAGCCCTTAAAACAGGTTAACATATGTTTAAAAGGTGAACTGTGAGCCTTTTTGTTTTAATAATTTTATTTTACTGAGTTTCCTTCTTCTACTTTCAGTTGCTCTCTTCTTCAGGGGTCACCACAGTGAACTAACTCGCATGAAGACTTGGCAATTGTTTTTACACTGGATGTCCTTCCTGACACAACCACAGACCACTGAGCTACCACAGCCCTCTGTGTGGAGCAGAGAGCTGCTATCTAGGGCACTCAGGGGAGCAGATGGTGGAGGTTAACGGCCTTGCTCAAGGGCCCAGAGTGGGGCAAAGGAGGGTGGAGGCAGTGTGCGTGCTTCACCTTTCACGTGTTTGATGTTGTTGGTTCGGGAAGTTAAACTGATGATCTACAAATTACAAGCTCGCCTTCTCCAACCTCTGCGCCACCACTGCCCCATGTTTACATCCTCAGTAGTTTACAATTCAATTAAAAAAATGTGGCATTTCAAGAGTTTAAATAAAGTAAGGAGCTCTGTTAAAGAGAGCTGATGCAAATTATCCCTCTTCAGTCCCTTTTTGGGGGTAGTATGGTCATTGTAAGTGTGGTTAAATGCATGAAGGTGTGAGTTTTAGAGTGACAATGAATGATTGACTGAAACATCTAGCCTCTTGCTCTCCTTCCTGTTTGACATAAATAGTTTCCTTCAACCTCCATACCATCAAACCATTTGGCTTCTTTGTCCAAAACATGTACGTTGTCATTAAAACAGTGTGTCTCTGACAGAGAACAGAGAAGACAAATGGTTTGAGATACAATACGTTATTTCTTACTGATGATTATGTACTCTACTGAATTTTAATCCGGTTAGGTTTGGAAAAAATCCAATTGCAGATTAAAATTTAATTTGATAAAATATTGCTTGTAATTGGATTTGAATTGTTCCTGTTTGATTTTTAGTTTAGCTGCCATTGGGCGGCTGTGGATCAGTGGTTAGAGCAGTCGTCCTGCAATGCAAGAGTTGGGGGTTTGAATCCACCAGCAGTCACATACCAAAGTGTCCTTTGTCAAGACACTGAACCCCTCACTGCCTCCCATACACTGATTAGTCTTTGAATAAATCTAGTAGAGTGCTGTATGAATGGGTCAATGAGGGCACAGATTCTAGTGTAAAGCACTTTGAGTATCTTGATAAGATACAAAGGTGATATATAAGTACAGTCCATTTACCATGTAATGTGCAATTTTTATAAATATATAAAGTTTACAAAATAAATTCAACATAGCTTTAAATTATGCTGTGCATTTTTATATTGCACTTTCTGGTCTTTTAATTTCGTTCAATGTTAGTTTTTAATCAGCAGTTAGAGGTCAGCTTCAAAACAATTGTTATCCCAATACTTTGTTTAAAACATGTAAGAAAAAGCTTATATTTTTCATTTTTAAAACAATTTATTCACAGTTGTACATGTGATAGGACAGTACTGAAAAGGAACCTGTGGTTATATACATTCTCATCTATTAAAGATGAGTAATAAAGCTTTATGGAGAGCTTGTTTATAAGTTTTACAGGCTATCTCTACAAGATAAAAAATAAAATAAAAATCATCTTAGTGGAGCGCCATTTTCTTTCCAGCTTTCTAGATGCCTGTTTTAAAGTACGTAACTCAGACTTCAACCAAGGGGACAGTCTTCTCTGATTGATTACTTTCTTTTTCAGCAGAGCAGTTTTATTGAGTGAAGTTTGCATTAAAGCTGTAAGATGATCAACTAGATGATCTAAGTCACTGTTCTCTGCTGTATTGCTCTGCAAGACAGGAAAACAGTGATGGAAGAGATTAAAATTGGTTACAGCGTTTTCTAATAAACACCTTGCTAAGATGAATGGTTACGTACCACAGAGCTTTAAGATTACTGTAATTAAACTTTACTTAAGAAACATAATCTTGACTCAGGAATCCTGGCCAATTATAGACGGCTATATCGAATCTAACACATATCTAAAAAAAATCTAGAGAAAATAATTTGCAGGTCAGTTGCTTGAACATCTGCAAAGAAATAATCTAGAGGCGGGTGTGTGGAAAAGCAATGAAGAAGAGCAAAATTATATTAAAATGTTTCATTTCCCATTCATGGAATGCATAGAGTGTGTCTTTACATTTTCTAATGCCCCATGAGCCCAAGAGGCTGAGAGCATTTACTGAGCCGTGCTCTCTGCTGACTCATAGAAGCCTTTCACTGTCCTAACCTTGAAAAGTAGACAGTGTGACCTATTTTTAAATCGATTTGTGCTTTTCTGCAGTCAACAAGACAGAACACCTCCATTTAACTGAGCTACTCAGTTAAATGAGAAATCAACAAGATTTGAATTCATCCGTCACACACCTTGTAGTGACACCTGTATTTATGGCTTTAAGGATCCATTACAGGACGCGGAGGCACTCAGAGTACATGTTTACAGTATGATTTATTTTGTATCATCTTTTAGCTAAGTTATGATGTTTACCATGTACATTGTAGAATATTATCAATGTTTGAAGCTTTCAAGCATGTGAGGGAAAACTACTTGGAGATCAACACCCAGTTGTTTTCATTTTCTTACTGATTGTTCCTTCAATTTGTCTTATTTCTGCAGCAACTCTGTCCCACTGTGCCATGTCTGATGCAGCTCCCTCTTCCGCTCTGCTTCGGAGCGATGTCACTGTCTGTCCTGGCTGAAGACGACTCCCACCTGTTTCCTGATTTCATCCATGAGCTCCGACAGTAGAACTGACTCTGACAGAGGCATCCACGGGCTTTCCTTTAGTCTTGCAGATGCAAAAAGGAGGACAGCCGTCACACAGAGGGACACAGGTTTGTGCAAAAACACTATAAAATATGTACATTCATAATGAAGCATGTAGTGTGGTAAAAGCAGGTGTGCAAAGATTATGCAAATAAACATTAAGTAGCTAAAACTACCAGTCTGTAAACGCAATGTATGGCAGAGGACATTTCAAGGTCAGACAGCAGCGTGGATGCTGACACAATCTGACGAACGCGTAGGACGAGTCATCTGAACGCTCAGCAGAAGCAACTGTTTCACCGAATTGCAGCGTCTTCCCTTTAAACTCACCTTCCCTTTGAAACGATTGATTCAAGCTGTTCAAACAATACGATCGTTCTGAAGACTAACACACGCCTTTCCTTTTATCCTGACCTACCTTTCAGCAGACACCGTCTCACTTCCTCAGCCTCGTAGCATAGCCCAGTGCTGTATGGGGGAAATTCAGAGGAAGACACGGTTCAGGCAGAGGGTATAGGTGTCTTTGTCCTTCAGCACCAGCTTGGTGTGGCGGTGCATGAGGTCAAGGACCTGAAGAGCCATAAATCAACCAACACAATCAGCCTGAAACTGTTTGATTTGACTGGAAGACGTATCCGGTTCAGGTTAAGTCTTTGTACGTTCTTTGTATTAAAAATTAGGTCAAATGCTCCTGTGAAGCACTTAGTTTAACAGACTTTAATAGAGCCCTTGGTGACACTGACGACAGCATCGTTTGGAAGCCGAGGTGCAATAGAAAAGACACAGAGGGTCATCCTGTTCCCAAAAAACTTCATCACAACAACCACTGACTCATCCACTCCTGCCAAACATGTCAAATATTATTTTTTTATGGAAATCTGTGAGCAAAGAATAAGAGAATAAATATAAAAATAATTGATGGTTCGTATGACTTTTGCTTTGAATTTCAGTTCTTTATGACCTTAATGTCGATGAGAATCAGCACCTCCAAATTTAAGGCCACGGTCCTCACTTGGAAAAGGGTGGATTGCTCTCTTCGGGTTGATGGTGAGCTTCTGTGTCAAATGGAGGAGTTCCAGTATCTCTGGGTTTTGTTCATGAGTGAGGAAACAATGGAGCGAGAGATTGACAGACAGATTGGTGCAGCATCTGCAGTATTGCGGACTCTGTGCCGGTCTTTTGTGGTGAAGAGGGAGCTGAGCTGTAAGGCAAAGCTCTCTGTTTACCGGTCGGTCTACATTCTGACCCTCACCTATGGCTACGATCTTTGGGTAGTGACCAAAATAATGAAATCGCAGATACAGGTGGTTGAAATGAGTTTTCTCTGCAGAGTAGCTGGACTCTCTCTTAGAGATAGGGTGAGAAGTTCAGTTATCTGGGAGAGATGCAGCGTAGAGTCGCTGCTCCTCCACATCGAAAGGAGGCGTTGAGGTGGTGCAGGCATCTGGTATGGATGCTTCCTGGGCGTCTCCCTAGGGAGGTGCTTCAGGCATGTCCGACTGGAAGTAGACCCTGGGGAAGACACAGAACACTGTGGAGAGACTATGTTTCTCGGTTGGTCTGCGAACGCCTTGGAGTCCTCCCAGAAGAGCTGGAAGAGGTGGCTGTGGAGAGAGATGTCTGGACCTCCATGATTAAGCGGCTGGCCCGCGACCCGACTTCGGAACAAGTGGAAGATATTAGATGGATATACCATGTCAAAGCAAATGCAATAAATAAACTGTTTTTCATACATGTATATGTAAGAGGTTGCTATGATGGCAAGAAGGTGGTATTGCATGGACTGTGTGATGGTCTTAAAGTAGATTTGTTTTTGTGAGACATGGATATTTTCCTGTCAGTTTCACTGTATTACTGCATTCTCTGAGAGGGATTTGGATTAGTGTGGCATTTTAATAATAATAGGTCTTTGATTTTCTGAGAGAACGGCTGTGCCTTGAGGTATTTACATTGAAGTTAATTTACATGTGATTTTTCAGTCAAACATTCTCTCACGTCACTCAAAGGATCCTTCACCGCTTGTGTTGTTCAATACGGTTAAGGCTCCGTTTGTGATGGCTCATCCATGTTGTGTGGTTAATAATTCTGATGTACAGCTCACGCTTGCTGCATGACCTGTGTGCTGAGCCATTATCCGAGTCAAGCAGCACCCCTGTGGTCTGTTTAACGCCTCTCACCATTAAACGCCATCAGCATAAACTGCAGGCAGTACACGCCTATGTCCAGCAGGACTCCTCCACCCAGTTATTTCTCCATGGAGAGGGAGACGTGGAGCTGAGGAGAGCCATGGTATAAGCCTTCACCAGTTTCCCCTTCCCTACTGCCTCCTCCTCCAGCTGCCTGCGAACCTCAGCATGAACTGGGAAACTATAGGACCAGACGGCCTGAAAAGGGACAGAGCATAAAACTACTTGTAGTCCAAAGTCAGAAAACAATTCAGATTAGAATAAAGTCCATGCTCAATAATCCAGGTATACAATCCAACATTTTTCATTCAGGTCATCTGGACAGTTTCTTTTTTTTGTGCAGAAACATTTCGCCTTTGATCCGGAAGGCTTCATCAGTCAAGGAAGCACACAACAAAACTGATTCTTCCACCAACAGCTTACACCAAAGTGGAACAAACCAGTTCTGCTTGTGATAAGATGGTCTCGTTAGTATGCCCCCTCCTCCATTGCCGGCCCTCTTCCTTGTTGACAGTCTTGTCAAACTGGTTGAAAACAACAAAGTCCATGCTCAATAATCCAGGTATATCTAATATTTTTCAGTCAGGTCATCTGGACAGTTTCTTTCTTTTTTTGTGTGCTGAAACGTCTTCCACCTGCCTGGAGTTCATAGCAAAGGGTTTCTTACACAGCACATTCGTCCTTGCCTTAAGGAATTCAGATTAGAGTTTATCCACTGAGGCATTTGATCATCACATCTGTCACAGATGTACAAAGACAAATGTTAAAATCATGATAAACACTTACAATTATCTGACTTTCTAACAAAGAATTGCATGTGATCATTACCGCTCCTTTTATGTTCTGTCACAAGTGTGTGTGTGTGTGTTGGGGGGGTGGTGGGTGGTGGTGGTGGTGGGGGGTATGACTAACGCTCTACCTTGCCTCCATGAAGAAGACATTGTTTCTCTTGGCTTCTTTGACCAGGTCTTCCACCTGCCTGGAGTTCATAGCAATGGGTTTCTCACGCAGCACATTCGTCCTAGACTTAAGGAACAGGAGACCAACTCGCCATTGGTTTGTGTGCAGCACCCCCAGGTATACTTTCATTCATTCAACCTTTATTTATACAGGTTAATCCCACTGAGCCTGGGGGACTCAATACAAGAGAGACCTGAATACAATACAATGTCTGCAAGAGAGGTGTTTCATTTTTATCATCCTAACAGTTCCACCAAAGCAACATCTTTTCTGATGTGAAGTCAGGTTGGTCCCATTTCCAAAACTCACCAAAGTCTGGGTCACTGGCCAGTTTCTCATAAGTGTTTCTTGGCTAAATCTTTTGCACGCTCAATGCTTCTCGATACAATGGCTGCTATCTGGACAGTTGGAGCAAAAGGTCAGCTCTGGTAGAATGAAATTATACACCCTTTGTTACATCGACAAAATACTGAGCTTGTTTTTTATGGAGTGCATGATGATCCTTGTGATGCTAAAGTCATGGCTGATCTTCCCCGTGCCGCTGAGTCCCCATAAAGTTGCCATGTTGTATTGGATGGTAAGTGACAAATCAGTTGGAGGCTGCTTTGTTAAAGATCAGAGCTGCAGGTGAGTTGTGACCTTGGGACGAGCTGCACGTTCAGGGAGAAGAAACTTACTAAACTGTCATGCTGTAGTGCCAGCGGGCAGAAGGCTCCATTTATATGCTGGAGAGGCACAATGTGTCACCTTCCTTCTGCTCCCACCCTGAGGTAGAGGATGTAACACACACACACACAACCAGGTTTGTCTTGCTATCTTTACAGGGACTTTGCATTGACTTCCATTCATTTTCCATTCATTTCTATAGCCTAATCTTGACCCTTACCCTAAATCTAACCATTACCAGTACATACCTAACCCTAACCTTACCCCTAACCCCAAAATGGCACTGCTTCTTATGGGGCCCGGGCTGTATAGCAGCCCCATACTGTTAGAAAAATGGTCTTTACAAAGTAACAAATGCAAACAAACACATCCTTCCATGTTGTTGTGTTGTTACTGAGACAGGCCTCTTAGTCCATGTTGAGGTAGTTTGCACCAGTTGTCTCCACCAATCTGTAACAGGACAGTCATTAACAATCATTAAAATGCCATAAAGGGAAAAAGTATATAGTTATCCATATGAGGTTTCACCCTGCTTGCAAAATAGCTGAGGGTAAACATTAAAACAATGATCTGGTTTATTTCTCTTTGGGAGACAACCTGAGAGGCCAGCGATTGTTCGACAGCTACTGAAGGCAATTATTAAACTGATGTCTACTGAGGGTTGCTGAAATAAATAAACATGCTGGGTTGAAAGAATGCTGAGTCTACCAGGGTAATTTACCTGACCAGTAAGCTGAGCCAGGCTGACCATGGAAAAGCATCAGCTCACTTGCCCTTGAGGTGCATTTTATCTGTTTATCCAGACTGGTGGTGGTGTAAACCCCCTCTGCCACACTTTACCAGCAGAGGACACTGTGCTGTCAGCAGAGTTCATGTCCTCCTCTTCCTCTCTCTCTGGCTCTGAGGATTTGACATGACTCATTGCAAGGAATTATGTGCAGATTTGCAAAACCAGGTGAACCCAGAAGGAGGAAGATGCTCCATGAAACGTGTCTCAATATAAACTGTGTCTTAGCTGTAAACGTGAGAAACTAAGTATCTGGACCGAGTTATAGTCAAATAGTTTGATATCTCGGCCACAATGGGTTTGAAATAAGCAGGTTTCCATCTGATCAGAGCTCGGTTTTAACTTCCCCCCCCCGTGCATGCCACGCAGGCGTCCTGCAGGTGTTGCGTGGTGAATGGATTCATCTGTGTAGTCAGCAACATTGTCATTTTAAAAGCAGAGGGAATTTCATCAATGACAGTGCTCCTTGGTGCCTGTTCCCCTTTTATATTTCACTTCCAAATGAATTCTGAGGGCTGTGGGCCGTTGTCATAACAACAAGGTACCAACTGGGCAATTTGTATGCAAATGGCATTGGGTTTGGGCTTAATATTGCTGTCTATACTACAGGATCTGGTTGCTATAGGAATGTCCAGCTACTCCTTGAGTAATTCATCGTCTTGAGCAAAATTTGGTACTAAGTTTTGTTCTTGTTGATGCTTTTTTTTCTTCCCCACTGACAATGCTGAGTGGGAGAAAAGCTATAGGTGTGAAGAGCAGAGTTGTAACCTGACAGGGTAAGTGTGTAACCGTATCTTAAATTGGTGTGAAGCAACACATTTGTTCGGTGCTGGCTGAGTTAGCTGCAGCGGACAAACAAACAGCAGAGGCTCAGGTGATCAGAGGCACCGGTTCTGGACAGAATTTGGATAGGGTTCGATCTCACTGCTTTGGGATGTAACCCTCATCCTCACCCGAGCTGTGACCTGAACAGACATTCATTTACATCAAAGGGTACCTTTAATAAAAACGTGCCCAGCATTTGACATCGATTGGACTTTTCAGCTTTTTCTTTGCCTGGCCTAAGAATGGAAATGAACCGCAAAAGAAGACTGATGAACATTCAGAAGACGATCATGTGGAAGGAATACATAAATAAATAAACCAAACGCCTCATTGTTTCAGCACGGCCAGTATGAAGGCCTTCGCTCCCATCACGTCTCACTGTTTTTATTTGACGCAGAATTCATTGGTTGCCTGCACCTCTGTCCCACCGAAACGCAGAAGAACAATGCTCGATGGGTCACATGACGGGTCACAAGTTTCTCTTTTCTATTCTGAAAGATGGGGGGGAGAGGGGTGTATCATTCTGCTGGTGGAGGTGGTTGATCACAACAGACAGTTCTGTGTCACACATTGGCACGTCATTTATTCTGAGCATCTTGCTGCCAGAAACACTCCTTGTCACCGGCAACGGTTGTGCACATTTGTTGCAATAAGATATTATTCATAAGACAAATAATAGCTGATGAATTATTATAGTTGAAATGTATGACCCAATTATTACTTGCACTAAAAAAAGACTTATTGTCTTAGACTTGTTTGTTTCTTACTGCTAATGTTGACCCAATTTGTAATTGAACTGAACTAACAAAAGCTTAAGAGGCTCTGCTGCTATAGGCCAGCTCTTTATTTGATTACACCAACTTTAGGTTAACAAGAAGTAAAACGGACTAGAGAGAGACACCCTTATTCTGCTGTGATTGATGTGGATATGTAGAGGGTGTCCCCCCATGTCCCCCCCAGCTGTCAGTGTGAGTGAGAGCCATTTTGGCCATGTTTCATTATTTATTTGTCGCGCCAAGAGAGATACTGTATTGTAGGCAGCGGCAGTGGGAACGACATCCCGCCTTCATTTCTGTCTCAAGGTCATTGCAGCGGAAGGGTGACAAGCAGGCTAAACCAGTGTGAGGAGGTGCCAGCCATTTTGAAGGAAGGCTCTGATGAGTTTGTGGAGGGAGAGAAGTGTGAGGCAAGGAGTAATAAGTCATTTTGTCAATGCTGCGACAAGTTGTCACGTGTAGGCCAGTTGATTTTTTTCCCATCAGAGAGTGTGTGATTGAGGGGAGCAAAAAGGAGCAGGCAGAAATGGGAGCCTTTGAGAGTGGTATCTTTGTCTGCAGAACACACACTCTGGGAGGAGGAGCTGAGGAGGAAGTGCAGGTTGGACCACAACTCACTTTGTGGCTCCTTCTCAGGATTTTAGTGCTAGTCAGCAAGGAAGCAGAACCTAGACACTCACATAGATGTCTTTTTTTTTTATTTAATCTACCGATATTCACTGTGTGGTTTTATTGTGTGTGTGTGTGTTTTAGTTTATATACTGTAGTATCTCAGGGAGATTTGAAACAGCACTCAGCAGACTGGAGTACAGCTTTAAGATAACAAGTCCATTATAATCTCAAAAACGTGTAAGCTGAAGCTTTGCACAATTCAAAACAAACTAAAGACTGCTTGTCATTCTAATGTGTTTTCATGCTTAAATTTTTATAAATATTTCTCATGTTTATCTTTTTTTCCAAGTAGCAGAATTTTATTTCAAATCTGAAAGCATATTTAAAGCTCGTATGTAAATGTGTGACTTTTTCGTTTAAGTATTTTGTTCATTTAAAGAAGTTTAATGTTACACAGCTTGATGCAAACAGATGGTGTTTTTAAGCATCAATTGTTTCTAATGCATTGGTATCCTGAGCAATGGTTTGTAGGCTCAATCATCCAGGTAGATAAAAACATAAAAAGGTTAAATCATGTCATGGCTTGAAACACATCAATAAGGTGTTATTTATAAGACATGTCTGGGTTGGCAGGCCTCAGACTGATGAAGTTTTTCAGATGAAAGACGAAATGTTTCTTCCAAAAAAGAAACTCTCCAGAGGACGTTTTAACTTTTTAAAAAAATTTTTTTTATCATGATCAATGTAATTTGTACATGACTGTTATTGCTGTACTTCAAATTCTGCTTTCAAAAACTTATAACTTTTTATTTATTTTTTTTTTTTTTTTCCGTTAATTACTTTAAGGTCAAAAGAAAACTTAGAAAGACATAGAGAAGGCCTGGAGAATTATTTATCAATACTTTAAAAATATATATTTTTAAAAACATGTCTTCCTTGAAGCTAAAAATAGTAATTAAAATAAAGTGATGTTTTAAGACTATTTAATTTTAAATCTCCTGACTTTAGACTGACGTTACTCTTATTGTTGTATATTCTAGTGCTTAAAGTCCTACTTTCTTTATTGAATGTATAAAGCTGAGTTTTTAAAAATCATTTGTTTTGTTGTTATTATTTTATATATGTTATATCTTGACTAGCCGAAAAAGTTTGGCAGTTTTCTCCAAACAGAGGTTCTGTCTCTGTGTTGAATGTTTTTGTCATTTGGCTCATCTGTGCTGTAATGGAGAAGCAACTATCTGTTTCCATTAAATGCAGCCTCAACCAAGAAAACATGGAACACACATGCTCACAGTTTTTTTTCTTTATCTTTATAATTCATTCTTTTTCACTGTCTCATTCTCCTACACTCACACACACTCACTCACAAATACACACATAAACCCAACACAAGCTCACGGCTCCGTCAAAGTCCAAGATGGTGGCGCCTTGTATCACTAAGATTGTGTGAGGTGATACAGAGTTCATCAAAAAGCCCCTGCTGAGGTGAGAGCGGTGGTCATGGCAGAGCCTGGGACATGGTGCTGATACCGGCCTCTATCAGAAGCCTGATAATGCCCATTTGGACTCCAGGAAAGTCCATTATGGAGCATGGATCCATCACCTCCATGATGCTATGCACATCAGCCAGCAGGCTCACTTTCAGGGTCAGGATGTTTCCACGTACAAGGAATGCTGCAGGAGTAAAGTGATAGTCTCTGTGAACTCAAATTAGAACATAGTTTATCAATGGAAACCCAAAACACAAAATGGAAGTGTCAGACTGCTGGACACAAAGCAGCAGCGTCAACGATGCTAGTGTCCAAAGAAAAGAGACAACATCCATGCAGCATAACGGAAATGAACAGATCACTGGTCGATAAGTCTGTGGCTAAAAATTTGATTGTTAAAAGTCAAAACTGAACCTCAATTGTTAATTTTTTTGAATGACTTAAAAAATTCAAATCAAAGTACATTAAACTTTATTGCAACACAAAAATGACGGTACCACTTCACAATAAGGCACCTCTTATAGATGGCTAATAAATAGTTAATAGAAATGTTATTATTTCTTGTATAAACACTTTATAAATCATTAATAACTGCTAATCATGCATTAGTTAAGGGTGAGAAAGATACTCAACAATTAAAAAACATCTATATGAACAAACAAACTATGAACTATAAACTATACATATGATCCAACACATGGTTCAAGCACAGATCAAACAAGATCTGTGTTTAAAACTTTGACATTAAATGTTGGAGTCAATCATTTATGTCTGTTAGCAAAATATTGCATGATCCAGCATAAATATATTGCTCAAACTCCCAGAAAGTGATCATTAGATGGACCACTACAACTGAATGACTTCAGAAATGAAACCCATTCAAGAGGGCTGCCACAGCTAACTAGTTAACTCAGTCAGTTTTACAGATATTGACATCATGTTTAGTGTGTTGGTAGCTGAGACTCATCCCCATCACGTACTCCAAGCACTACATGATCGCATGAGGTTTTGTTTAATATGTTGGCATGTAAAGCAGCAGATATTTGTGTTCCTTCAAAAAAACGTTAGTTTCAGTGTTTACCGTATTAATGCAGAACTTGTATTACCACTACATGTATGAATTTAATTAAATATGTTTTAAGGATAAACTATTTTTTTGAGGTTTTTGTTATGTTTCATAAACTTGACCTGCATGGAAAGTATTCATCAAACCTGATTAAATAAGTGGCCAAGCCCTTGCTGCTTGATGACATTCTTCCAAAGAAACACTGAACTCAGTTTAAGATAAAACGCTTCAGAAGATGACTGTTCATTGTAACCACTCTAGCTGCCTCTCCCTCCTTCTGACCCCCCTCCCATCAGTGGTCGGTATCCCCCCTGTTGGCCAGTCACACAGACTCTCCTGCAGGGAGGCTGAAGCCATTAAGCAGCCAACACACTCTGCTGTGTCTCCTTGCTTAATTGCCTGATTGGGCCTGTGATATTTTTATCAGCCATTCTGCAGTGGCTGCCTAGAGAGGAGATGTGTGTGTGTGTGAGTGTGTTTTTACATGTCACGCCTCGGTAGATCTCTGACATGAAAGCTGCCTGCATGCTGCAGGAAACCCTGTGCTTCTGTGCACCTGCATATGAATTTCTCTGGCCCAAGCTGTCAGCCATGACACAGCACAGAACATCCATATCTAAACAGAGCGTCTGCTCTGATGCCTCATCATCATTTTATCGTTCTATAATGAACTGTGTCTCCTGCACTTTGGAACTTTGATCCCATTTGAGGGTCTTTTCAATACACTATATATTTTCATCATTATATATTACAATTAGGGATGCACGATATTATCTGCATGGTATCTGTATCGGCCGATATTAGCAATAAAGTTAAATATCAGACATAGGCCATTCCATCAAAATAACTCAACGATATAAAACGCGCTGTGTACACACACACACACA
>NC_056499.1:23652161-23658384 GCF_014905685.2 Nematolebias whitei | reverse complement strand
TGTATATGTGTTAGTGCTCAGTATATTGTGGCAATAACTGTCAGCTATTTTCACATTTATCTCAATATTTTTAATGTTTGTGGTGGCTAAGTTCACCTAGCTGTGGCAGCCATCTTGAATTGGGTTGATTTCAAATGTTAATGAGTTATAGGTGTACTAGCTTTAGGAGCTGTGGTTTTGTCCTTGGTGTTATGTTCATGTCTGTGTTCTCCTGGTCCTCTGTTTATGTCTCTATAGGTTTTTTGTTTTGTTGGTGTCTAGCCCCATCTTATGTTGTGTTTATGTCCTGTGTCTTCATTCTCTCTGTCTCTGGCATCTGTGATTACTCAGAGGTGCTTTTACTTTGTCTGATTGGTGTTTCCTCTATATAAGTCTGTGTCTATGTGTAAGTCTTTGTCCTGGCATTGTCTCATGTTCACCGATGATGACCTGTCCATTGTGTGAGTACCTCCTGTTCATCTTTGTTTGTTTTTGCTGCACTGTCAGCTCTTTTGTTTTGTTAATAAATGCTTTATTTTATATATCTCTTGAGTCCTCACCTGCTTGCCTGCACAACTGGGTTCACCAGCACCAATTTGTGACACTAGCAGTAATTGCATAATTTTGCTAACATGGTAAACATTTTCAGTAAAAATATTGCATGATGTGCATGTGTTGAGCACAAATCTCAGCTGCCATGTCACCAAGTTTCAACTCAGTATTGGTAGAACTGACTGAGTTCTGGTCATTTCTGTGTTCATTAAGTCATTTGTTCAGTTGACTAGGATGGCCATCTTGAACTGAGTTGATGCCGAATGTTAATCCATTGCAGATATCCAAAAAAATTATCTCAAAGTTTCATTAAAATCATTTAGTTTTTTTCAAGATATTTTGCTAGCAAACAGTCATAGTTGACTCTAATAGTAAAGTATGTCTATAGAATTAATTTCAACATATATCATACCAAATTTTAGCTCATAATCTGTAAAACTCACTAAATTACAGCCTATATTGGTTTTACTAAGGATGCTTAGTTGTGGTTGCCGTCTTGTATTGGATTGACTGCAAACATTAAACAATTGTAGATGCACATCCAGTGACAGTTTCCTTACAACTTCTCCTGTGGTTTATGAGATATTTTGCTAACAGTGCAGTCAAACATACAGCCCCCCACACACATCTGGACCCAAACATTATTGTTCTGTCTTTGCCTTTGGCAGTGGGAGTAAAGAAGAAGAGTTTAGACTACATGCTGTAACTGTCACCCACATGTTGTTTTCTCCTGCTTCAAGCTTCAAACTAATGCACAGGTATGGGTTTTGTTTTCTTCCACATGACACACAGGTACTTCCCTGCTGGCTGTTGGATCTATTAACTGTATGTTTGTCCACAGTCACAGTGATTTAGGACTTTGGAGGGAGGGGAAGGGAAGACGTGTCAGCAGAGGAGGCAGAGAAGAAAGAGAGAGAAGACGAAGAAACTGCACAGCATCCTTATTGGAGTTTCAATTTCTCACTACCCACCAACATGAGACCAAGGAGGAAAAAAAGCAGCTCTCTTTTCTTCCCAGATGAGTTTTGGCAGGAGATTAGGAGGAGGATTTCACCTTGCTGAGATCTCTTTGAGTGCAAGCTCTGTCTTATGTGGGAATGATTAAATTCACTTTGCGGCTCCGTTCATGCGGTTGAAGCCGTTTCACTGTGGTCACTCCGCACAGCGATATCATGCAGCCGTTTAGTTGCACTGTCTCAGGAAACAGGCACACATCTGCTGACACGATACCACTTTTATAAGTCTGAACCCTGAGAAACAAAAGCAGTCCAAGTTATTTTCACATTAATGGAAATCCTTTTGATATTTCACGCTCAAAGTCACTGGAACAAAATGTCTACACTGGCATACATCATTATTACCTGTCTTTAAGTAAAGTAAGCAAAAGAGTATGTGTTGTCATACAATGACAAAATTAGTTCTCTGCATTGAACCCATCACAAGTGAGATACACCCAAGTGGCGCAGTGGGCAGCTATGTAGGTGCCCGGGTAGCAATTGGGGGTTGAGTATCTTGCTCAGGGACACCACGACATGTGGGAATGGCGGAGAGTCGACTTTCTGGTCCCAAGTCAGCTGCCCTACCTCTACCCCCTCTTGCAGTGATGTAGTCTACATTTTTGTAGTGGGTTGTGCTTAGAAACCAAATTATGCAGTTTAGTGCAACGTAATCGTCAATTTACGATATTTAGATTTTTAAGCATATTGAACATTTCCAAATTTCTCTGATGCTTATATTTTAATAAATGTACAACAAACTTTGTACAACAGTTGGCTTTGCAATAAAAACATGTTATAGAATTTATAAAACAGTATCAAAGCAAAACATGTTCAAGTATTAAGTAGTATTTACAAAAGTATTAATTATACAATAATTTGCTAGTTAAGGGAATGTAATAAACAAGCTCTGCATACAGACCGATTGTTACGGAAGCGTTTAACTGCCGTTTAACATATCAATGACACGTGCCTAATGGTATGTCATGTATCATTGGGCACTTTGAAGTGGGTATACTGAATTTCTCAAACTTTTCTAGTGGATATACTCCGTATACCTGCGCATCACATAGACTACACCACTGCCATCTCGGTCCCCAAATTAGTTTTAATTTAGTTAGTGGAGTTCACGCCCTCTGTAAGCAAAATATCTCATGAACCACTAGGCCAATATTATTGAAACTTCCAGGCACAAAAGTTACTATGTTGTAGTAAATTTTACACACAATATGTTTAAATTAGGTGTGGTTGTGTGTGTGAGTCATTCACAACACATACTCCAAGTGAGTGTAATACAAGAGCTTTTTGTCCAACTTTAGCATTAACTGTTGTAGTCCACTCTGTCTGTTAGCAAAATAATCTCTTGAACCACTGGATACATTTTATTTGCACTTTCAAAAAGTCATTATTAGATATATACCTACTACTGATTAATGTTTGGAGACAATACAAATCAAGCTAGTTTATACAACTTATCAACTATCCAACACAGAAGAAGCAATAACTTTCAACAATGTTCAGTCAGGTCATCTGGAAGGTTTCTTTTATTTTGCTGAGACATTTTGTCCTTCATCCAAAGGACTTCTTCAATCTGAGGAGCCACCAAACAAACTGATTTCCACAAGACAGCATACTCCACAGCGGAAAATAAATAGTTTGCTGGTGCTAAGATGGCCTCCATGGCCTGCCCTCTCCCCCATCAACTCCTCTGAGACAGTCATGCCAAAGTGGTTCAGAACACCAAAGTTCATGCTCAATAGTCCAGGTATAAAATCCAGCAATATTCAGTCAGGTCATCTGGATGCTTTCTTTCATTTTATTTTTTTATTTTTTTGTCTTTTTTTACTGGTTTTGTGGAATTCAGTTTGTTTGGTGGCTCCTCAGATTGAAGAAGGCCTTTGGATGAAGGACGAAATGTCTCGTAAAATACAGTTTCAATTCAATTCAATAAAAAAAAAGAAACCATCCATATGACCTGACTGAACATTGTTGGATTTTTACCTGGATTATTGAGCATGAACTTTGGTAGTTATAACTTTGTCTGTTTTACAGATAATGACCAAACATTTGATATGGTAGTAGGTGTGAGTCATCCCCTACAACTACATAGTGTAATGACTCAGTACACTCTGTCATTTTAAAAATTTGACGATCTGAAACTTTAACATGAAGTGGTAGGCATGCTTTAAAAAAATGCTATGCCTTTATTTATTACCATATTTGTACATTAACTTACTTTTATTATTACACACATTAAAAATCATTAAAATATTACTAAATATACAAAATGTGTCAAGCTGCAGCTTTTTCTGAGTTCAATGCTGATCCAGAATTGGTCTGATGAGCAAATCCTGCTCCTGCCAAGTCAGTAAAACTGACCTGGATCAGCCATTACAGTGATCCGGTCACAGCTGAGCTATAGTTTCTCATTATGAACATAATCCGTGCAGTTTGGGCAATTACTGGGTTTCCAGGACCTCTTCATGCAGGCTGAGTTTATGTGTATCATATTACCAGTGTCATAAAGAGACTCAGGCATGTGTGTCAATTATTCTTTCCCATGGAAAATGTAAAACAGAACATTTTTCTCACCCTCAGTCATCTGGCACTGATTTACAGTGACTTTATTACTTTTGTAGTGCAACGTTATCTACAACCTGAACTAAATAAAGAGCTTTGACCAGATTAGTGGAGTTCATAGCCAATTGTGCCATTTGAGCCAACAAGCAAGGATAATAGACATTTATAGGAAATATATTTGAAGTATCCATCCATCCATCCATTTTCTTCCACTTATCCGGGGTCAGGTCGCGGGAGTAGCAGCTTAAGTAAGGAGGCCCAGACTTCCCTCTCCCCAGCCATTTGGTCCAGCTCCTCCGGGGGGAATTCTGAGGCTTTCCCAGGCCAGCTGAGAAACATAGTCCCTCCAGCATGTCCTGGGTCTTCCTCTGGGTCTCCTCCCAGTGGGACGTGTCCGGAACACCTCACCAGAGAGGCGTCCAGGAGGCATCCTAACCAGATGCCCGAACCACCTCAACTGGCTCCTCTCGACGCGGAGAAGCAGCGGCTCTACTCTGAGTCCCTCCCGTATGATTGAGCTTCTCACCCTATCTCTAAGGGAGAGCCCAGACACCCTGCGGAGAAAACTCATTTCGGCCGCTTGTATCCGAGATCTCGTTCTTTCGGTCACAACCCAAAGCTCATGACCATAGATGAGTGTAGGAACGTAGATCTAACGGTAAATTGAGAGTTTCGCCTTTTGACTCAGCTCTCTCTTCACCACGACAGACCTGTACAGCGCCCGCTTCACTGCAGACGCTGCACCTATCCGCCTATCGATCTCACGCTCCATTTTTCCCTCATTCGTGAACAAGACCCCAAGATACTTAAACTCCTCCACTTGGGGTAGGACCTCCTCCCCGACCTGGCGAGGGCACTCTACCCTTTTCCGACTCAAGACCATGGCCTCAGATGTGGAGGAACTGATCTTCATCCCGGCCGTGTCGCACTCGGCTGCGAACTGCTCCAGAGAAAGTTGTAGATCACAATCTGATGCAACCAACAGGACCGCATCATCTGCAAAAAGCAGAGGCGCGATCCCAAGGCCACCAAAACGGATCCCCTCAACACCTTGGCTGCGCCTAGAAATTATGTCTATAAAAGTTATGAACAGAAGCGGTGACAAAGGGCAACCTTGGCGGAGTCCAACTTTCACTGAGAACGAGCCCGACTTACTGCCGGCAATGAGGACCAGGCTCTGACACCGGTCATACAGGGACCTAATAGCCCGTATCAAAGGGCCCGGTACCCCATACTCCTAGAGTACCCCCCACAGGGTTCCCCGAAGGACGCGGTCGAACGCCTTCTCCAAGTCCACAAAGCACATGTAGACCGGTTGGGCAAACTCCCACGCACCCTCCAGGACCCTGCTGAGAGTGTAGAGCTGGTCCAGTGTTCCACGACCAGGATGAAAACCACACCGCTCCTCCTGAATCCGAGGTTCGACTATCCAACGGACCCTCCTCTCGAGAACCCCCGAATAGACCTTACCAGTTAAAAGCATCAAACTGAAGCAGAATACAGTGCTAGTCATTTAGAATTTGAAGGTTTATTTTGACCATAAGAGCAAAAGTATCTATAGTACAATAAACAATATTCACTTTTATACTTATTTTTTATTTTAAAAAAATATTAGAAAGTAAATATTACGTGTCCTATCTTCAATTGATTAGCTTTTGATAAAAAAATGTCATTCAAGACGGCCACCAGTGAAAGTCACAGACCTTAGGAATCATAAAAATAGCTAAAACTCAGTCATTCTTACAGACATTACACTAAAATTTGGTTTGAAGAGCAGAGAGTCGTCTCCAGTACGTACTCTGCATTATACACGTGTGCAAAACTTGCTTAAAACTTTGGCAAATATTGTTAGAGGCAACACTCTGTCAGCAAAGTATCTCATGAACTGCTGAATGAATTTACTGTACTCACCAGTACATCTATAAGTGATTGAATTTTGGAGTCACCCCACTTGAAGAGTGCTGCCACAGCTAAGCAACCAGAGCAAACCCAAAATGACTGTCTTGAAAATAATGACAAGAATGAAATGAAAATCATCAGAGTCAGAGTCAGAGTCAGAGTTTCTTTATTGTCATTCGCACCTCATGTGGTACATGTGGTGGAGCGAAATTATGTAC
>NC_056499.1:23649815-23652061 GCF_014905685.2 Nematolebias whitei | reverse complement strand
AAACAGATCAGCAGCAACATGAAACTGATCAGCAGCAACATGATATGGTTATTGAAATATTGTTATGATATGCACTCCTTTAAAGAATTCTAGCCTCACAGCAATTTGTCAAATAGTGAGAAACATTCAGAGTTGAATTGTCTCTTTAGACTGGATGAGGTAACAACAAACAGTGTTTTCTCTCTCTGCCTGTTAAACAAACAGGCATAGGCTCACCCTGGTCATAGACACACTCCATCAATCATCCTTCACCTGAGCACATCATTCCACTCACATCCTCCTGCTCCTCCTTCAGACACTGCTCAGTGTTCTCTCCTTTACCCCTTCTCCATTCTTCATAGAAAGCACAACAGCATCACTAATAATACTCATCTGTAATACTGTTTTATCCTAAATATACTGAACAAAGATACAGTATAAACAAAACACTTGAGTTTTTGCTCCCATTTTTCATGAGCTGAACTAAAAAAAAGAGACTTTCTTTGTAAACAACAGGCCTTTTTCTCAGATATTGTTCACTGATACTGTATGTGTAAATCTGTGTTAGTGAGCACTTCTCCTTTGCTTAGATAATCCATCCACCTCACAGGTGTGGCATAAAAAGATGCTGATTAGCCAGCATGATTATTGCACAGGCATGCCTTAGGCTGACCACAATAAAAGGTCACTCTAAAATCTGCAGTTTTCTCACATAGCACAGTGCCACAGATGTTGCAATTTTGAGGGAGTGTGAATGACAGAGATGCCGCCAGTGAATTGAATGTTAATTTCTCTATCGTAAGCCATCTCCAAAGGTGTTTCAGAGAACTTGGCTGTACATACAACTGGCTTACAACCGCAGACCATGTGTTACTATCCCACAAACGCATCCATGCATCTTCACCTCCAAGGCTGTCTGAGATCAGCCACCAGGACAGCTGCTGCAACAATTGGTTTGCATAAACAAAGAATTTCTGCACAAACTGTCAGAAACTGTATCAGGGAAGTTCATCTGCATGCTTGTCATCCTCATTGGGGTGTCCACCTGACTGCAGTTTATCATTGTAACTGACATGAGTGGGCAAATGCTCATATTTGATGGCATACAGCATGTTGGTGAGATGTTCTTTTTACAGATGAATCCCAGTTTTGACTGTACAGGACAGATGGTAGACCATGGTCTTGGTGAGCAGTTTACTGATGTCAACATTGTGAATCAAGTGGCCCATGGTGGCGGTGGGGTTATGGTATGGGCAGGCATATGTAATGGACAACCAACACAAGTGTATTTTATTCATGGCATTTTGAATGCACAGAGAGGCTCACTGTAGTGCCATTCATCCATGACCATCATCTACGAACACTACTAGACATGTCACCCAGTGAGCATGTTTGGAACGCTCTGCATCGGCGTATATAACACCATGTTCCAGTTCCTGATAATTTCCAGTAACTTTGCTCAGCAATTGAACAGGAGTGGACCAACATTCCACAGGCGACAATAAACAACAAGACCAACTCTACATAAAGGGGATGTGTTGCACTGCTTGAGGCGAATGGTGGTCACACCAGATACTGACTGGTTTTCTTTTGATCTTTGATTTCAGCTCATGAAAAAAATGGGCGCAACAACAAAAGTGATGCATTTATATTTTTGTTCAGCGAATGTTGACTCCACAATAAATGTGCTCACAGAGATGGATTAAATATTATTTTAGCAAAGTTTGCAAATGAATACAAATCTTTTTGAAACACCTAAGGTAAGAAAACATCAAAGGTGCTTTAATCAAGAAGGATCCGTTTAGAAAAGTAAAACTAGCTGCCTTTAAGTAATTAACTGCTATTTCTCCCTCTCTCAGCTTTTATAAAAATATGCTGTTCTCACTTACAGCACATTTGTTTTGTCTTTTTTAGTTACGTCACAAATCAAATTCATGTCTTTGTTTTATGAACAAAATAGATCAAATGAAACTTATTAATTTCAGAATCTAAATATTGTCAGCAAATTAACAAATTGTTTGTACTGACCCCAAGTGACAGATTAACAATAATAAAATTACAACAACAAGAAAAGCAGTAGTAGTAATGCTACAACCACCACCACTACTACCACTACTACTACTTCTGCTACTACTACTACTACCACTACTCACTACTACTACAACTACTACTACCACTAGCACTACTACTTATACTGCTACCACTAATATCCTGATGCATGCTCAATAATCCAGGTAGATAAATCTAAAAAAGTTAAGTCTGGTCCT
>NC_056499.1:23649362-23649715 GCF_014905685.2 Nematolebias whitei | reverse complement strand
AGAGACTTCTTCAGTCTGAGGAGCTGTATTCAGCTCAGTCTCTTAAATAGCACCTTCTCGTAGTGGATCAACCAGTTTGCTGCTGACAACCAAAACCAGCTGCTCACATGATCAAAAAGGACCATCAGCCTAACGATGGATCATTAGCACACTGATGGCTGTTTACTATTCACAGAGGGCTGAGTGATACTAGCAATCACAGCATTGTAAGAGGGGGACAATTGAACCCGGAGGCCTCCACCCCTGTTTAATGATGGACTGTTTCTTTTCAGAAAGATGGCCTCCTTTACTCCTCTCTCAAACCATCGTTCTTCTCTATCCAGGATGTGAACATCTTCATCCCTGAAAGAGTG
>NC_056499.1:23648171-23649262 GCF_014905685.2 Nematolebias whitei | reverse complement strand
GATGTAAGACTGATCACAGCCCTCCTGACACTGAACAGCATACACAATATTACTCTGTTTGTGCCGGGGGACTGGATCTTTGGGATGAACCAGTCTTTGCCGTAATGTATTTTGGGGTTTAAAAGCCACTGGGACGTTATGTTTAGAAAATAAACGTCTCAGTTTCTCTGATACTCCCGCAACATATAATAATAGTTCTTATCCCTCTAAACAATGATGTAGAGAAAATGCTTAAACTTTTGAAACATTGACTTGCATCAGTTTTTGTAAAGAGACAAGAAACTGACATAAATGGTGCAACTTTTTGAGTTGACAGGCAGAAGGAAAGAATCACCAAATGCCTGAGCGATTTACTCGTCTCCCCCTACAGCAGCAAGTGATCTGATTCTTTGTGAAGTCACATTGTCAAAAACAGAAATCCTTTCAAAGTGCTCGTCAAAACTGGCAGAGAAAAAAGATCAAACTAAATGTCAATCACTTCAGAGGTGTTCTTCCATTTAGACTACACAAGTATTGGGTTGAGCTTAATTAATTTTTTCTCAAGGTCTCTTTTGGCTCAACAGCCATTATTCTCTTTCTTGCGCTTTTACTTTCTGGCCACTTTCTTCCTCCCTGACTGCCTTCTTTTTGTGAATGTGCCGCTGATTGTTCAGCAGCCCTTCAAACCTTGCTGTGAAATCTATTTCTGACTCTTCTCTCACCATAGGTGGTCAGCAAAAGGGAAATGTTATGTACCATAAAAAGACGGGGTAAAAGGTGCAGGAAAAAAATTGTTCAGAATTTCTTTGTATAAAGCTCCAACAATTGTGTACGGAAGAGGATTCGGGCCATGGTACAAACATTTATTTCTTTAATTCTGAAAAAAAAAAAGAAAAAAAGTCAGAATTCCAAGAAAAAAGTCAGATTTAGATACATGAATTCTGACTTTAATCTCAGATTTCTGATTTTTTATTTATTTTCTCGGAATTCTGACTTTAATTTCTGATTTCTGACTAATTTCATAATTCTGATTTTAATTTCAGAATTCTGATTATTTTCCTCAGAATTCTTACTTTAATATCAGAATTTTGACTTTAATCTCATAATTCTGA
>NC_056499.1:23639316-23648071 GCF_014905685.2 Nematolebias whitei | reverse complement strand
TATTGGATTTAATTTGTGACAAAAAAAGTTTTATTTTATCAGAACTTTTATTGTGAAGCAAGGGCTTCAGTGACTGCAGTATTTCGATTTTTTTTACAATTTAATTTAGAGTGCTTTCAGAAAATGACTATGTGTTTGAGTATCTTAACAAAAAGGATGTGTATTATTTCTATTTTCGTTCCAGAGTAACTTAGGTGTCTTGTATCTGTTGAAGTATGAGTGTTCAAATGATAGGAAATCTGTAAAAACAAAAAATTATTTTTTTTTAAAAAATATTTCCCAATTTCATTAATCGATTTTTATTTTCTATTTTTTTTCCTCTCTTTAACTGTATAGCATGGCTATAATCCTATGCAATATGTATTCTTAAATAGATATATGGAGGGCAGTTTGATTTACTCAGTGAAGCTTTAACAATGTGGGATCACTTGGAAGCTGGCATAGCAAAATTCACTGCTGTAGCTGCATGACTCCTCTTTCAATACAATGTATAAATGTGTGTTGCGGTGGAAATGGACCTGCTTTATGGATGGGGACAGAGGGACCAGAGTATATAGCCACGATCAAACATATGAGTGAGACCAATATTTTTTTCTGAATAAAAAAAAAAAAACAGATGTCTTTGTTTTTTTATTGTTCTGTACCCCAAACCTTCCAAAATTAGGTACCACTGAAAGCATTTACTTTGAACCATATCCCATTACAAGGAACTAAAACTGTAAATACATCAGGTAAAGAACAAAAAGAAGTACTAACCACAACTTCCTACATAAAAAAGTGAGAAACAAAGCTGACACTAACTTGACCTTTTGTTCTTTGGCTGTTTAGATGTTTTACTCTTCAATTAGCTTCTTGAGCTCCTTCTCTACCTTCTCTACAAATGCAGGGAAGCTGGGGTCCAGCAGACAAACACGCAGAAATGGCTCCAAGTCGCCTTCTGCCAAAGAACTGTGGTTATAGATTTGCGGGAGAGTCACAGAGGCGTCTCCCAGGAAGTGCTGTGGAATGGTAAAAGAAACATCTTAAAATTCCCATTTTAAAATAAACAAAAAGGAGAGACACATAAAGTGAACTGTACAGAGGGTTTATTAACAGTTAGCTTTGCATTACTTTCACATGAATTTACCTCAGTTTAAACCATCAATACCTGGGTAAGTTGCTTGATAGATACAGCTCCCTGAACAACCTCTTCCCCCACAGTCTTTTCCTGACAAGACAGCTGGCACAAGACACAAAATAAAATATATTTTTTTAAAAGCTTTGACAAACAGAGCATGACACCATAAAGTAGGAAGACCAATCAATGGTTTCATTACTAATTGAAAATTGTCCACCCCTCAAAGTCCTTTCATCTTCACTGTGAACTTCTGCATTGCGTTTGTCCCCTAAAGGTCACATTCAGCCCCGTGACAGCGTCCATCCCTTCCTCGGTTCATCGCGTTTAACGCTGAGAAGAGCCGAGCGCTTCTATCGGAAGCTGAACGTTTTCACACTTCAACACTGTCGTGAGGCAAAACTGAATCAGTTTTCAACTATTTTATTCCAACAGTTTGTTCACAAAGTTTATGTAATTTTACGTCACTTTGCTGACGGTTACATGAATGCACAGTACATTTGGATAAAATGTTAACTCTGATACTGCAGACTGATTTGTTGAGGGGCATGTGCCACTTTAATTATTACACTAATACAACATTTAAATTAATGTTCTAAATTACCTTATGTGAATGAATACATTGTGCTGGTGCATACTGTATTCTACACCACCTCTAGTGCAAAGACTAATCTGTCTCAGTCCACCAAAAGTAGCTGTAATGCCACCTTTCAGAAGACACTGTTGTAAATAGCACCATCTAGTGAGAACATTTTGTTATTGATAATCAGGCTGATGACAACAGTTGGAAATCCGCTGTGGATAACAAAAACTGTTTTGTAGTTATTGCTTGCCACAAAAGGTGAAAACAATTTTTTTTATCAGTGTCTTTGTGTTTATTTGTCTGTACTGATAGCAAAACAATCTATAAATCACTGAAACTGATTTTAATGAAACTTTCCTAAATGACTCATTGAGATGACATGATGAACATTTGGAGTCAGTCCAATTTAAGATGGCTGCCACAGCTAATCAACATTAAAACACACAAAAAGTGGCTACAATTAATTGTACTGGTATTGAGCTAAAATTAGATGTAGTATTAGCTGAAGCTGATTCCCAACGTCTACTCGAATCACTACCTAATCACATGAGATCTGTGTTTAACACTTTGGCATTAACTACTGAGGTGCATGCTGTTTACTTGTTAACACAAGTTCTCATCAAGCACTAAATGTATAGAAACTTTCAAAAAGTAATCAGTGGGTGTACATCTACAACCGATTTTGAACTTTCAGAATCACTTCAAAAATGGCAAAGCTAAAATTTGACGTGGTAGTAGCTGAGAGTCATTCACAACGTCTAGTCTGAGCGAGATATCTTATCTGTTAAGCTCATGCTTAAAGTTTTATTATCCCCCCCAAAGATTTGACCAAACCAGCTACAACTCCATCATTTCTCTACATTTAGACGGTTCCAGTCTAAACCTCCAGCATAAATGGCAGCGGGTGATTTGCATTCCTTCGAGGAACGTTTGGACTTTAAATAAACAAAGAAATGTCTCACCATTCCTGACAAATGAAAACAACTTTAAATGAATAAAATGTGATTTGATGGTCTAATATCTCACTTACAGGTTACTTTTGCCAACTCCATTTAAAAAAAAAAAAAAACATTTTTAATGTACAGAAAACCAGTGGCGGCTTTGATTTAAAAACACATTTTCTGAGAGACTGGGCAACCTGTGTTCCTGGTGCAGGGACTTCAGTGGGGGGCTGATTTGGATGTACTGAGGCGCCACCCAGGGCGCTGACAGGTACGTACTCCATCAGTTTTTCCACAGCGCTTGAACACTGATTTATGGTTTCTGCTGTGCTGCTTCCATCAAACTGCATCCTTATCATGCGGCTCTCCCCCTGCAGAAAGACGCACACACAAGCACGCACACACACACAATCCGTCTCTGTCAATCAACTCTACTAATAAAAACATAATCTGTGATTTGTACGTTTTTCTTGTTAAAAATCATCAGCTCTGATTGTGTTTACAGTGATGCGCATAAAGTTTTTTCAAACTATGACAGGCAATTAATCATCTAATAGTTCATATAAGTTAAGAATAATTATGTCACTGTACTTGTCTTGATATTAAAAAAAAACTTAAAAATTGAAATTAGACTCACAAAAGTAACATGTAACTCATTGCTCACCTTTACAGTCAATTGAAACATCAAGTTATCAGATCTGTGTTGCATTTTAAGAGCATCGGGGCCAGCGCTCAAATGTATGGCATCCTGAAAATAAGAAAAAAAAATTTAGAAAGTTGAACAGTTTTATCTCCAAACTCCAAGAACATAAAATAACGTGACCATTATGAAAACAATTGTTTAGGCTTAAAATATAATTTTAAACAATGTTAAATTAAAAAAAAGCTTAACTCCCACCCAAAAGCTTGTAATGATATTACGTACTAAATAAAATAGTGAGGATTAAACTAGTGGAGATTTAAGCAAAAACTGTTACAACAAACTGTCTGCAGGGGTCTCTGTTTACTCTGTAACGTCACAGCTTTGACTGTCCAGACAAGACTTCCCACATAAGCAGGTAAACAAGGTCACAAACAATAAAAATACAGTAAGATTTTGTTAAGTCTGCTTCACAAATGTTGACTTCAATAATAAACTTTTGCATGTATATCAAGTTGGCTCTCCTCCATATATTTGCACTGCATAAAAAGTTGACTCTACTTTAGCCACCTGCACAATTCCAAACTAACTATATTTTCATTTAAAAAAAATAAAGCTTGTATAAACAGAAAAAGTAAACATTAAATACTGTGACAAGTATGAAAATATGTCTGTAAACTAGTTAAAGATGTACTCAGATTTTAAAAGAACATGTAAGACTCTTTAAACATCTTGTAAAATATTTGTATTTCATTAATTTGTCTTATAAAATGTATATACTTTACAAAAAGTTACAGGGATTGCTCAGAGTTCTTGTAATAAGCCATCTTTCTAACAATTCACTTTATTGCTCTATAACTCTTTACAGCAGGGCAAGTCAACTGGCAGCCCGCGGGCCACTTCTGGCCTGCAGGTGACCAGTCCGTTAAAGGTAAACCGATCATTGTAAAACTTGGTTTATTTACATTATAACTTTAATTACTGGATGTCCGGCCCCTGAGCTGCTGGCTTTCAGGAACTGTGCCCCCCCTGAGCAGTTTAGGTGAATAGCCCTGCTTTACACTAGTGCATCGTTTGTAGTATTAATATTATAATGGTTTATCCTTCTCAGGTGATGGCTGATCACTCAGAAGTATTTTCATTTTGATGTGACCATTGATATTTATAGTAATGCCTTAATTTAAAAAAAATATAATTAAACAATATTTTATATTCAATTTTGAAACAATTCCTTTAACCATTTTCAAAGTCTCAAACCTTAACTTCTGGATTAAACCATCCTAAGCATTTACCACGCTGGTCTGTCATCCTCAGTGAGTCTCTCTGCAGTCTGAGCTGACTGTATGTCCGACTTGTCAACTTGGCACAGCAAGACAGCTGCAGGAACACCATTAATCAGACTGAGTGGTTCATACCATTTTTATTGTGCGCAGGTCAGAGAAATGTTTTGCACCCTGGGTGTCTGTGATACAGATGTGTTCAAAGACAAAAGAAAAGGTTTCCTGTTCAGCATAAAAGCACAGACTTTCCTCTGAAAGTCACTGTCAAACTCTCATTCTAAAGTAGAGCAAAACTAACCCAATGAATTCAATACAATTAAGTTGATTTATATAACACTAAGTCACAACAGAAGTCATCTCAGGGCACTGTACAGAAAAATTCATATACATAAAAAGTAAGTTAGTAACATTAATTATCTGAGGAGCAGACTGTGTTGAGCCTAACTTCATCTGAGCAAGCATGAAGGCAGCAGTAGAAAGGAAAAACTCCCTCATGAGGAAGAAACCTCGAACAGAACCAGGCTCAGGACAAACGGTCATCTTCTTCAACCAGCTGGGTTTGAGAATTGTGAGTTACAACCACTCTAACTATGTAACACACAATACGAATGGTAAATGTAAAAAAGGGACTGAGTAGTTTCTAATTTTTCTTCTTCTATCCATGGATTTGATACTTTTCCCTCTAAAATTCTTGAACCCAAGGAGTTAGCAGAAGAGTTGCCTTGACCATCCGAAATGCTGCAGTCCAATCCCAACAGACTTGAGTACAAATGTCAGGCTGTTTAACAAAGTATTTTATCTGGCTGTCATCACAAGCTTTGATCCAAAAAGCATACTACTATTCCAATACTTGAGAACTCAAAAGAAAAAGACGAGTTGCCTTACACTATCTAGATCTATCTGTGAAGAAGTCTTCTGGATGAAAGACAAAACATTTGAACAAACAAGAATCTGTCCAGAGAACCTGACTCAACCTTGTTAGATTTATCTATCTGGATTGTTGAGTAGCATCAGGACCTTTCTCAAGCTATTTTAAAAAGCACACAGTGAACTGGGTACTATTTCACTTTAACAAGTATACGACAGCTTTTTAATGTGTTATTAAAGAAATGACGACACAAAGCATGAAAGACATAACGCTACAATGTTCTGTTATGAAATATTACATGTCCCACCAAGTATGACATTTTTCACAGGTGTTTTGCCATCTTCAGATTTAATGCTCCCTTCATAGGGGGAAGAAAAGCAATAACAAACCAGGACATAAAGCAAATTACCCCAGTCAGAAGACAGCACTCGCTCACTTTAAATGAGTTCTTATGATTTCCCTCACTGTCTTGATCTACTGCTTTGTGCTACAGAACAAGATGCAAATGAACTCTACGCCTCTGCAAATGTTTCAGAAACAGGCTCAAATTCAAATGTCAAGCATATACGAATGTCATATGGAGTTAATGTAACCTGCAGAGCAGCTGCAACACAATTTAACAAGAACTATGTCTAGTTGTGTGCATATAAAAAGACATTTGTATAATAATGCACCTTACAAAAAGCTTTGTATGCCACACCATAACATCAATAATCTTTTTTTTTTAAGTTAGAATTAAAACCAATGTGTAAAATAACACCTGGTGTAATTTGAGTAACCTGTTGAATTTAATGTTATTAAATATTTTTGGGGGGTTAGAATTGTGAAGAGAAAAACAAACAAACAAACAAATCAGAAACCACCTCTCATCCAAAATTAAAATGGCTTAAACAAAGCAACAGCATCCTGAATATAAGTATTACAGATTATTGTGTGTCAAAATGTAAAATCCAGAAAAATACAAAAACAAAACAACTCGTCTTCTCACCAAGCTTTCCTGTCCTTGTGTTATCAATAAAAATCCAGAGTCCAACAATGTTAGGACAATTTCCGGTTTGTTGTCCTTTGCCTCATAAATCTGGTAACAAAGCACAATAATGCAAACAATTAGTAACAAATTGTTACATACAGTTTTGTTTTGACAAAAATTGTTGTGGGCAATTTGTTGGACCCTGCAATTTCATAATATTTAATTTTCTCAACGCAGAAGTGATTAATCAGTTATTCTTAAATTATTATAGTGTTGCTACACATCCTTGAACCTTGAAATGCACCGAGTGTCTAGAGTTTGGTGTGGTTCATAAATCTGAAGTGACAATAATTTGTTTCCTGATTCGTTATAACACAACATATAGAACTTAGCATAATTTAATGGAGGTATGTATATACAACACAACAAAAATAAAACAATAATATCTATGAGTGACATTTAGTGGAATTTAAACTGGTCATCAAAATGGTAAAAATGAGATTTTTTAAATGTAAATCTATGTTAACCCTTTTTGCAGCCAAATCGTCTCTGTCCCATCAGAGTAAAATCAACAAGATGACCAGAACTCGTTTTCGTACCTGCAACAAATTGATCAATCTTTTTGGCTCCACTTCTCATTGGTTTCATCGTTACATTTAAAACCACACACAAAAAAAATACCCCACTATTATTACATCTGTGTGTCCATTTTGTCCTATCATTTTGAATACATTTTGAATATTTTGACCTCACTTTACTACATTTACACTTGTAAAACTGTTAAATTATAAAGCTTGCTCTTTTAGGCTATATTATATAAATGTAATTTCACAATATGTTTAATTAGATTTTACACAAGTTGTAGTATTCTTATGACTGTTGGTATTGTTTTGTCTCTTAATCGAACTGTATGTTTAAATCTGTCTTGATTTATTTATTCAGGTGGAAAGTATTTTTGCTCTCTGCTCTCAGTTTTGCCTCTAACATTCTATACACTACTTGTTGTATCTTAAACCATAAGATTTGTGTGTACATTTATTAATTAATAAATCATTTTGATTTCCATTGCACTTACCTATATGATGAGAACTGTATGTTCTGTCTCATTACCCAATTTTTCTCATTCATATTTTATATGAACATTTAGATGATCTTTTTTTTTATTTAATTTTACAATGTTGGTATGCTTCATCTGGTTTGATTGGTTGAGATATGAGAATACGCTGTCTCTTTTGTTTCCTATCTTCCAGTGGTCCTATCCTGTCAACCATTACAAGTCTAGTGTGGCTCAACACGTTGAAAGTCAAATACTCTCATTACACTAAAATCTTAGTGACTGCTCCAAAGAAGTTCCTGATTTCTTTTGAGCATCTCAGAACAATTGTTATAATTATTGTTAATGTTGCATAGGTAAAGTTGTGAATATAATTTTAACATTTGTACATAAAATGCTTGTTTAGAAATCTGCACTGTTATTTAGAGATTGTATTGTATAAATATCATCTTATTTTCAAACTATGCTTTTTAAATTTTATTTTCAATCTTTTATTTTTGTAAATCTCTATGCATAATTTTGAATGCCTTTCACAAAGAATAATATGCAGTACTTTTGTAAGATTATGGAAAAAGCTCTTTACGTTTTTTTATTTAATCTGAAGTTACTGTGTAAAGTAAAATCTTACAAAATAATAATAAAATGAAGTACAACAAAGTGTTGCATAGTAATCATGAGACTGATTGTTATGCCTAAAATGTACTGTATATGATAAAGAGTTAAACATTTGTTAAAATACGGCGGTTAAATATTAGAAATAATTCATGCAAAGTTTAGCAACTTCTTTCGACTTGTCGAAAAGGCAAGACCGGCTGTAGCTAAGCTAGCAACTTTGTTGCTACACAAATCTAAATAACGCTCAAAATTACAAATTAGTTTTTATAGTAAAAACCTAATTTGTACTACTTGTCTAAAAACTCAAATTGTATATGTCTAGAACAAAGATATAGTCAGTGAGATTTTTTTCTTTTAAGCTGCTTTTAGCTGCAAGCTAACGTCCACACGAGCTAACATCTGCTAGCTTAAAAACAAACTAGTTGTTTAACAGCTCTCAGTTACCTTCCAAGAGTTTCCTCCTGTTTGGTTTGCACGCTGGACAAATCGTCCATAGCGTTTTAATTTCCAAGTCTGACCTGTAGACATTTTTTGAGGACAGACTGGTGCTGGAAAGTTTCTTGTCAATACACAACTGAACTCAAGTTTCACACTGTCAGCGCGGGAAGGACAAGAATACTCATTTGCTATCTATCTATATCTATCTATCTATATCTATCTATCTATATCTATCTATATCTATCTATCTAT
>NC_056499.1:23637653-23639216 GCF_014905685.2 Nematolebias whitei | reverse complement strand
TCTATCTATCTATCTATCTATCTATCTATCTATCTATCTATCTATCTATCTATCTATCTATCTATCTATCTATCTATCTATCTATCTATCTATCTATCTATCTATCTATCTATCTATCTATCTATCTATCTATCTATCTATCTATCTATCTATCTATCTATCTATCTATCTATCTATCTATCTATCTATCTATCTACAATTTGTATCTCAAGGGACTGCAAACTGCAGGTCGGGGGCCACATGTGGCTCTGAAGCAGCTCTTTGTAGCTCTAAACAACACGGTTTATATTCAGAACCACAACAGGAAAACCAGTTTTAGCTATTTTCCTGTGAATGAAACCGTGACAGTCTCCTGTGGCAGTTTTGCAAGCACTTGATAGATTAAAATATTGTGAAACAATGAAACAAGGCATTCATATTTATAGCATGTCATTTTGACAAAAACAAAAATATAGTTTTATTTGATTAAAAAAAAAGTTCTGCTTTTATGTGAAAAATAGTAAATTTCATATGCAGAAAACTCATCTCCTTATTATGTCTAATAATAGGCTATATTAAGCAAGTAGCTTTGTTATTTGAAGGTGAAATACGTTTTAATTTTAAAAATGAGAACAAATAAGGTATAAACATTTAAGGTTCAAGGTGTCTAGTGTCATTCACATCACATGTGGTACATAAGGTGGAACAAAATTGTGTACTTAAGGTTCTAATTACACCCCAAAACAGCAAACATATAAAGTATAAAAAGAAACAGTATACAAGTATCTAAGATATACACTAAACAATAATAATATAATATTATATGGTGTCAGAGGCCACTAACAGCAGCCTGACCTTGAGTCTGTTGTAAGCAGATGGGTATGAATACAGCAGCTTATGGGTAAGAAATCAGCAGCACAGATAAAGTGACATGTCACCAATTAAAATGGTATTACATTGATTTTTCTGGTTAGAGATTTGTGAGTCTAACAGCCTCAGGGTAGAAGCTGTTCCTCAGTCTAGTGGTTCTACACTTAATGTTCAGTAACCTCCTGCCTGAGGGGAGAGGGTCAAAACGTGTGTGTGCTGGGTGAGTGGGGTCTTTCATGATGCAGGTGGCCCTCTTCCTGAATCTGTAAATAAATTTGTGATGGTGGGGAGGATGGCTCCAACAGACTTCTGTGCAGCCTTCATTTAATCCCTCCTTGCAATAGTTTGATTTTTACCTTTGCCCCATGAAAACAATAAAGTGTGTCATCGTTATTTCAAGCTTCATGCAACAAATCAGAACAAATTAATACATTCAGAAATGGCTCTTTTATTTGTAAAGTTTGTAGATCCCGAGATGGGGTAGAGGCAGGGCAGTCAACTCTGGACCCGAAAGTCCCAGGTTGGATCCCCATCTATTCCCACATGTTGTGATGTCTCTGAGCAAGACACCTAATCCCCAATTGCTCCCCGGGCACCTACATAGCTGCCCACTGCTCCACCTGGGTGTGTCCCATGTGCAATTGGTTAAATGCAGAGAACCAATTTCACCATTGTATGGGAGCATAGAATGATGACAACACATAACACTTGATT
>NC_056499.1:23634698-23636071 GCF_014905685.2 Nematolebias whitei | reverse complement strand
CCCCCCCCCCTCCCCAATCCCCCCCAACCCTCCACACACGCGCACACTTTTGCGCACAATGCCGGAGCAGCACAAGGATGCTCATCGAGGACGCGGTGGCCAAACGGAGCGGCCGGGCTGTCCGTGAACTGCCAGGTATAATAGTCACCATGAGTGTCCCTCATCTGTGTCAGCGGAGTCACGGCGTTTCACGGCACGCGTGGCAGGATTTCAGGGATTCAGACTAGCTCCACACTGATCGCTCTCACAAACAGATGCGGGGCGCGGAGATGGTGGCTGTGGTCGTTCCAGCACGCGCTGGATTTGTTTGACTCCCTCCCCTGCGTCTCAATGTCATAATGGACAGGCTGCAATCCTCCATGCGTAAAAGGCTCTACAGTTTGCCACAGCACATTGGACACAGAGCATCCATAATGGGCGAAGGAGAAGACGCGGACAAGGACACCCGGAGGAAGAGCATCAGGATGAAACCTCTGCCGTCGCCGACCTCCGGGGCGAGCTGCAGAGGCATCAGCGAGACAAGAAGTGGGGAGTCTGTGATCATGGAGACGGACATGGGGAGACCTATGAAGACGAGCTCGAATGGAGACTGTCGGAGATTCCGAGGCAGCCTCTCGTCCATCACGAGTCGACATGTGCACGACTCGGACTCCGCCGAGGCGAGACGCCTCATCACCGAGGGGGACGTCACCCCCAGCGAAGAGAGCCCCCCCGGAGCCATAGGTGAGGAGCAGGCGGGCCAAGGTGCGCAGGGCGCGAGCGGCGGCGCCTCCAGCGAGCCTCCGGAGCAGGCTGGGTTTATAAAGTTGGACGGCATCGATCAAATTCTGCCGGACGACGAGAGATTGTATCAGGCTGGGTTCATCCACAGACAGCTGGGGGCCATGCTCCAACCGGGGGTCAACAAGTTCTCCCTGAGGATGTTTGGGAGCGAGAAGGCGGTGGAGAGGGAACAAGAGCGAGTTAAATCTGCTGGGTTTTGGATCATTCACCCCTACAGTGATTTCAGGTAAATTCAGCCCCCCACCCCACCCCCCTCCGTGGTTAGAATAAAGCATCACGTCCTGCCGGCAAGCTTCTCTTTCAGTCTGCTGATGAGAATCACATCCATTCTAAAAAAAAAAAAAAAAAGAAGCATATCCATCTCACCTAAAACTGGGCAATCTTTACAAGTTTTATATCCAATAAATAAAAATAAGTTGTCGCTTCAGACCATCACTTTAAAATTCAGAAATAATTTTTAGTGTTTCTTCATCATTGCACTATCTGGTTCAATCAATGTGTGCACATAATAAGGCTGCATTGTGTTGTCATTGTAAAACCTGTAAATTAGATTTAAAATTAAGCAGATGTTCAGGACAAATCAATCCATT
>NC_056499.1:23629147-23634598 GCF_014905685.2 Nematolebias whitei | reverse complement strand
CAAATGGAATATAAGGACAAAAAGCATATATCATCACCTCATGCATTTCATAGTGATTGTCATCAAACTGTATGAGCAGAAATCGCTCTTGTACACATGTGTACAATATGTTTGCAATATTGTTTGATGGGCTCCTTAAAATGATCTGCCTCCCTCAGCATATTTAGATAGGTCTATTTAAAATATACGCAGAGAGCAATAAAGCTGGTTATTGTAACATAATGAACCTTTGCTGTTCAATATAAACTTCTTATGTTAATTAATAATAAAAAAAACAACAGCATTACTGTGTCAACTTTGTCATTTAAATTACAAATACACAGCATTAAATAATACAATCCTGTAACATCAAATGCTTAATATTGATCTGCATAATGTTACTATATGACCTTTTCTGTTAAACAGACAGATGTGTATCTCAGGTATTTCATTAGTTTGGATATCGGTGTGTTTTTCTACCTTAAACATAAGATGCCTGCTTTCAAAGGGGATGTGAGTTTTTATCGCGAGTGGCTCCCAGGCCTGGGGCGTTAGTGGGAAAGGCGAGATAAGCCTCATCTAAGAATAGCAATCAGACACATTCATCTAACGTCACTTGGATGTTTCTGGTAAATTTTAGGGTTCAATATTAAATTTAGCTATCTGGACCGGAGCTGCTGATGCTGGACTTTTTTAAATTTTCATTTGAAATTAGCAGTGTGTGTGTGTGTGTGTGTGTGTGTGTGTGTTTGTGTGTGTGTGGGGAGAGAGAGAGAGAGAGAGAAAGAGGGGGGACAATACTGACATATAAAGTGAAAAGCATCAGGATACACATCTTCAATAAAAAGAAACACAGTTCAGCTTAAGTTTACTTTTGATTCAGTTACAACCAGAACAGTTCAAGCTCATCTTTATTCTCCAACTAGTTGATTTGTTATATTTGAGTCATTCAGTACATACAGTCTCCTCAGTATGATTTCTAAATTCCCCTTCCAGTTTGACTCACCATAAATAAGTGAGGTACACAGACGATATAAAGTTGTCTTTTTTGTAGCGCTCCTCCCATCTCGTTGTGTCTCCTCTGGCCCCATCTGTTCTCTGACTCGCTGTGTTAAATGTCATGAGGAAGCATGATTTGGGGCTTTGGGAGACTGTCCTGATACCAAAAGGTCAGAGTTTTGGCGCCTGGTATTAGATTTGAAGTGTCCTGGAGCGATATCCTGGGTAAAAACAGCACTGTACGAGCGTCTGTTTCCCTGCATTTAGTGAAACAGACGCTTGCGCAACTTTCTGAGCAAGTTGTACAAAAATGAAGATGGAGTGGAGTGGGGGGGCGAAGCTGTTTTAAAGCATGAGGCTGGCCACCCTCTTGTTAGAACTGTTTATTACCATAATTAACATTTTGGCAATCTGCGAGCAGTTAGTGAGGAGAGCGCTCGGCGTTGTATTAGATTCACATGCAAGTCTACAATTAAAACCCCAGCAATCAAAATGGAGGATAAAATTTTAACATTTCACTCTGTGATCTAGTAAATACAAAACAACAACAACATACATCGATCACAACATTAACTAGCCCAAGGGCCATCAACAACATTTATTAAAGGGACATCATTCATACAAGCAGTGTGGGAACCAAACTGTTTTCTATGGATGATCGTTTTATGTTTTAATTTACTGTTCTTTATTGTTTTGCAAAGATGTTAATTTCAACTCAGTTCAGTTTATTTATATAGCGTCAAGTCACAAGAGAAGTCATCTCAGGGCACTGAACAGAAACGTTCATATATATAAATATATATATATATATATATAGATACTTTAACATTAATTATCTGAGGAGCAGACTGCTTTGAACTTAACTCCACCACAGAACTCTCATCCTGAGCTAACTTAAAGGCGACAGTGGAAAGGAAAGGTTCCTCGTGAGGAAGAAACCTTCAGCAGAACCAGGCTCAGGACAAGAGGCCATCTGCTTCAACCAGCTGGGTTTGGTAGGAACAGATACACAATGGCAGGTCAAGAATCACATGTTATGATAGAAATAGTATCAAATGAAAAATATTCAGTTTTAACAATTCATTTAAGGAAGTGAGAACATTTTGTCCTCCAGTAGTCTAAGTCTATAGCAACATAACAAGCCAACCCTAACTATAGGATTTATCAAAAAGAAAAGTTTTAAGCCCAGTCTTAAAACTGGACATTGTGTCAGCCTTACGGACAGAAACTGGGAGTTGGTTCCACAAGAGAGGAGCCTGATAACTGAAAGATCTTCCTCCCATTCTGCTTTTGGAAACCCTAGGAACCATAAGTAAGCCTGCAGTCTGAGAACGTAGTGCTCTGTTGGGAAAATATTGAACAATAAGATCTGTAATATAAGATGAAGCTAGGTTGTTGAGAGCTTTGTAGGTTAGAAGTAAGATTTTGAATTCAATTCTGGATTTGACAGGGAGCCAATGGAGAGAAGCTAAAACTGGAGAGATGTGATCTCCACTAGCTCCAGTTAAGACTCTGGCAGCAGCATTTTGGATCAACTGAAAACTTTTTAAAGAAGTATTTAGACATCCAGATAATAAACCATTGCAATAGTCCAGTCTAGACATGACGAATGCATGAACCAGTTTTTCCTGCATCATTTTTAGATAAGATGTTTCAAATTTAGAGATATTATGCAAGTGCAAGTACAATTCAATTATTTCTTTTGTGACTGATTGAGTCTTACGGTTTTACCTATTATTGTTTTACATCAATTTAAAGCATGAAAAAGGTTAAACTATACAGTAAATGCTAAATAAGACAATGTGAAATAAACTATATTAAAAACAAAACCTGGAAAACTAAACACATAAAAAGAAAAGCAATTGTATTTTTAAATGCTTGGGCTTGTTTTACTTTGACTTGAGGGATGCTACATTAAGCACAAACATGGATTGGATAGACTATTTATTACAGATTACGTCTCCTTTAACAGGTAAACAACTTTACAGAAAACTAACTTTCCAGCATTGGTTGACTCCAACACAAATTTCTGATCAGATGAGACAACTGATGCTAATAATTTTAGTTTTGAGAATACTTATTTGAACCCATACAGACTTTTTGTCTTTTTTATTACAATTCACCAAGTTAGGAGCTGAACTTTCACAACACACAACAGAATGCATCGAGGATTTTTAATTAAATGACACCCAACGTGTCCACGAATCAGACTTAATTTGCTCCAAAAGTAAAAGTTTTATCAACCTATAGACCCAGTTGTTTATGTCACATAAACAACTACTACTTGGGAAAAACAGGATTGGCCAATGTGGTGACTAAACGTGAGATCATTGGCTTTTTAGAAACATTTATCTTTCTGAACCAGCTTCAACATTCTGCAGCGCTCAGAGCTCTCTGATTAGCTATAAGGCACTTCTATCCTTAACCTATTTTATGAGCTGTCCTACAAGGAATATTTAAATCAAATTGTCATTATCAATAATTTTATAGGTTCAGAATGAATAAGCCTGTGGGCCATTTTTGGCCCTCCAACCATCAGTTGATAACGACAGGACAAATAAGTTATTTAAAAATAAAGAGCAATAGCATATCTGAAGGAACTTTAAACATATTGCTATTTTTTTTAACCTATATGGATATTTATGTGGAGAAAAATAGCACATTGTGCAGTAAGTTATACCATATTTGCCCAAGAGAAGAAGAAATTGAACCACAAATTCTGAAGTCAAGAGAAAACAGGAGATGACTGTAATTAAAGTATTCAAATAAAAACGAGTGGGACTTTTTAATGAACCCCGAGAGGATAAGGGTATCTGCGACTACGTTTTATTTCCATGTCGACACTAAAGCTCTTGCACTATGAGCTCAAATTAGAGTGTCACAAGGAATCACAGAGTCATCACCGCGCTGGAATTGAGCAAAATCTCCTCTTGTCAAGTTTTGTATAACACTAAGAAGCAAGGGCGGGGCGTTATCTTGCGAGGGGAAAAAGGCAGATTAAAAATGGCATCATCATCTAATCTACAGCCTTGACTGCAGATCCAAAGCTGCACAGACTCCCTTGATTCTTTAGAAACTTGCTTGCTGCGAGCAGATGTGGTCAGTTAACCAGGGGATCACATTTACAGCTTAAAAACGACTGACGGACTGAGATATGCTAAGATTATTTTAAACGATTGTTACTTCTCTGAAGCAGCAGAACAAACCGTACAATCGGTGGTAAGATCATCGCCTCCGCTGATGTATGAGTTGTCTTTTGCATAAAAATGCGTCTGTTTGTCATTTAACGTTCTTGTGCTGAGAACTAATAAATCACACATCCATCATCCTTGAGGTTGACAATGCCTTCAAGTTAACACATTTCACTGGCTGATTGGCAGAATGAAACTCTCACACACTGAATGGACTCATCTTGATAGGATGAAAACCAGGTGATTGTTATTTTCCTACCTGTTTGCACAGAGCCCTTGAATGGATTATGCCAAAGCAGCTGCATTGTGCCGAGTTCTAGGCAAAATGATGAGGTGCAATATTAGGATTCGATCGTGAAGAGCCTTTTAATGATCTTGTGATTCAGAGCCCAGAGGACACATCTGTCAGAAAGTCCTCCATATTTCCCCTGAGATAGAAGAGAGGATGTCACACATTAGTACTTTTTTTTTTTCTTTCAGTGAAAGCTCATTTAAACTTTACCACTGTGTTTCTAAAAGGCAATCTTCTTGAATTGTTTTAACTGTAAAATCTGATAATAGCGTTGGCCTTCCTTCCTTATTCTGAACAGAAATCTCACAGTTTGGTTTACTTTTTGCCTTTTCAGAGAATACATTAAACTGAAATACTGCAAATATAAGGTCCCACGTTCACCTTAAGGTGGTATTTTGGCAGCTGTAGAGTAAAATAGGGATTAAATCAAAGAATGTTTTGTTTTTAATCTTTTTTTTTTTAACTTTCCTCTTGAGTCATAGTCTTTTATTGCCTTCATTATCTGAATAAGATAAAGTATTTTGGACAAATTATTTGTAGTTATGTTGTGGCAAATCCTTGTGTGCTCAGTACTTTTTATCAAAATTATAATTAACTACAGAAATTGCATTTCCTGCAAACATGTAGTGTGAATGCTTATTGCTGAAGAACTTGCTGAAAAACAGCTGAAATTAACTCAAATAATGCTGAAATGTAGCTGAAATGGAAGAACAAGCCTAAATTAGCAGAAGAAATCAGAAAAGTTCAAGTTGTGTTTATTTGTCATATGCAAGGTTAACACAGGGTTAACAGTAAATGCTTAGGATGAAACAAACCAATTTGACTCGCTAAAAATTAAAGAACAAAGCAATAAGTAAATACAAAAAACACACAATAAGGGTACACAAAAAAAGTACCAAAAAGTGAAAAAGTCATTAAAATATTTTCAATGTCCTAAAGAGAGATTGAGCAACAACATGGTAGAATATAATGGTGCAGCAGGATGAATTT
>NC_056499.1:23611265-23629047 GCF_014905685.2 Nematolebias whitei | reverse complement strand
TCTCCAAAGTCTCCTCGTCCAGTTTGTTTGATTGAATCAAAAAAGTTTGTTAGTAATATTTTAGGACTTTCTTAATGATCTTATATTTAATTAAACAGTTTTTATATAAATAAATACGGACTTACCAAAGTTTTATCATAATACTCACGCACAGTTTTTCCTAGTTCTCAGCAACAGCTCATTGCACCGTCCCTCTCCCGTGTTGGAAGAGCTCTTCTTTAGTCTTAAACTAGCTGTTAGCTGCTCTGTTTGTCCAAAACTAAACTCTGTTTCTCCAAACGGAGGTTGTTCAAAGAGCTGAACTATCCCTTTATGTCTGCTCCAGTCACATTTGGTGAGGATGAAATTTACTGGATGAATTGCCACACTCTTCTTCTCCCTCCCGTTGCAAGTGAAGACATTCAGTTGCTGGTGAGATGAAGCATGGCGGTCACTTGGGCCTGTGTGACATTCAGAGCACTGGCCAGCTTTAAAAATGGCCGCTCTTCTGTGCTCTCATACTGGAGTAATTCTGCTCAACAGACTTGTTCTGTTGGAAAATAATAATTATGAGTCAATAACGAAATCTCAAATTGTCCTATTTGTTCTGAACAGTAGTCTTGGAGTAATTCACCCTTTTGTGCATGTATATTTGACTGTTGCATTAATATGTTTTATGCTTTAATGTTATTTTTAGTGGGATTTACAGGCACAGAGATGCTTGTGTTGTCCTGATCTGGAAAGAAGCCCTGGCAGACGCAGAAGCCCACTATAACAACCCATCAAGACGATTCTCTCTGATGCCTGCTGATGGTTTTTGGCCGGGCTATTTGCTGTTAGAATCTAAATCCATATGATTTGTAATATGGCCGCCCTGGTCTGCTTTCCATCCTTGGTTCAAAAGCCATGTCTGGCTGCAAAATCCTCAAGGCCATGGGGGTAATACGATAAAGAGGGAACAATGGCTGTAGGCTGAGAGAGGAGGAGGTGCTTCTTCCCTCTACAGTTTACCCTCTGCCTGTGAAATGCCAGCATCATTAAACCAAAGAGTACACCATCAACACAAGCAAAAGAGGAAAAGGGTACACAAGTTTCATTCCCAGGCAGGGAAAAAAAATGAAGAAATTGGAGGACATTTAAATTGTAGGGATAACCTTCATCAGATAATTAGATTTGCTAAAGGATAGCATGTCCCTATCTTTAAAATGAGTCCCACTTGATTTCTTTTTATTCTATTATTATCCTAATGGAGAATGGGTTTTATAAAATTTGCTAATATCATCAGCTCCATAGCATGATATTGAATGTATTTGGCTTCTTTGCAAAACAGTTTTTAGTGGAGTATTAAAATAAAACAAACATGCTCTTGCAGTTTATCATTTTATGAGCATTGCTTTACTTTAAATTAAAATCCACAAATATCCACAGGAATTGTCTGTGTACTGTCATGCCAACAATCAGCTGAGCAGAATATGGGGTCATGTTTTGGACAGAGAGGAGATCACATTTTAGAATTAATCTGTGCAATTCAATCTCAACTCAACAAACGGTGTGTAAACATTTTATGAGCGGTGCAGGATAAGTTTAAGCCTTCCGCATCAGAAACGGCCTGCTGACTGAATCAGGCGCTTTGTCTTCATTGAGTCGGTTGTGCTTCGAAATGGACATTTAGGACAGACTTTTAGCTGGTGGCAGGGCGACAGCTGGAGCCACTGATTCTTAAGTGTTGACATATCACAAGAAGGGTGGGGGGGGGGGGGTCACAGCTCAAGGCAATCACTTTGACACAACAAAGTCTATCTCTCCTGGTTTTGATTAACGCTCACTAGACTAGATAACCTGAGAAAACTAAGTGAATACTCTAACCTGACATACTTTATATCTATTTTTGTTTTAGTATGAAGATCATATAAATAAAGCTGTGCAAGAAGTATTCAACAAATAAAAACATGTAAATTAGCAAACACTGAAGTAAAACAAAAATATACTGAAACTAAAATCCTTATAAAAATGCAGACATGTTTGTAACATTTGATTTGGTCAATTTGGAGATACAAAAAAAACAAAAAAAAACTGTTAAATAAACATTTTGATGGTTAAAACATTTCAAAAGTTTGTGATTTATGTGTGAAAACTAGACATATTTATAGTTTTTTGGCTGCATACAGTGAGAGGATATGTCCTATGGAGAAAATATTCAAAGTGTTACAGTTTTTTGCATACGGGGGAAGAACACGAGTGCGGAAGTGTTCCTCCCTCTTGACAATCTATCAAACCAGAAATCTTCAGTTGCATTGAGGTTTAGCCTTTGACTGGGCCATTCAGGAAGAATTAATGTCTTAACTGGAGTTAATAGGAGAGATCATATTTCTCCAGTTTTAGCTTTTCTCCATTGGCTCCCTGTCAAATTCAGAATTAAATTCAAAATCTTACTTCTAACTTACAAAGCCCTCAACAACCTAGCTCCATCTTATATTACTGATCTTATTGTTCCATATTTTTCTAACAGAGCACTTCCCTCTCAGACTGCAGGCTTACTCACGGTTCTTAGAGTTAATTCACTTTGATATCAGGCTCCTCTCTTGTGGAACCAACTTCCAGTTTCTGTCCGTGAGGCTGACACAGTGTCCAGTTTTAAGACTGGACTTAAGACTTTCTTTTTTGATAAATCCTATAGTTAGGGTTGGTTTGTTATGCTTCTATAGACTTAAGACTACTAGAAGACAAACTGACCGCATTTTTTAAAATGAATTGTTACAATTGAATAGTTTTCATTTGATATTATTTCTATCTTGACATGTGATTCTTGAACTGCCATTGTGTATCTGTTCCTACCAAACTCAGCCGGTCGAAGCAGACAAACGCTTGTCCTGAGCCTGGTTCTGCTGAAGGTTTCTACCACATGAGGGAGTTTTTCCTTTCTATTGTTCCTTCATGCCTGCTCAAGATGAGAAAGATGAGAGTCTGCGATGAAGTTAAACTGAATGTTTCTGTTCTGTGCCCTGAGATGACTTCTGTTGTGATTTGGCTCTATATAAATAAACTAAATTGACTCAAACTGAATTAGCTCCATGCCAAAATCTAGTTGCTGCTGTGTGACCACCTGGATCACTTGGGGCAGTCACATTTTTTGCAGCACTTAAGTAAGAAAAAAACTCTTGTTACTCCTGGACTTCCTGCATCTGCATGTGGGCTTATCTGGTCCCAAACCTTCTCAAAACACACAACCCATGGCCAAAAATACCACACGAGATGTTAAGAGCAAAGTTCTTTTAAAGACGTATCTCTAACCCAAATAGATGAAAAAGATTGCATGTTTACCTTCCGATGTTGCTTTATGTAAAATCTGAAGTAAACATTGATCTAAATTTTAAATAAAAAGTTTGATTCCCGATTGAACCAGATTATCCAAAAAGAACAGATAAAACCCCAGAAACACTGAAAATTAAACAACAGTGTAGAAGTTTCTCAGAACTGTGCCAACAAGATGAATAAATCCATATTGGTGGTGTTAATGATGGGCAAGGAAATCCATCTTGACAGACACCCACTCAGCACAGAGCTAATCCCATTTCACACGTCTTCATCTGATGATGGACTCCATTAGACTGGTTGTAGACTCCTCATTATCACCTCATCCCTCACCAGCAGGACACTCTGCACCTTCTCCTACCACAAAGTAAAGCATCATGACCTGTTTCTGACCATCATTTTCAGATTTTTAAAATTTTTTTAAAGCAAGCAAAGGCTACTTTTCAGGTTCCAACGAAACAAGCATGGTGGGAGAGAGGGAGGTGGGGGTTGCTGTCCAGTTGGCAAATTGTGGCCATCGGTTGTGCGTATGCTTTCACAAACCTAATCCTACGAGACACACACATCATCGTGCCGAGTCACTCGTGTGCATGAGCAAACACATTCACTCTGACGCAAGATGAAAACATTGCAAAGCTGGCATTGGAACAATATTTGCGAACAAACTGGCAGATGTCAAAAGGCTTTGATGCTGGGATTTTAGAAGCGTGGTTAAAAAAAAAACAAACACTAATACGGATATGCTGTAGTTACTGAGTGTTTCTGAGTGCTTTGGGCCCTCGACTGCCAAAAAAATACTGTGCTGGGCCTGCATGCAACGAGCAATCAGAAACGACGGAAGAAATAAACATTTTATGAAATAAAAACATTCGTAGATTTAAGAAAAATACGCTATTTTAAATCCTAATCAATCAGTATGTTATTGTCTTTTTAACATGTCCCTATTATAATTTATTCAAAAGTCAAGCCACAATTCTTCCTGAATCTATGAATTTAAAACTAAAAGGAGTTCTCTGGGAAAATACAAAAAAAAAACCTTGAGACACAGACATGTGTCGAGCTTTAACCCTGATTCCTTCTGGGATAATGGTAGGATTAATTACTGTTGAGTGTGACCCAAGAAGAACTAGAACAGATTATCCCAGAGGCTGCAGAGAAGGACTTTAGCGGTGCTCGTCGCTCCATTGCTGCCACCTTATAGGACGCCACCGTGTCCTCGCTGATGGAGCTCGCGGTATAAAAACACACAGGCGTGGAGTACAGGAGGCCCACGTGGCGACTCTGTCCATGCAGTGTTTATACCGCGCTCTGACGTGTGAATTTTTGTCTCCGCAAAGATAACAAGCAGCCCAGCTCGTCTCCTCTCAGCAGGCAGGCATAATGTGTAATTACAATAGACAATCTAAAACAAAGCCCTTCACTTACAATGAGTTCCTCTCGAAGAAGGGAAGGTTACCTCAAGGGGGAATTCTAATGAAGCAGATGGCTGAGTGCGCACAAGGGCAGACACAGACTGTCCTGCTTTTTACAGTCTGCCAACATTTTCAGCATTCTGAGGAGCTTCACCTGTCTCTTGACTGTTCTTTGTGTGCCTCTGTGAGGATGTGGGTGTGTATGTGTGTGCAGAAGATTTTGCTTATTGGTAAAAAACAAAACATGAGCGAAGAGAAACAAAAAAGAAAAGTGGACAAGAGACAAAAAAAATACTCCACACAAGAGTTGCTTATGTTTTATTCTATATCATTTAATTTCATCCAGTATGTGTGCTTATTGACAGTTCACCCCTTTTCAGCACCACACAAACGACCAGCCACTGCTACCGTGCATGTGTGGTTGCCGTGCGGGTTCGCAAAATGTCTCAAATGTAGATATCAAGTCGCACCATAACTGCACAGTTCCCTTATTGCTTTTACCCATGGTTTCTGTGTTAAACGCAGAAAGGAAAAAAAAAACTGATATCCATTGATCAATAGCAAAGAGATCAAAATATAGTTCTCCTCAAAAGGGCATGAGTCCTCATAAGAAGTGCTGAACCAATCGCTGCCTTCAGAAAAGAGAAACATTGATCATTTGGGCAGAAAGTCTTCGTCGGTGTCGTCGTATTGAAAACGTCTCACCCCTGTGCTGTTACAAAGCAAAAAGAGCATCCAATAAAAGGTGTGTAGTTAAAAAAACACAGACATGTAAGAACTCTGTACATACACACAATTTGGTGTTCATTGCTTATCTGTTACGACGCCGATAAGAGAGTCTGAAACAAATGGAGAAACATAAATAGATGAATCTGTATAAGTGGGTACCTTGTTGCCATTATGCTCTCAACATCAGATTAAGTGGAATTATAGTACGTACTCCAGCAAATGAAAGACAGCTCAGTGAGGCAGGGTTTTTATTTTTTTGAAGTAAACCCTCATCTTTTTGAATGGAGTAGAGATGTGCCCTTTCTGTTTCCCACCACACTAATCCAGTAAAGAGCAGCCTCACCTTTGGCTTCGACACCGTTATCTAAAAAGCTACAACCAAAAGAGACACATGCAAGGTGAATTTGGCAAGTCAAAGTTTCTATTTTCTCTTCAACGTTGGATTAACAGACCAAGACAATTTATTACATTAATCAATGACTTCATATTGACAGCTGTGATGAGAAACTGCTGCCTGGAAGCTGTCCAGTGCTGTTACCCTGAGGGATCACAGCACTGCTGCATCATGGTCATAAACTGGATTATATTCAGGGTGCAGTTCTGCCCAACAGCCCACCTTTTACATCCCACTGAAACAGTAGTGATAGAAGTCTTGTTTTGCACGCTACAAAAGATATGCATTTTCATGTAGACGTGGCACATGTTTATATGATATTCAATCAGCGTGCTTCTGGTGCCTGCGTGAAAAAGCTGGTTACAGATTGATTTATGGAGGATGGATTTGTGGTCATGAATGAATAAGGAGCTCCAGGAAAAATACAAAACAAACAACAAAAAAACAACTAACTGATTTTATTTTGCTACCAAGAAATTGCAGGTTTGATCCAACTGCTACATCTAATCCCCAATCACAGGAAGTGATCTCATTGGCGTGCATCACTGATTCACCAACTTATATTTATGTGCAAGCAGAGCAGCACAAAGAGGAGAGGGAGGCAAAGATTAGGCTGCAAAATCCAAAGTGCACCAAGCAGAATCTGAGAACGCTGCTTTCTAGAGTTTGAAAGGTTAGACAGGTGACATGAAATGGACTCCAGCAAAGTTTGTTCCTACATAACAACACAGCCGGCTATTTTGTGCCACACGTGAAGCCTGAGCCTTGTACGCCTCAGAAAAAAAATGGACAATACTTTTCATACAGGTTGGCTGTTTTCTAATCAATGGGTAGGTTTGACCTACTTTAACCGGAACAACATATTTATACTTATGAACTGCAATAAAATACAAGCTCAGAACAAGAATCTTGGGCGCTCTTTCCCACCTTTTTTTTGACGTACTATACCAAAAACCTAAGTTTGGAGCCTTGAACAGAGGACTGAAAGGGTCTTTTAGTTACTTTTTACTGCTGTTTCTGCCACGTTCGTGTCATAGGGAGACGTAATGAAAACAGCTCTCTGAATGAGAAAGTGAGTCATCGTTGTTTTTCTTTATTCACATCAAAAGACACAAAGTTTCAAAGCTTATCCCATTCCTCCCAGCTGATTCCTCTGGAAATCTCTGCCTCCATGCTACATCATGCCACTGGTGCGGCCGTGACAACTAGTGTGAGAGGATGAAAACAGAAAGTCTGCTTAAAGGGAAATAAAAAATAAAGCTGCTGTCAGGTGAAAATTTGTTTCTCTAATTTTGGCTACAATTGGGATGAATGATTACATGGTCTGCTGTGAGTTAAAAAAAAAATCATAACCCAGAGGATTAGGAACTTCCTTCTCATTTCCAGCATATAACTTCAAGGCTGAAAGGTCATCAATCAAATTTTTTTTTTTCTGTAATGTGACATTTTAAACAGGGGTATTTTTACACCGCAAGACAAGGAGTTCTGCAAAGAGGCTTGCTCAAATGAATCGGACTGCACAGCTTGCTGAACTATCACTTAAAAGTCGGACTTTTCACTACCCTGTTCAGCCTTCAAATAGTGCCAATCCTAGCAGAAAAACAAAAAACACAATCAAACATCACAAACACTTGCTGCGAAACAATGCTTAAAACTTTACCTTGTATCCTTCTAATCAATAACCTGCTGAACCCCCCTAGAAGCACTCACAATCACAAGGAATGTGCCAAAAGAAGCCTATCAGAATGAGTACCCCATGGAGCGCCTGCCTGCGTACCTGTCCTTCTCTGTGTCTGAATGTCCAGCTGCATCATTCCCTCACCACATCAGTGTCTCCACACATCTACACCTTTGTCTCACTTCAAGCTCTTCCCATATGCAGTTTCCTAATAAACTCATATTCATAGGAAAGAGAGAGATCATTTTAGGCACAATGTTTGTTTTTGTGTTGCAGGTTACATTAAGATGAAAGCTTTCAAGTCTGCCATGCGAGCAGACAATCAATAATTTGAATGTAGGAGTTCTGGTTGTTAACTTGCTTTTATTTCTGTTGCCGAGTTTTGTCCCCGTTTCTACTTTAGATTCTGATATGGAAATTTTCAAACCTCAGAAATAGCTTCTTGTTGCAAATGTATACAAAATGTTGCATACATATAATGTAACACTCTTCAATTTATCAGTGACATTGTCTGTCTATGGTAAAACAACCATGAAATAAGTTAGTTTCTGCATCCAAATGGCATAACTTACAACTGTTTTTAATAAAACTTCAGATTCTATGCCAAATTCTTCCTACCTTTACTTCCACTATAAAATAAACAAATGGAACACATCGCCAATCAATGCTTACCTACGCATGTTGAAAGCTTATACAACTGCATGTCCTCCAAACAAACATTTGTGGAGAGCTGCTGCCTCTCAGCGAGCAGGTCCCTGGTTCAAATCCCGGTCCGGGGGCCTTTCTGGGTGGAGTTTGCATGTTGTCTCTGTGCATGCGTGGGTTTTCTCCAGGTACTCCGGTTTCCTCCCACAGACCAAAAACATGCATGTTAGGCTGATTGGTAACTCTAAATTGTCTCTAGATGTGAGTGAGAGAGTGAATGGTTGTTTGTCTCGTTTGTTTCTATGCGTCCCTGTGATGGACTGGAGACCCGTTCAGGGTGTACTCCGCCCCTCGCACAGTGATTGCTGGACATGGGCACTGGTGACCCTCGTGACCCAAAATGAAAGAAGTGGGTAAAAGATGGATGGATGGATGGATGGATCAATGCTGGAACGCAAATAGCAGACGGGTTGGGAGGGGGGGCGGGGGGTCCTCCCCCAGAAAATTTTGAGTAAAGTAGATGCAATTTCCTGCATTTTGGTGTATTTAATGGGTTGTTAAACATCTACGTTTCCATACATTTGTAAACACTCTGCTTCTGTCAACACAATATTCCAACACCACAAAATGTTGTGGACTAAAGTTCCAGGGAGGGAAAGATCTTGTGGTTGTGTTCCTCTCACTCACTGTGTTTTTGTGAAACTATCTCATTTCATGTACTGGTGCACCTTGTTATAAGGACTTCATGCAACTGTAATGAGGGGCCTGCATGGTCACCTCTGTGTCGAAGTCTCTGATAGCTTGTGAGGGTCAAGAGATTACAAATATGTCTTGTCAAATTAGGCTGCTGAGGCTGAGTGCTGTGACTGAGGCTGGGACTCAGCTGTCTAAGTGGGACCAGGATCTGTCATATTGATGAGCTAAGACAAACATGAAGATCATATCTCTGCACCTCTCCTTTGGGACTTTACTGATATCTTGCTCTAATGTGTATAGTTTTCCTGGTCGCAGCAAAGCTTCCTGAAATATTGGGATTGTACATACTCATTTAAGAGCCCTATTCCCCTCTGTTTAGGAGAAAACGACAACATGTGCTGAATGTTATTGGCCATATACAGTGGGGGCAAAGAATATAGCATTCTTTGAATATGATTGACTTTTGACGACACACTACAAGTAATTTGTTGATTTGAAACAGTACCTGTAAATTTAGATGTCTGAGAATCTAGCATTCCTGTTGAGTGACAGGCAAAATGAGACATAGATTATAACATTTAGGATTTGAACTCTGTTAATTAAGTGTCCGGTGTCCCCAAAATTCTGTATATGTCTTTTAAAGCCAATTTTTGCAAGTATTTTCTAATTTGGGGAAGTTTTGCTGCCTCACATTTTTCACAGCACCATACTAATTTGACTGCTTAAAACTCGTATGAGTAAAGTCAAAGGTAATCAGGTGGACCATCTTAAAAGGACAACAGAAGTAAATGAGCAAATCTGGAACAGGATGATGTAAAATACTAAATGGAGAGGATGACAAAAAAAACAAACAAAAAAAAAAACCATTTAAATATGGCTGGAATATTGTAGAACCTGTTTGCTTTTTCCAGAAAGGTAATTTACTTTGAATAATACTTTAGTTGCCTCAATTAAAGAATTAACTTTATCAATCAAAACTTCAAAGATGAATAAATAATTAACTGAAGTGAAATGTAAGAAAAAGCCAACAATTAAACAGCAATGGTACTTATTTAAAAATGACACATTATAAGTTTCTCTCAGTGTACAAGTAGCAGTAAGGTTGATGACCATCACTTTACCGGAGCAGTAAAAAGTGGGCTGTTGCAAGCAGCTTACTGGGCAAATATTCAGATCGGTTCATGAACAATTTAGCCAATTCTGTGTCTTAGTAAAGGACACTTTGGCAATAATAATGGCTGCTGATGACAATGGTTGTCAAAGATATGGAATCAATGACCTTTTCAGCTACAGAACAGTCTCTTAACCCCAATAACAGGCAGTTTGCCTTCAGTGCATCTACAATGGCTACAGTACTTACTTTATGCATTGATAAATGTACATACATTCAACCTCTCAAACTCAAAGTTAACTTTCAATAAGGAGACATGCCTGTGTTGATAACACATCAGCTACAACAGAAACAGTAATGCACAAACGAAACACTATGTGGCATGTTTCATATTTCAGCACTTCATATGTAGTAAAAAAACTGCATTTACTAAAAGAAAGTCTTGTTTAGGGGAAGCCTGCATGAAGCAAAAACGTCTTGTTGACTTTACAAATTCAATTTTCTACTTTGGACTTTATTATTATTATTATTATATATATATGAGTATGTTTTTATGAGCTGGAGGCTATGAAATGCATCAGGCTGTGTTTATTGGAAGGTCTAGGTTTTGTGTAAAAAGGCAAATCTACTTTTGTTCAGTTTAGGGAAAACTCTTGCCTTGCATCTGATTTCACACACACAAACTTAATTTAATAGACACAAAGGCGGCATGAGCTTGGAAGACAAAGTGAACTTGTTAGGATATGGTTGACTCTGCAGAGAATTAGTCCATCGCATACGCTGTATTTTTAAATACTGAGATGGAGGGTAGCTCTCCAAAAACTTCTTCCCCCTGCTTCAAAACAGTACTTGTTGAATAAAGTGGTGTGAATGAGAATCACCAAGCCACAAAGAAGTGAACTGTTACTCCAAAGCAAAGCTCTTTTTTTGGTTTCCTAAAATCTCATCTCCATCTTTCAACTTTTTGAAAGTTTATACAGAGAATAAATAAGTACAATCCAATAGATACATTTAAGGATCAACAATATGTGATCCCAAATGAGTTGATCAGTGTCTCAAAGCATTTTGTTTCAGCTAAAAATGTAGATAAATATTTTGAAACACAGAATAAAATCTTTATACAACACATGCAGGTATTAGTGCATAGGTTCCTGCAAACATAATATTAAAAACAAACAAACAGAAATTATATTCTGGAGTCTATGAACTTCCCAAAACCCACCGGATGAATTTGGCATAGTCTTTAAAAATAATGTGTCCTTGAGAAGATCACTGTCACACCCTCCTAGTCCAATGATTTATATGTACTTTTAAATAGATCTCTATCTATATACATTGGTCATGTATAAATCAAACAACATGTAAAACAAATACGAAATAGAGCGTATTCCACAGCTTTGAGTTCCTGAAAAAAAAAGTTTTTCAAATCACAGTAAATTTAGAAATCTTGGTAAAATGAATGGTAGACCACAGTGAAGTATTAGGACATAAAAATATAAAAAATGAAGATACTTGGTGTTTTTTGTTTTTGTTTTGTTATTTCAGGGCAGCACAGGAGGGTGTGATCAATTCTCACAAGTTTGAAGGAAGTTTAGAACGAGTTGTTTGAGGTTCTAAATCTGACAAGTAGGCACCAGAGCCCCTCTGTGGAGGCAGCGCCGGTGAAGCTTTAGGGGACTGAGTCTGATGAGAGTGTCCCGGAGATTCCGGTATTGGAGGAGTCATGCGTTCTGGTATTGAGCTATATGGTTTGGGCACAAGAGTAGGTGAAGAAAATGGTGAGGGGTAATATTCCACAGAGGAGCAATGAGTTTGGTGACCTAAGGCTTGGGCCACCTCCAGGGGAAGAGATGGGTGTGAACTGGATAAAACGTTTAGGTCCTCAGAAAAGGGCCCCAGGGGAGATTCTCTTCCTGTTTGGGGCTGGCTGGGAAGCTGTGGAAGGAGAGGGGACTGAGGCATGAGCAGAGAACTATGGGATCCCGAAACACTTGAAGGTTCACTGTAGTGAAAGGTCCTGCTTGCTACTGGACTTTGAACAGTGGGACTGCGTGCCATCGGGGTAAGGCAGGGAGAGGCGTTTGCTGAGCCATACTGGGCTAGGGAAGCCAATGCAGACTTTTCTAATGACATGTGCTGGGGCAAGCAACCAGACTGCAAGCCTGCCAGGTTAAAATGACTTGTGGAAGAAGGGGAGCCCTCTGAAGGCTGTTGAATATGTGTTCCTCTACTATAGGTTGGGGAACTTTGTGAGGGGGACTGGAAGAGGTTTATGCCACTGGTAGTCCTGCTTCCTCCAGTAAACTGCTGCAAAGGTACCATTTGAGGAGGCTTGGGATGAGGTTGATTATGAAGAGTCTGACCAGACAGATGGCTGGATGAACTGGTAGATAAAGGACTTTGACAAAAGGAGGAATTATTAAGTCCAGTTGTAATTCCACCAGAAACTCCACTAAATAAATGTGTAGACCCTGCTACATGTGTTCCTGTACTCCCCACCACCCTACCGGTTTGCCCTACATAAACAGCTTCTCCTGGTTCACTTGAAGCTCCTCCTGTATGGCTAGTTACTGACCCAACAGAAGACCTTCCCAATGATCCTCCATAATTTCCTACTACTGCTTCACTTAAAACACCCCCAAATGTTCCACCAAAGGCCATATCAGAGACAGATACCAAAAATCCATCATTGATCCTCCCTAGTGATTCCCCAGTAGTAGTCAAAATCAGAGATTCTCCCATTATTCCACCCAACGATCCTCTACAAGCACTTTCATTTGATTCTTTAGATGTCCCTCCTTTTGATCTTTTGGTTTGATCTTGTATTAAACCACAGGTATTACCAACCACTGATCCACTAGATGTCCCACCTGTGAACCTGCCACAAGCAGTACCCAGTGATCTTTCAGAGAGTCCACTCACTGTTTCCCCTGAGATTCCATGTGTTGATTCATCTGTGGATCTTTTCAGTCCAAAATGTCCTTGTGGTGTCATGTCTGTCATCCCTGTTGTAAAGTCCTCCCCAGCCCAATCGGTGTCCCCTCCAATGGCTTCTTCAACAGAACCTCCAACTGCTCCACCTGAGGACCAGCCTGTTGCACCACCACAGGCTCCAACTGTTCCTCCACTTAGTCCTGACCCTGTACTCCCACTTACAGATTCTTGGTGGAAGAGATTAGAAAGGGGTGGGGAGCTAGATCGAAAGGGCTTATGATGTTGTGGTTGTGGGTGAAGTTGGGCTGTGCTAGAAGAAGGTGAGCCAGAGGATGAGAATGGTCCGAAGGGAAAGACACTAGTGCCTCCTTCACTAGATCGAGACCCATCCCCATTAGGTCCAGAATGTTCTGCATTATCTGAGGCATGTTGAGAAGAGCTTGTTGGCCCAGAAACTGATGTCATGTGCTGAGCTCGAAAAGCAGCCAGCAATGGCATGTCCACACCAGAGTGCAGCTTCGAGGGAGTGCTAGAAGGAGAGTTCCCAGAAGAACCAGGTGCTGTGGAGGACGGAACAAATGACTGGAACTTCCTAAGTTGAGTTGTTGGGTCTTTTAGGGAACCCAAAACAGAAACTGGAGGTCTGAAGAGCGTTGGTGGAAGATGGGGATGGTGTGTCAGTGCAATGGCAACCGAGGTGGTAGCAGCAGCAGCCTGGAGAGGTGCCTGGATGAGGGGTGCCCAGATAACGGGGGTAGGTGAGGGAGGAGTCTGTGGTGGGATGTTCTGCATGAGGTGGGCACAGTGGGCCATGTCCCTGTCATGTTGCACAATCTGCTGAATGATCTCATTCTCCTGGTAGTTGAGTACACCAGAGCTGAGATCGTGTTGAACCTTGTGCTGCAGGATGGAGTTCTTCTTGCCTTTAAAACCACATACCCAGAGACACACACAAAAAAGAAAAACACAGTGGTATTAGAAGTAGATTAGAAAAAACAGATAAGCAAACAGATATAGAGAAGGGAAGACAATTACTTGGTCACATAGACATACAGCAAAGGAACAGTAAACTGACATCATTCAAATGTGTAATACAAATATAATAACAACATATATTCAAAGATAAAAAGAGAATCTGATTAAATGTACTAAACTGCTCAAAACAAGATGATTTTAAGAGTGTTTGAGTTTGTTTTCTAAATTTTCTAGCAAGCCTTTTTAAAATATGATGCTGGCACATAAAGGACTATGAACCTATGAAGGGAATAAAAAAATCTACCTAAAAATCAGATGTAGAAGATTAGAGAAAAAGAGATTTGACTTAGTGACATGAGATTGAGAAGAATGGGAGAACACAAAGCACAGAAGAGCATAGAATCAAAGAAACAACAGATGAAAGATGTGAAAGGCAGAAGCTGTGGATGAATGGCAGCCTGACTTGAAATCTCTGGGTAAAAGGGACAAAGTGTAAAGAAAACATCACAGTGTTTGGATGAAACACATTTGAGCTTTAAACTACTTTCTTTGTGTTATATTTTAAACAACGATATTAGCCCTGGTAAAAAATATTTATTTTATTTTTCTTCTTTCAGCTGCTCACTTCTTCAGGGGTCACCACAGTGAACTAAGTCGCACAAAGACTTCTCAATCGTATTTACGCCTGATGCCTTTCCTGACGCAACCACAGACCACAGAGCTACCACAGCCCTCTGTGTGGAGCAGAGAACTGCTATCTAGGGTGCCCAGGGGAGTAGATGGTGAGGGTTAAGGGCCTTGCTCAAGGGCCCAAAGTGGGGCAAATGAGGGTGGAGGCAGGTGTGGGTGTTTCACCTTTCCCCTCCACATTTTGATGTTGTCAGTCCAAGGAGTTGAACCGGCGACCTTCCGATCCCAGATCCGATCATTTTGCAACAATATTTTCACATGTACCATGGGTCACAGTGAATTCTGACTTAGATCGATATACTGTATATACCTGTCTAATGGAAAAGTGTTGATGGGGTAAAGGTTTTTAAATATATATTGTACATGAAACACTGATAAATTATTGAGAATGGATTGTTTTAAGAGAGTGGATATCTGCCTTTGATGCTTTTCCTGTTCAGCGGATAGCTTGACTTTTTCTGAGAAAACTCCTTTCTGATATTTCAAACTGATAATGCTTTGATCACCGTCTACTGCAGCATACACATTACTAATAATGACAACATTTTAAAATGGTCAAGCTGTTCTTTTCATTTAAAACAAATGGAATCAGTGTAAAATTAATTTCAAAACACAATTCTAAATCACCCCGTTTAAAAAAAATCATATCTTGATTAAGAAAAATTTTCATTCTTTGTATTTATAGAAGCTTAGTCCAAACTGTGATCTCAACACAGAGTACATGTGTGAATCACTATATGTGCCATTAAGACTGCAACCTGCCCAGACATGGGGTACAGCATATCTACTGTATGTGTTTTCCATTTTCCAATACTTTGTTAAAACACAATGCAGTTCAACCCAAGTTAGTTTATCTGGTTGCTTCAATGAATAATGGCACATGAGGAGGTGTCTGTGTGCAGTTCTATAACTACATCCAGCCTGTCCTAACACTAACTGATGCTATATCATTTTCACGTCTCAAATCTGACGTTGCAAAGTCTTTAGAGTAGTTAATTTTGGGATCAGTGCTGTTTGAGTTACTTTATTAGTTAAAAGAAAGTTGCACACAAACATCAAATACAGAAGAAGAAAGGACTATGGAAGAGACAATTCCACAACTATATTACTATCAGCTGATCATTTCAAAGCATACTTTTTCTACAAAGTACAGCCCTAAAGCAGTTTCTCTATCTTCCGTTCTAAACATAGCAGACGATAAAACGCAACATGCAGAGATGGCAAAGTGATAATCCAGGCATGGCTTTTATTGTGAATTTTTCATCTGCCCAGACTGAGCATGGGAACAGAACAATGATGGTTGCAGAGAGAATATCAATTGTATGTGTAAGAAAAGTCATGCAGGGCTTTTTAAACGAGAGCTTTATCTGCAAGTTTGCATTCACGTGACTTTGAAATAAAATTGATTCAATGTGATTTCTGTCTTGTAATGCTATTTATTGTTCTTACCGATGCGGTCCAGCCTGTCCAGAGCAACGGTTTCAAAAGCCCGTCTCATCATAGGATACTCTTCCAGGACTTCATTGAAGTTGTCCACAGAAAGTGAGTACAAACGGCAGTATGTGTCGGCTCGAACGCTGGCTGTCCTTCTGCCCCGTGTCAGCAAACAAATCTCTGCAACAAAACACCAAAGATAAGACGCTGGAGCACACCTGCCTTTTATCTGAATTTAGAAAAAATACAGATACTGTTTTTCCATGAATGTGGAAGACCACAATCCAAGCATGCAATGATTATTTCTTCACTGTCACAGAAATGCAAAGAGGTAGTATTTTCTATTATTGACTTTTGCAACATTGTAAGAATAGTGCTAGATTAGTATAAACATTCAAAACTGGTTTGTGTTCTTAAAATTTAGAAGTACTTATTTGTTTAAACTACCTTTTTACAGCAAATACACCCACATACTCTTATTTTTACAATTAAAACAGATTATAAACAATATGCACACAAAAATTGGTAAATGGACTGTACTTATATAATGCCTTTCTATCTTTTCAAGACACTCAAAGCTCTTTACTACATTATCTGTGCCCTCATTTACCCATTCATACAGCACTCTACAAAGCTAACTGAACAAATAAGTCTAAAGAGACTAATCAGCACTTTGTCACATTCATACACCAATGGGACACACATCAGAGGAAATGAGGAGTTCAGTGTCTTGCCCAGGGACACTTTGGCATGTGAATGCTGGTGGATTTAAACCCCCAACCCTTGCACTGGCGGACGACTGCTTTAACCAGAGCCGCCCAGGATAAGGATACATATGATACATCACACAACAACAAACAGACAAACAAATAAAAAACGATTTGTCTCAAATCCACAAAACCACATCTAATGATTCGGGTTATTCTCATGTAGTTTGTTTAGTTTTTAAAACCCTGTGCAAAATTTATTTAAAAAAACTGAATGACTTTTAGGTTTGCACACTCCAGTAAATAAATCAATATTTAGAATCTTCAAAATCTAAATAAAGGAACAAGATTAATTTGCTAACAAGAAATTCTGATGTAAATCAGAGGTTTAACTTTGTGTCCATCCATCCATCCATCCATCCATCCATCCATCCATCCATCCATTCATCCATCCATCCATCTTTACCCACTTCTTCCTTTTCAGATCGCAGATTGCACTGTGAGAGCATTAGGATACACCCTGGACAGGTCTCCAGTCCATCACAGGGACACAAAGAGACAAACGAGAGAAACAACCATTCACTCCCTCAGTCACACCTAGGGACAATTTAGAGTTACCGATCAGCCTAACATGCATGTTTTTGGTCTGTGGGAGTGCCTGGAAAAAAACCACGCATCGAAAGACCTTCTCGCTGAAAGGCAGATTCTCTCTACCAACTGAGCCACCATGTCTCCAAATTTTGTGTCCTTGTTTCATTAAAAATGTCAATAAAACAATATAGATAATAAAATATTAAATGTAAAATTTATAAGGCTAAAAGTATATTGAATTGCTCAGAGACAGAGCTCACATTACCAAACTCTCCAGAGTGGAAGTGAACACAGAAATTTCAAATATTTAACATACAAATAATATGTCTGAGGTACTATCAAAAAACTGTTTTTATTAGAAGAAGAAAAGCAGAAATAGTGTGGGACAGATACAACTTTTGGAACATACAATAGTCCCTCGCTACCTCACAGTTCGTTTTCCGTGGTCTCGCTATACCATTGCTTAGATTATTGCAAGAGTGTGGGAAGGGTTTA
>NC_056499.1:23592339-23610865 GCF_014905685.2 Nematolebias whitei | reverse complement strand
TATATATATATATAAACTACTACTTACTACTTGTACTACTATTCCTATTTTGTGGTTTTTCACTTATCGCGGGGCTTCAGAGTATGGATCCCCCGCGATAAACGAGGGACTACTGATGTGCATGTAACTTACTTTTATCAAAGTAAAATTTAAAGCACATAATTTACAGAATTCTGCATCCAAGTGAAGCCCACTAAATGTGTTTCAAAAAAGGAGCAAAAATCTTTTTGTTTTGTTTCATCTTTCAGAATTTAAAATGCAACATTTTGTATTCCATCAGAGCAACACTAAGTGCTGTTTTCTAAGCTTATGGGTCTGCCAGCCCTCATTTGATCTTCTCGCTTAGGAACAAAAATAATGCTCCATTTAACAAGCTGCACTGCTGTAGAACTGAGGCGCACAAACAGCGTTAAGTCCAAACAGGCGTGTCTACATAGATGCTGCATGTTTTTCAAGCACTGAGTGAATGAGGCTGAGTGCACACAGTAATGCAAATATGCAGAGGAGGATTATCATAAAGGCATTTTATTCATCATAAAATACATAAGAATGTATATTTCTGATGGACAAATAGTATCAATTGTGCTTTACAGACAATACTGTACAAATATTTGTATTGTTAAATTTTGCTCAAGATGCCTGTTTATTTATATGGACTGAGAATAAAAAACTTTGATGCATGGTTTAGTAATAAACTTGTGTTATACCATTTTTCATGCAGTTTTTTCCCTTATCTCCTTTTAAGTGCATGATATTTGACATCATTTTCATCAGTAAATAAAAAAAAAATAAACTCACACACATGCTTCAACAGTCATGGGTAATCAGTGGAGAATCATGCTTCCTGTAAAGTAGGCTGCCCTTCTCAATTATTTACTGTCTCAACATCTTTCTGGAAAGACACTGTGTGTCATTTTTTACTGTATATTTTTCTGCATTGATCCATCTTTTTGTGGCACCGTGAAGTTATAGACACTTGTAAATGAGGCTGCATCAAAGTTAGGGGTTAAAAACATCAAAAAGTTTCTTGTTGTCTGCTTTACTTGTCTCTGCTAAACACATATTTACGTTCACTCAGCAAAATGTGTAATTTCACATAGAACCTGCCAATGCAGCACCTTCCTGCTGGGCGGTGCATGCTCTCCTTGCAAGATGTAATCACTACTGCTTTATTTGCTAAATTTGCATCTGTGTATTAATAGCGTGGATAACTTTGGATAAACTGTTTTCTATAACAAATAATTTTACTACGTAGCTTGCATGCTAAATAGCAGACACAGGTGAGTCTGACTATGGCATTACTGGAATGCCATATAAAATAAAATAAAATAAATCCCTGTAATGCCATTTTGATTGGTGATATGTGCTGCTGACTATCCATGCTGCTGATTATTTCATGCTGCTGATCTGATGCTGCTGATTATTTCATGCTGCTGTGTTCATTCGTACTCATCTGCTCACACAGACTCATGTTTGTGCTGCTGTTGTTCGGCATATTGTTTTTGCACTGTTAGTGTTTAACGTATTCTTAGTTTAGAGTATTTCTTAGTCTATATTTTAAATCCTTATTACCAGGGCTTAATTTGTAAACGGATCGATGCCGGAACGTAAATAGTGGGCAGGCTGGCTGTGTGGGGGGTGGGGTCCTGGGGGATGCTTATACTCACAAGAGAAGAACCTGACAAGTCCTTTAATGACATAAAATATATTTTGTTAGCAAAGACTAGAGTCCTAACATTTATTAAACGTTAGTTTAGTTCTGCATTTACAAAAAAAAACCCAAACAAACATCAAAATCAGGCTTTGACAAACTCATTGATAAAACTAAAAAATGTTGTCAATGCAAAAGAGGAAAGAGAGGTCAGGTAACACTCTCACTTTGAGTTTACTCCTTGTCACATGCATGCTGTTGGTGACAAGCGTCCAGAGCATCATAAAAACAGCAGTGAAGGACTGAGGATGTGTCTGATTTATTTATTTATTATTGCAGCAGCAGAGGGGAGCGACACGGTTCAAGCATGGCTCCCCAAATGATAAGACAGTCTTAATTGTTCATAACTTTTTTTATTAATAAGCCTGAGAGGTGCTGGATCAAAGCAAACAGTTGCTGGAACGCACCCCGACAAAACAAGAGAGTTCCCAGATTTTGTTCTGGCAGGATCCAGCTCAAATAAATAACAGCTTATTACTGTTTCTTTTTACACTTTATATTTTTGCTATTGTTGTATGTAACTGGGACCTTGTGTACACAATTTCGTTCCACCTCATGCACAACATGTGACGCAAATGCTAATAAATCCTCAGTAACCAGTCCACAGTAAAACAAATTATTACAAGGCCATTTGATGTGCGCACCTGAAACATCGCCTAAAGATTAGCAGAGGTGATCAGGTGTAGGAAGGGGATAGATTGCTCACAATACTGTGAAGATGATGCCAACATTGCACAGTGGAAATCAGTCACTGCCACTCTTCACCTCTTCTATGCAAACTACCAGAACGTGCAACACACGCATACACACGCAAATAGTGCAATGAAAATAGTAAGACTGTAAATGTTATAAGTCTGAGTTAAATGAGAGACAATTAGATTTGTAAACTCTATCCATCATCATTTGTTGTGACTCAATTGCTTTTTGCAAAAAGCAGAAACTTGAAGTAATATCACAGCTACAGTACAAGACATTGTTCCCTACAATCACTGCATCACTGACAGTTTCTAATCAGTTGTAATTATCCTACAGAGGGGTTGCGTGTGAAAGCACAAACCATGAATCAGTCAAGCCAACTGTCAGCTTTGGGGCTAAGGCTGCCTCATCCACCTACAGAGATTTGCCATAGATCGCCTCTGAAGCTTACTTTGTGCATCATGAGCTGATTCCTGTTCACTCAACTCAGTATTTCCAGATTTGAGAAAGCACGCTGAGCATTTTTCACTGGCCAGAACATGTATAAAACGTTAGCTCTGGAACTCAACTAATTACCTGAACATGTCTTGTTCATTTGGTTCCTGTAAGAAAACTAGTCAACCTTTCAGTTTCATATAATAAAGACTGTAAACAAATTTCTTGACTGCCAGTAAAAGCACTAACGGCAGTGTTAGACTTTTGCAGCATATTAAAAATAGTGATGTGGTGGTGATACTAGGGAAATTCATGATTTGATGGGTCAGAGAGTGAGCATGTTCTTTATTTGAACCAAAGGTACACAGCATTATGTACACTGTGTGTGCATGAGAGAGAGGGCTGGTGTTTGGACCATGGTTTGGCTAACAGGAGAACAGTACAAATGTAAACAAAGTGAAGTAACTATGAGCGTACACACTCACGTGAGTGTGTTGCAAGCACGTCCTGGTGGGGCAGCGTTGGCTGGAGCTGTGCTGTGGGAAATGGACCTGCAGCACAGCTCCAGTAATCCCCTCTGGAGCGGAGCATCACGGCTCGGTGTTAAATCCTCTTGTCCCGTGGCTTTCTGGATGAAGCCAACACTGGAGGAGGTACTGAGCTGCAGTGAACCCTCTGGCCTTATCCAACAGTGAGACCAAACTATGGACTGCCATGGGAACTTTATTTGGAAATTTAACAAATCCATTGTACTAATCTGTCGTGTAAACAATAAATGGTAAACGTCTTTGACAGCTATAACTAAAAAAGCTAAAAGGTAGTGCATGTCATAAAACTCATTTATGAGACTTTACGACAGAATTGCTTTTTTAGTCTTGTTTTTTTTTTAATAGAAATTGGGCTATCTTAGACTCGTATAGTGAAATGTGGGTTTATTATCTTTACCATCAACGCTGGAAGTTTTGCAGAAAAAAGTTTAATTTTTAAGTGGCAGATCAGTCTACATCCATTAAAAGGGTATGACTGATGTCTGGTTAAGGTGGTATCTCACTGAGTTGCTACTGTTGAGAGACTCATTGGTCAAAAAAAGAATCCGCCAAAGTTGCAGGAAAATTGGGAGAAAACAAGATAAGATAGAACTTTAATGATCCCGCAGGAAATTGTGCCAGAGTTTCAGTACAAATGAACATACACAAGAAATCACACAAGATATAAAAAAAATAACAAAGAATTTAAAATATAATAGCAGACAGGTATATAAAAATATCAACAATCAAGGTCCAAAACAGGTCAGGTGCAGACAGAAACATAAAAACCTATAAATCTATAAACCTATAAAAATACATCAATCTTAAGTGACAGTTTTACTGAACTCGCCTTGGCAGCCACCCACACATTTATAATTTAATCTACTGGAGTGACCTTTTGAAAAAAAAAACTAGACTTATTTTGACCTACCGGTATTTTATGAATAAATTGTAATAATTATTATTCATCATTGGTGTGATTTTTAAAGCTGAACATTTGTCTGGTTGTTAGTTTCTGTTGGAGAAGAGCTCCCCTGCAGGTGTTCAAATACAACACTGCACAATTTAGTAGACAAAGCACACCGATTTGCTGAGAGACAAGTTATATATATATATATATATATATATATATATATATATATATATATATGTGGCGCAACTGGGCAACTGGTAGAGCTGTTGCCTCTCAGCGAGCAGGTCCTTGGTTCAAACCCCGGTCCAGGGGCCTTTCTTGGTGGAGTTTGCATGTTCTCTCCGTGCATGTGTGGGTTTTCTCCGGGTGCTCCGGTTTCCTCCAACAGACCAAAAACATGCATGTTAGGCTAATTGGTAACTCTAAATTGTCCATAGGTGTGAGTGAGAGAGTGAATGGTTGTTTATCTTGTTTGTCTCTATGTGTCCCTGTGATGGACTTGCGACCTGTCCAGGGTGTACCCCGCCCCTCGCACAGTGATTGCTGGACATGGGCACCGGCGACCCCCGTGACCCAAAATGGTATAAGCGGGTAAAGATAATGGATGGATGGATGGATATATATTCACAAACATGGCCTCCTCCCAACAGTAGAGCTGGACGAGCTCTTAGGAAACTAAGACGAGTATAGACATTTTCTAAAATCCTAAAAATGTGAATGTCTCTTTTTTTTTTTCAGTTGTTACAACATTAACTGGAAGAGAAAGAAAAAACCCGTTTCCTCTGATGTGATACTAATGGCATGCAAATCACTAATCTTATTAAAAACCCAGACATAAGAATTTGTAGACAGCTTGTGCTACACTCCTGGTGTTGAGTATTATATAATCGGAAACAAGGTCAAACAAAACACCTGCTGAACATTTTTCAAACTTTTGTTTTAATTTTGACCCATGATGCTTAGTAAGGTACTCGTATGTAAAAGGTAACGCAATCACCCATGGATCGTAAGAACTGTTGATGTGTAGTTGTTGTAGCTAACAGTAGCCACCCTGCAACAACTGGGACACAAACTAATATTCTGAAATAAAAGCATCACCAAGGACAAAACACATATTTTTAGTCATTTATGCAAACTGAAAAACTTTGGGGCTAAATAAAAGAACATGAATCAACTTTGAAAAATGAAATATAAATTACATTGTGGTGCTGAGCGACAGGTGAGCCTGCCCACTGCACTGCTTCTGCAAAAAGCACAACTTATGTTCAACTTATTTATGAACGCTCCCCTTCCTCTGCTTACTCACATTTCCTGTGACTCTGTGATACTTCCCAAACCCTGCATGAAATTATAGAGCAGGCTTAGTTGCCTGAATTCTGTAAAATGCCCTGTGTTACAACAGAACGTCCCACTAAAGATGGGGTAATTATTAATCTGACTATTAATAATGAGCATTTTTATTCCAGGAAGGTAATGATATAATGGTTTTGTGGGATTGTGAATTAATGTGATGTTGATCTAGAAACATTTTTATTGAAGCGGTGCAGCACTTAGGAAATTAAATGGGTGTTTGACCTGGTCCTTATAAGTTGCTAAAACAGAATTCATCAAACTAACTCTGTAGGCAAAATGTTTCCCCCCTCAAACAATAATATATTTCATTTTCACACTTAAGGGACAACCCATTCATTAAAATTGAATGACACTAATTAAAATTGGATGTTGCTGTGGGAAAGAGAAGACTGAGACATCATCTGTGACCTTGGTGAGAATGAGAACACACATGAGTGGTTTTCTGCTGGATGGTGCAGCCCACGTGTTCTGGGTTTTGACTGGGAAGATGCCTCCCTTGAGTCCCTGCACCAGCTCTGAAAGTATGAGAATAGATTGCAAGTCTTTGTGAGTGTGTGAGAAAGTGTGTGGGGAAGTGTGAAGACAAGAAAGGGTTAAAGAAATCTTTAAATTTTTTCAACAATTTGACATTTGTATTAAAGCTTGCGACAGTTGTTTTAATGTCCTCTCTAAGGTTTTACTGAAAATGAATGCCAACTTAACAATTTGAGTAAATTTCTGCAAAATACACTTAATTTATCACTTGTGCCACGTGATGGACTTGTGACCTGTCCAGGGTGTTCCCCTCCTCTCATAAAATGACTGCTGGATATGGGCACCAGTGACCCCCCCCCACCCATGGGTTTTAATAAATAGATGTTTGCATCTTTATGAATTTCAAGGCTTTCAGTTCCCATTGCGCTCACATGCTCACTTATTCAGTTTGTTATACACTAGTCCCTCACTACTTCATGGTTCAACTTTTGCGGACTTGTTCTTTCGCTGTTTTTCAACATAAGATTGTACATGGCACATGATTGTCAACTTTAATATTACTCACGTGATTGGGATGGTAGGGGATAAAAAAAATTAACAGAAGAAAAAATACTTTGGACGGGCGCCGCCATTTTGTAGTTTTCTTTTAATAAGCCTACAATGTAACTCAAGTCAAAAGAACTACACTACCCAGAAACCAACAGTGCTTCCAGCCTCTGCGTTCTGCTGAAATGAAGGGAAAGTTTTGCAACGCAAAGTCAGAAGTAACAATCTATATATTAAGCTCACAGAACTGGCAGGAAAGTCTCAAATAATCCTGAAGCTTCCTGAAGCTCAATTATCCACGTGCACATGAACCTGGATGGGACGGTGGGTTTCATCGCTGCATGGTAGGTCTGCAGAACCCAAACCGAGCTCGACCAGAACTGAGCTGCTGGTCTGCAGAGCTGGTGAGTAGTACCCAAGTAATTGTTAAAATTGCATAGGTTTAAGAGTTTAGAACATTGTTAAGAACATTGCAAGAGTGTGGGAAAGGTTTATTAAGCCTTAAAATATATATAAATACTAAAATAAATATAACATTCCTACTTTGCAGTTTTTAACCTATCGCAGGAGTGTGTGGAACTTAACCCCATGATAATTGAGGGACCATAGTAATCCCAAATCCTCTTATTGTAACATTTATGAACACAAAGTCAAAAGAAAAAAACACTATACATTCATTATTATTATTAAAACAAGGACCTCATTCAGTTATGGATGGAAAAAATGGAACTGATCAAATAAAAAGTACACGTGGACACTGTTTGTTGTGTATGCACATAACATATCGGTTCAAAGTCATCCTGTATTTGCTGTATCATTTATAACTCTCAGGTGTCTTCATGTTTTTTTATAAGAAAAAAAAAGTTGTGCGTGTTGTAAATCATGTGATGCCTACAAACAGCTGTGCATGAACCTGACACAATGCAAATGGCAAAATTTGAATTTGCTCTTTAACTGGAAGTGATTTTTTTATGTGTGTAACATTACACTTGTCTTCTTCCATATAGGGAAGTGAGTGTGAATGTGAATTAATGAGTGTGTGCAGGGCTGCTTTGACGATGGCGGAGCTTTTGTGTCCTGCAGCCAGGTTTGCCAGATCTCACCTGGACTCTGAGTCCTGCTGTCAGCTTCCATCTCCCTCTCCACCTGGTGCCCCCAGCCCACGGAGCGGACACTCTCTAACCTTTGAAACATTCGCAGTGGGCCGCTTGATTCCTTCTGACGTGCCGCATTTGCTCCCTCACAGCATTAGCATAACTACACAAACACCATTTAGTGGACATGCGCAGATGAAGCGGAGACAGCAGCACGGCTAACACTGAGACACCGCTTTATCATTTTAGTTTTTCAATCTCTGAGCTGAAACTCAAAGATATTCATGTTTCCACGAACAAACATAACAGGCATGTAAGCTTAAGGAGTTCTTGCAAATTTACAAATGTGCAATGTGCAGTCATTTTAGACCAAAGAAATTGCAACAACTAAAATCCTAGTCACGGTAAACGCCTTTGTTCGAGTTTGATGCCTCTCAGTTTTTATTCTAGATAAATATTTTCAGACAAGTGTGAAATTCTTTATTGGCCCTGGTTATGTCCTAATCCTTTTACATGCCAATAAAAGCTGAATATAGGAATACACAAAAATGCAGGAAAAAATCCACATCACATACTTGTTAATTATTATTTTTTAAATAGGAAACACTTTAGGGGTGGCACAGTTGGTAGAGCTGTTACCTCTCAGCAAGAAGGTCACCGGTTCAAATTCTGGCCGGGGACCTTTCTGGGCGGAGCATGCATGTTTTCTCTGTACATGTGTGTGTTTTAAAGGCATCTAATTATGTTTTAATCAACTCCATATGTCTCTCTTTTTAAATAAATAAAAAACATATTATCTTAACTTTATTTGAAGATGAATGAGTTTGAAAAAATTATGTGTTTAGAAAAATCCTTTAGTTTTGAGGTATGATCTTCCATTTTGGCTAAACAAATTTAAATGAGTGTACCGATTTGCTTTACCCCTGTCCCTCTGTGTAACAGAAGAACACAGCGACTGCACCTGCTTCATTGTCCCTATGGGGCAGCACTGCCCCCTAGCGGTGCAGCACGGTACTTTCTGCCTCACCCTGTGTATTTTCAGCGTGCATTATGACCAGTTAGAATGAAGAAATATGACACACACTTTCATTCAATATATTAGACAGACTGTAGAACATCAGCATGTGCAGCACATGTGTAATCAAACATGTATATTGGCGATATCAAGAGAGACAGCAATGGGCGTGCACCAACTGCCTGCTTCATATAATTTATATGACACAGCGCCACCAGAGGTGAACCAGAGCACTACACTGCCTCACCCTGCATTTCTTCCATGTGTTTGAAAAGGCAATGTGTAAATTCTGCGATTTTGACCACTGAAGTGTTGAAATAATTCAGAAAACTGTTTTATAAAACAGTTTTATAGAACATTCAAGTGGTCAAATGTATTTTCTCTTATCATTGTTGGTATTTTACTTGTCGTGATGACAGGTGTGGCACTGCATCACTTGCCTTCCCTGACTGTACATCACTGATCTACACTTCCCTGGATGTTTTTCAAATAAAATAAGATTTTCTGCTGCATGTGCACCTGCTGTCTACACACAGCCACAGATATAATGAGGAGAAAACCTATTTTAAAATACAATTCTTCCGAAGTGCAGATTTTTTAAAACTCAGTTTCAAATGGATATTTGTGGACAGAAAATACTGAGGTTTAAAAAAAAATAATCTAGCGGTGGTGCAGAATAGATAAGAAAAAATTATAAACAATGGGGAAAAAATGTGTTTAACATCTATCCAGACAAGGTAAGATGGTACTATTATCATTTAGTGTTAATTAAACTATTTAAACGCTGCTGTGCCCAATTAAACTGGTTTGTTCAGGTATTTTACTTACTCTTAATATTTTATATATATGCATATGGTTTGATTTACACAAATTATACATTTTAGTGACAAAGTAAGAATCTTACTGACGAGTAAAAACTTTGTGTTACTTGTGTCTGTCTTTTAAGTGAATAATAATAAATCAAACTGAAACAAGACAAATTATGATCAAACCTTGCAACAATATAAATATTTATTCATTTATATATCTTACAAGCTGAGCCAAAACTAAGAGGTTGTGTTGACTCAGCTCATATGAAATATGTTGTAACATAAAACATTCAAGGTGAACGTTTAGAGATTTGTTGCATGAACTGTTTTAGATCTAATCAATTAGTTATTTTTTTAAGTGTTGGATTTTAATATAAGCCACTGACTAATTATCTGTGCTCGCATGACCCTTGGTTGTGAGTTGGACGTCTGAACAGGTCCAACACACACGCATGTTTTAAACTGTGGAAAAAAAAAACTGAATCTCTGGAGAAAACCCACACATATATTGGGAAAGTATGCAAACTCCACACAGAAACGCCTGCACAGGCCTTTATTATTATTATTATTAATATCATCATCATCATTATTTTTATTACCTTAATATACAGTGTCCAACAATGTTCTGCAGCATATTGTTTTGCATTGCATGCCTTTTAAATTAAAAACAACCAATATCATCATGTATCCTTATACTGTGTATTGTATCAAAGTTGCTCAGTTAAGCTTTTCCAGTCAAAGACAGAAAAATGTGTCAAATGGGTTAACAGGAGGAAAAAGGGGTTCTGACTCAATGTTTGAGCGGCCATTTTACAGCTCTTAAAGCAGTTTCTTTGATCTCCGAGAAAAAGGAAGTCTAGGGGAATATAATAAATAGAATGAGGGAAAGAAAAAACCTTTTGGTTCCTTATCCTAGGATTTAGAAAGTCTATGGATTTAGTGAGAACACTCACAGAGAACCAGAGTAGAGCCAAGAAGATGACACAGGCGATGGCAAAATGTGCATCATCTCAAGCCCCTTTTTCAATCCCCTTCATCTGCCTGCCGGTCATATTTCTCCCCACTTCATTCAAAGGGCTACTACATGCCACTCACACAGAGCCAAAGTGAGACATCTTAGAGGTTCAATCAAATGTGGCATTTGATAAACACCTTGAATGGCACGCAGCACCATCACAAGGTCACTGAGCTCTGCTTCGACCCTACGCGTGCCGTAGTCTGCGCTGGCAACACATTGCCTACTGCACAACAAAGGCTGAACTATAACACCACAACAGCCTCCTCGGTTTTGGCACACAGAGAGTGCAGAAGATGTTCTGATAAGTGTTTCAATACTGAATCATGAAGAGATAAAGAGGCAAGCTGAGAGTGGGGGTGGAGGGTGCATGTTTTCTTTCACAGCCCTGAGCAGCATCCAGAGAACAGCCTTGGCAGAAATCCATGTGTCCCTTGGCGTGAGTACTGCAGTCACATTACATTTCCCCTCTTCTCTAGATCACTGTGTGCCCAGCCGACGCTCCCATCCAGGACATGTCGAGTCCACTTTAGACTTTAGGCTCTCTGGCTCGAGCTAATCCAACAGCTAACAAAGTGTAACAGACTGCAGAGTCTATAATTGTGTAAATAATTCAGGTCATCTTTGAATGAATGAACAGAACGGTGCACGAGTGTGCCGAGATGCTGATGAGAAGATACACGTGCAATTTGGCGTACTGTAAACCAGAGTTGACAAAAGGAAAAGCTTTGTTATGGCTGGAGGGCTTCTGTTCTGCATGGACAAGCTCGCACAATTAGAAAGAATTGCAATCAGAACAGAGATAATTTACAAATCCTTGTATAAACACAGAAAAAAAAATACAGTATAGTTTTTATTTTATGTTTCTGCTTGATACCAACAGCCACATTGAAACCCACATGTGCTGCACACTCATAGTGTTGATCCTACATCAATTAATTTCATGAATGACTAACTCGTGTTTGGTAACAAACTCCCAGTGGCTCCAGGCTTCCCTCACTACCCCCCCCACACTTACACCCTTAGAGAAATGGCATTGCCAGGAAAAAAATGAATAAATAAACAAATAGGAAAACAGGATCATGAAATCAAAAGACTTGTGCAAATATTGCAGTAAAAATAATTACAAATCCAAGGGTTAAAATTAAAGTGTGCAAGGTGGCTGTTTAAGAATCAGTGCCTTTGCACTTATCTCAGCTGTAATACACTTTACACCTAAAGCAAAAACATATATGCATTTCATTTGACAATGTAAGAATATCAGTAAATCTGAGCAGCTCAATCTCATTTTATGCTGGCAAAATCAACCACATTTAGTATACATGCACAAGAAATGGATGTGAACACACTGAATTTTCTGAATTTGAGGACTGCTATGCCCAAGAGGGACCAAAGCCAAGAGAACTGTGGGCATTTCAAAAGACCTTTTGCAAGAGGCGTGACCATGTTGTCATAAGTGTTGATTGCTTTTGGCATATGTAGAGATAGATTGCTTGCCATCTTTTCATTATTTCTCCCAAACCCCTGCGGAGAAAGGGCATGGAGATAGACTTGAGCAGGCAAAGCGTAATTAAACTTTTCACTGCCAGGTCATGTGCAGTTAAATGCTTTGCCACCACTTCTAATTACTTAACAGTGTACTGTATTCTAAATTATATGCTGTCAGCAGTCAAAATAATTGGTATTTGGTGAGGGCAGTATGGCAGCATTGTCTCCTACATGTGTCATCAGCTCAGTGGGACCATGAGAGGGCTAGGCATTATGTGACCCTGATTAAGAACATAGCGCAAGTTAAATACATAACAAGGCAGGGTTATCACACCAGAGCTAGGCATTTATATAGTGAGTAATTTCACAGCTTCCTGATCTCTCTGGCATTTGGATGCATATGTCTGACTGAAAAAGCTGTTTTGCTCATTTGGATGTGCTCTACATTTATGAAATGTGAATTAAGGGAAACGTCCTGCATTAACCATGAAGCTGAACTTTAAGTGAGGCGACGAGCAATGCACAACAGACCATTTCCAAAAACGAATACTTCTTCCAAAATGCATCTGCTTTAAATTTCAAATACAAACTTAGACCAACTGCTTGAGGTGCAACAGGACAGCAAAAAGTGCAGATTCAAAGGCAAACTAAGTATTTATCCATTATCTTTACGCACTTCTTCCTTTTCGGGTCACAGGGGCACTGGTGCTCATATCCAGCAGTCACTGTGCAAGAGGTGGGGTACACCCTGGACAGGTCTCCAGTCCATCACAGGGCCACATAGAGACAAATGAGACAAACAACCATTCACTCTCTCACTCACACCTAGAGACAATTTAGAGTTACCAATCAGCCTAACATGCATGTTTTTGGTCTGTGGGAGGAAACCGGAGTACCCGGAGAAAACCCACACATGCACGGAGAGAACATGCAAACTCGAAAACATTCTGGCAACCTTCTTGCTGAGAGGAACCAGCTCTACCAACTGCACCACTGTGCCACCGTGCCACCGCAAACTAAGCAGAGTATTTAAAAAAAAGAAACATAAAAATAAGGGGATGTTTCTGACCAGAAACTTTGAGCAAAGACATGCCAGCCTATAACAGCATGAGGTGTCTAGACTATAAAACGATAGCAGGGAACCAAAATCAGTATCCTTGCACCATTCTGCTCTCAGTCTGACAAAGCCACAAACATTTTCAGGCTTTTGCAAACCAAAAACTATCACAGAAACATCAAAATCCTAAGATCTTATGTGTAAATGTATAGGTTTCTTCATATGAAAAACTACAGCCAACACCATATTACACACTGCTTTTTTTTTTCTGCAACTGAAGATGGCCTTTGGTATGATTCTACTTTTTCCAGTTCTGAGATTTATTTATTTATTCTTTTTGACATTGTAGCCACTCATCATTCTCTTTAGTGGCAGTTACAAGAGGTCAAGTAAGAAAGTTTAGTTTGTAAATAAGGATCTAAAATAGTAATTCAACACAGCTTTAAGCTCCACAGTGAGTAACCATCTCAACTTACCCCCAAAGTAGGAGCCATCTGAAAGCTTGGTCTCTTTATTCCCTTTGGTTAGTACGCTGACAACTCCATGTTGTATGAAGTACATTTTCTTGCCAATCGTGCCCTCCCTGATGATGTAATCGCCAGGCTGGAACACCTCAAACTTCAGCTTGGTGAGCATGGAGGTCACAAAGTTGGGGTCGGCATTAGCAAAGAGAGGCATTGACGCCACCAGTTTTCGACAGTTAAAGTTGATTATTTCCTGTTTAAAAAGATAGAGGGGTGTAAAACATAAAAAAGGCATAACAAGGCTGAAGGTTTACAAAAAGCACCGACCTGTCAGAATTTCAGACAAAATGGATCTAAAGGTAGTCAGCTGAGGTCTAGGATTTCATTTGTTACCTTGTTTGCATGTGGTCTAATACTTGCTTGAGAATGAGGAAAATCTCAGCACATAGCTTGACTAAGAATGATGTTTTTTTAATGTATCACAGGCTACATTCAGCAAACCACAACATAAACACTTTTCCTACCTCTCGTAATGGCTCGTTCAGTTCTCCCAAGATGCTCTCTTCATCAAACATCTTGCCCTGGTAACGGTGCTCATAGTAATCGTGAATTCTTTGTCTCATGTCAGCCGGCAGTTTGTGGAAGGACATGTACTGCTCAACCTGTTTGTACTGCAGGAACACAAAGACATGCAACAGTTAAATGACTAAAAGACTGCAAACCAAACCATTAACCATTTTAAGACCCCATCTCAACCAAATAGTGAAATGAGTACCTCTAATAAATTCCTTCCTGTATGATCAATCTATATTTAGTGACTGGGTATGCAAATAAATACAACAGATGTACGATAATCAGTATGAACAGTCTTAGTAAGGATTCAGAGCTTCAATTCAAATATACTTTATTAATTCCAAAGGGAAATTAAATGTTGTAACTTGTTATCCTTGTTTCATTAAGATATGTTACAGATGCTGATGGCTGTAGGCAGGAAGGATCTCTTGTAAAGGTCTATCCCATAGTGGATCAGAAGAAACTGGCCGCAGATGCTGATCCATCCACCCAGACTCAGAGGGCCTCTCAGTTACCCCGGGCTGCAGGATCACCCGAATGCCAGGCAGAAGTCCTCCCAGAGCGATGGTTCCTCCTCCCAGCAGTCTACTGAGCTCATCGCCGCTGAAGACAGCCAGCTGTAGGTGCCGAGGGATAATCTCGGTCCTTCTGCTGTCACAAGCCATGTTTCCTGCCAGTTCCAGAATCTCATCAGTCAGGCACTCGAGCACAGCCAGCAGGGAGATAGGGATGCATCTACAGCACCTCCTTTTCAACTCATTTGAAATTTGGGGCTGTAGTTGAGATATTGTTTGAGCTTTGAGATAGTAATCAGCAGCTCCTGGTTGTAAAAACCACCTTGATGTCATGCCCTTGTTGTCATGTCAGCTTATGATAATAACAACAACAATAACAACAAAAAACACTTAAAAAGTTACTCATAACATTCTCATTGCTTCAGTCCACTGACCTGTAATGATATCTGCCATGTTGGATTTTAGTGCTGAAATTGTATGCAGTCTACCATATTAGCATGCAGAGGCATGTACATGTTATTAGAATTGAGAAAACAGACATAAACTGGTTTATGTCATTCTTATCTGATGGTTTCCATTTTTTTTGCATAAATAATTAATGTTCTTCATAAACCAGAGTCAAGAAGCTATACAAGGTGCTGCGTTTGGACGAGCACAATTTATAAATGTTTTATTAGTCAATATTGGTGGACAGCACAACATATGACTCCACTGTTATGCTAATTTTACTTGACTATTTATACTTATTCATGACACTTGCTGAATCAAACCATAAGCACGTCTTTAGAGACATAATCATCTGAATTATTATTTATTTATTTATTTATTTATTTTTTTGGCTTTTAAAATCAGACAAGATAGAGGTTGATGTCTTGATGACAGCTCTCTCTCTACCTCGGTGGTCTGTGGTTGCATCAGGAAGGGCATCTGATGTAAAAATACAATACAATTGCTAAGTCTTTATGCGAGTTAGCTCGCTGTGGTGACCCCAGAAGAAGAAAGCAGCCGAAAGAAGAAGAAGAAGAAAAAAAAAAAGATTTAAACGAATCATTAGTTAGGCAAGACTGCCGGATGACAGGATTTCCTGAAGACCTCCTCGTCAAACTTCTCTTTCTTGTAAATATTTACTATTATTGTCTCTAACTTTGTGTTTTATTCTGTCTCTACGTAGGCTTTCATTACCAACTGCTTTGTGTTTGCACCTTGGTCTCGTCCTCCTGACAAGCAGTAGATGTGCATCCTTCTGAAGTTTGCATCATGGTATCTTCTGGTTAAAGTATTTTTTGTTGTTGTTGATGTTAACAACAAAAAAGGTTAGATCATGTCATCTGGACCTTCTTTAAGTGAGAAACATTTCGTCCTCCATCTGGAGGACTTCGTCAGTCTGTGGCCTGCTAACAACAGTCTATTGTTAATGCTTACCTACCCAATGCTGGCTCAGAACAGGGGATCGAAGTGTAGTTTCAACATGACCTATTGCCTTCTCTAACTACATAATGTTTTATTAATCATTATTTTTGTATTTACACATGTAATGAACGTGACTGTACAGAAGAAAATCATGATTGGAGTCATTTGAAACATACTGAACTGGGTTGAACTGGCTGAACTGGAATGTACCTCAATCTAAGTGCATTGGACTGAATAATAATTAGAGTGAAATGGACTACGTTGACATAAATTAAATTGAAGTCAACTGCGCACAGCTGGATTTGAACTTTTTCTGTGAAGTGCCCTGAGATGACTTGTGAATTGATGCTCTGTATCTGAAGTGAATTGAAGTGGACAGTGCTGAAGGACAAATCAAGAGTCGTCAGAATCATCTGCCTCTGAGATAAGAGCAATGATAAAAATGGAGACAGATGCATGAGCACTTTTATGCTTTTTGATCACGCCTCTTAGACTTTTTATTTCACTCTTAAAAGTCAAAGTGTCCAGATCATTATCTGCATACCAACTTCTTGAAGAAAAAGTCCCACTGAGAGGGTTTTTAATGGAACGAGAGAGGGTTATAAATGTCATGAAGTCAGATTAAAAAATACATTCTGTTTAATCTGGAAGTATCCTAGCTGTGAGAACAATTTCATACTTAATAAATAATAAAATCAGTTTACATTTTAGTACAAAAACAGGTAAAGCTATAGTTATTTATATGATAAACATGATGTATAAATGTACACCAGTCCTTATTAATCACATGTCCGCCACAGTGAAGAATCTTTGTGCTGTTTTACAATGTTGATTAAAAATGGGCTTTCAGAAGGACTTTTCTTTATTAACTTGCAATAAATGGAAGCAGGGATGCAGATCAAAGCACGCAGAGCAGCTAGGAAATATTAACAGACGAAGTTCTTGACCTAAAAGAAATCAAGGAAGGAAGAAAAAAAAGCATCCGTGGTGCCGCAGTGGAGGTGTTCTTTGATCACCGCCTGCAGCCTTTCCACTGAATGGTGCATTTGACCTCAGAAGTCTACGCCTGCGTTGTCTGACATTACTACACGAGTCACCGCTCATGTTGGAGAAAACATCAAACGGATGACCTTGTGTAGATATAGCACAATAAAGTGGGACAGCTGTCCCATTCAAGTCTGTTTGCTTTTGTGGATACATGAAAAATACAAGAAAAGAGACCCAAGGACTTGATTCTTTAATATCAAATATATAGACACAGAAAACTGCATTTATTAAGTGTTATCAGAGTCCAACATGGGCAACATCGTCTATCCTTGACCTACTGACAAGTTGCTGGCTTTGTAATCTTCCTTTTTTTCAGCAGCCTCTTTCATTTCCTGCAACACTTAGATTCCCTTTTCCCCGCTCTTTGCCAAATTTAGATGAGATTTAGTGGATGTTTTGACCAGAGCCGCTGAATCCCTCACAGACAGAGAAAACAATCTGGAGTCACTCTGTGCATGTTGATGATGTAGCTCCCTCAACTGTCACGGGTTAGCTGCAAACTGTAAAAAACCCATGAATGTATTATTAGAGCGAACAACTGGGCAGATTAAGCAGACTTATCATAACGAACAACGAGAAATATCAGACATCTGTTTGGTGATAATATGTGTTTATTCCGTTTTAAGTAGATGTATGCTTCTAAAAGAATTCTGATGGACTTTATATACTTTATGCATACACCAAAAAAACAAGAGTACACCTTTTCATCAACGCATACTAAATTGTATAAAGGCAAAACATGAAATGAGAATGTACGCAACCCTCATGTTCCTCTGATCATTCATGCACTTATTCTTGGAGCGATTTATGTATTGTGGTAAAAGAAAAACAGCTTCAAAGGTCTGGAAATACTGTTTTTATGCGTAGACTCCTTTAGCCGTGAAACTACACAGTTTTACACATCTGGCCCCATGGAGAAGATGACCGGTATAACCCTCATGTAAGTTGTCAAAACATGGTTATCACAGCATGGTGCTGTGATTTAAGGGCCCGAATTATCATCTCCTCCCGAAAGTCTTCTTCTTACATTCATTAAACATTGAATGTATTCATGTCTGCAAAGCTTTGTGGTAAATTATGCTTTGATTCTTCTAGCATAAGAGTATTACTCACATGAACAAATGCAAGACATTGCTCTTTTGCATCACAAAGAGCATAACTGTACTTTATAGAGGACATTAAAAAGGTTCTTGAAATAATTTTAAATACTCTAAGCACTGCTCAGTCAGAGAAAGAGCTGACAGGGATCCAAGGAGTCTAGTCACGAGGATGTAGCACTGTGATGGATTGATAAAAGCCTCTTTGACAGGAAATTATCTTATTGCTGCACAGTCACTATCAGGCTCCCTGCAGGAAAATCCCATATGCTCTAGTGTGTGTATAT
>NC_056499.1:23581717-23591939 GCF_014905685.2 Nematolebias whitei | reverse complement strand
TTTTTTTTTTAAATGGCTCCTTTTGGAAGAGGGAGGCATTCAGTACACAAGAAACTTTATTTTTGTTCTTTTGTAAAAAAAAAAAAAGAAAAACAGTTTATCATTTATACTTTTCTATTCTCTCCTTTCTTTCTTTTATCATACATTTTCTTTTCCCAATTCCCTTCCCTCTCATGCACATTTCTGAGCAGATGCAAATTTTTTACCAAAAAAACTATGAATAATTCATTTCCCCAAAAGACGTGTCAGCCACTTAATTATACTTTCTAAACATTTATTGTTCTACCCAGTCTCAGTTTTCTTCCTCTCTAAATTCCTGATGCAGGGTCAAAGGTTATGGGTCACCTAACATAAGACTTAAATGCCAATATATACATTTTTATTTTACATTCATCATGTTATTATAAATGATAATAATGACTCTTGCACAGACAAAGTTATAGGCATTAAAAGTAAAATTCATATATGAGAATGTTCGTCAAGCGTTTCTGATTCAGCAGTGAAAGTTATGTGAGCGACAATCAGAAGAAGATAATGTAACAACTTATTATTATCGATTATTTTCATCTGTCAGGTCCAATCGACTGAAAACTGCTGTAAAGCTAAATGAGATTTAATATTTTGAACTTCTCAAGAGCATTCTTGGGCTGACTGTGATGAATAAAATGACCTGCAGGGCAAAACCAGGCCTGTTACATGGACCCGTCCTTATTTATGTGCTGGTCTTCAAGGCCTTGACAATGACAAAACATACCTGACCTGACCTGACTTCTGAGACTGTAAGGTAAACTTATAGCTTAAAAATGAAAAATACCCAAATTATGAATATTTTATTTCCTGATTCCAATAATTTTCACCTCCTGTGTACATCAGTGGTTTTCAAACCCCGGACCCCTGGGGGTTCACGAGCCTTGCTTAGGGGTCCGCAAAAATAACAAAAAAAAACATAGATTGTTTTATTTTTACAAGCACGTAGATGTTTACAACCTGTTATAATGCAGCAAAATGCAGGAAATCACATCTATTTTATTCAAAATTTTATGGAGAAGGACCCCCCCCCCCACACACACACACACACACACACACAGCCTGCTATTTGCGTTCCAGCATCACTCAGTTTACAGATCAGGCCCTGTGTGACTTACTGCTGTTATGAATCTGTTCAATTTGACAAAAATAATTTTCTGTAATAATTTGAAGAAGTGTCAATACATGTATGCACATTATGTGAATAGGTAAAGTTGTAAAGTGGTTTTTGATACTGTTAATTTTCTCAAAACTGTAATTTTTGGAAGTTGAAATTAAACATTGTATTAATTAGGTGCGTCTTGAATGAAAAATACCCCATGTTTAAAGGTATAAAAATTGTATTAACACTATTAAAGAACATGTGTTAAATATTTATGTTACACAAATATGTGCAATTATTTAATAAGCATGAGGGTTATGAGGGGGTCCCTGAAACTTTTTCTCCCCTTTAAGGACTCCCTGAACCTTAAAAAGTTTGACAAACCCTGTGTTAGATCATTGCATGCTAACTGTATTTAAATGTTTAGAAAGTATAATTGTAAATAATTTAAAAAATGGTTCACGTTAATGTCTGTTTACTGTATTTTTTGAAAGGTTTTAATCAGAGAAATTGAATTAGGGGTACAGAAGATCTCCAGGGCCTCTTCCCCCTCAAATAATCGGCTTTGGGCTTCTTATTTACAATTCCCCAAAGAGCATTATTTAATTGCCTCGTGTTAATTAGAGATGTAAAGGGGTGAGTCTGCAGCATCCCATTGCCTTTACTTTTAAGACCTTTTGGGACTAACTTGCCACAACATGCTTTCTCCTGGGCATCGCTGATTTCATTATCAGTTGCAAACAAAACACAGAACATCGCTCTATTATCCTAAACAGAATTAAATCTAAAAGCCTCTGTACGGCGAGGATCTCAAATCACCTACAGATGAATGGGATTATGGCTTTTGTGTCCCTTTATTCACCGTTGTGCAAATTACCACACTGAAGAGTTGTAGTGACAAATGAGGAGCAGCTTACAGAGAGCTGGAGTGACAGACATCCGCTGTGCTGTGCACACACAGTCACATGCGCAGCCATCTTGTGTCCCCTGTCTGTCTGTGTGATAAAGCTTCTCAACGTGCCTGAGACAAGAAGGAAGAATTCTTCTGGGAGTTAGCCGGATGCTGTGTTCATTATATTTCGCACAGCGTTATTAGTATGTGATCTGATAGAATCCCGTTGTGAGTAAAATATTAATACCATTGCTTCATTCGGAGAGACTCTTACGTGAGTAACACTCTCATTCTATAAAGACAATTGCGTAGAAAAAAATAGGTCAAATGGAGGAAAAAGCTGTCAGGGCTGTTAAAATGATTCATTTACGCTCAACTTTTTTATTTATTTTTTTTTTTAAGAAAAAGCCCCTGCAACATGCACAAATGCATTCAATATCTAATCAAAAAAAAAATATATATATATAATAAAGAGCCACTATGGCAGCATTATACGCCAACATGCAATTAAGTAGGACCACTAATGACTCTATGTTCCATTCTGGGTGGGGGTTGGCTGAGCCGCTTGGCTCACCACTCACTTACCAAAATGCTGAATGTAGTTATGGTTAGTAAAATAATGGTGCAAAATACAGCCTTTATAAATCTTGCAAGCTTTTTATTTCTTTCTAATAAATATTCCATCAAAAACATTTTGCTGAGGGACATAAATGGTTTCCATAATACAAAATGACAAGTTCTACGTCATGCAACTACTGTGTGTTGAACCCCGAAGTCCTTAATGAATAAATGGTTCATGTCAGGGCACAACTTGGTGTATTACAAACGATGTCAACTAGTCAGAGTAGGGAGTTTGAATGAAGACATGACAATGTCACAGTTATCTTTTAAGTTTAAACATTGTTGGATGTAACTGGGACCCTGTGTACATAATTTCGCTCCACCACATGTACCACATGAGGTGCGAATGACAATAAAGAAACTCTGACTCTGATACTCATTCTTGAATTTTTATATTTTAAAACATTAAGGACTGTTCGATTTAGTTCTTATTTTGGGACTCTGTGTACATAGTTTTGTTCCACCTCATGTACCACATGTGATGTGAATGACAATAAAGATCCTTGAATCCTTGAATTAGTTTATCAAAGTAAAAACTCGGTCTAATAAAGCTGTTTTCTCAGTGGGGGCTACACTTTAATCCCCCTCACGTTTGATTGGTTGGTTCCTCATCTTCTTTCACAAACAACGTGCATCCTGCTCTCAGAGTTTAGGCGTTTTTCACATTAAGGTATACACATTTTTTTTTCCAAAATTTTACTGGGAAAAGATTGTGCAAATTAGATTTCAATCTTTACCATATTTGACAAAAATGTATTTGCTTGCTTATGTTTTTTTTTTTTCTGAACACTGCTCACATTCCTTTACAGGCTGGTTGTCTTAATGACCCATGCAGGAAATTCAATGCAATGTTTTCCATCTAAATAGAAAAGTCTTTTTGATATCACCTCTGCAAGTCAACTGGACAGATGGCCTTTCATCTTAGCCATATAGCCATGAAAGCTGTGTGCTCTATTTTTACATATTATTTACAGAGGACGGATGCAAAAACAACTTACGGTAACAATGCTGTTTGAATCAATCCACTTTCACTAAAATTACAATTCAATTCTTCTTTGTACTAAATACAGATAAGTTAACTAATGTATAGTGTTTTACACTTTATAATTCCAGTGCAGATAAATTAAAACATCTACCTGATGAAGCACTTATCTACTTTCAACTTTTAACCTAATTTCAGTGGCTTCTTTGATAACATATAAAAACACTAAATATTACCTTTTTCTTAAAAATAACCAGTAGACCCCAACTGGTAACATGAAATTTACTTTATAATTTGCTGTAGCACCAGGTCCCCTTTTTGAAGTATTTATTAATGCTTAATATTTAGTTTATTCACAAGTTTTTTAAAAGCTTTATGATGTATTGAGAGTAATAAATAATAATAATAAAACTGTTCAAATACTGAGGCGCACTCTATTTGGCAATATATGTTATTCATTTAGGTAAATGTAATTTTCTCCAAGTTGTTCAAGTAATTTTTAACCAAATAACTTTACATATCAAAAGCAAGTGTTGTATCTGCAGTCATAGTGTTTCCATACAGCTAACTTACTGACAAATATTTGATACTTAAAATTTAAATTTTGAAGAAATTAATAAAAGTTCAACACTTGATCCTGCACAAAAATGATCCTGCTTTATTGTATAAACAGTTTTAAAACTGTTTTTATTAAGGATAACTTATGCTTTGTGAAGGGTTTGCAAACTCATGAGTAATCTTTTTAAAACTAATTAAAATATTTATAAAGAGAAGTAGTAAGTAATTTTGCAATAACCCACGTTTGTGTTACAGTTGTAGAGTTTTATCAACCAGAGCTGTTCAAAACTGGACACTAAATAAGATATTCAATAGAAAAGATTAAAAAAAGAAAAAAAAAATTTGAAGCCATAGTTGGAGATGGAAAGAACATTTTTCATCAGCTATCAAAAGTCAAAGATTATAATATTTTTAATTTTATTATTAAATCTCAATAAGGAGCACTCTGGGCCTTCATCACCTTCAGAGAAATCCAACAAATTCAACGCAAATGAAATGTTACATTTAAAATTTTTATGTAATATTTATTTTACATAAAATAAATATTTTCAAGGTATTTTTTTCCTAATTTCACTTATTTTCTCTAAACTACTTTGTAGTTGGGCAGTTTGTTTATTTATTGTTTTAGTTCATAAAAATAGTTATCCACTAAGCTTATTATTATTATTATTATTATTATTATTATTTTCTGTCTTCAGGCAGAAAGAGAAGGAGCTCTCATTGGTTTGGACTTCACTTTCATTAGAGAAGGCTGACGGAAGTCAAAGTGCCGTCCGGATGAGTTGTTAAAAATTAACCAATCAGATTGCTGATGTAAAGTAGGTGGAACCAAAACACAGGACCTTAAGGCTGCAGGAAAACCTTGCAAAGCTTTTTATTTATTTATTTATTTAATTAGTATTTATTTATCTATTTACTTATTTATTTACCCGGTACAGATCTGTGATGCATTGATTTGCAATCTGTAAATTCAAAAATCAACACAGAAATTGTAGTTGCTCTAAAAATAATGAAAGTTAAATATCACATGTAGGTTTATGTTGATAATTTCAATATTAAATTTGTGTTTTGGTTTCATTGCATGATACGATTTTACAGAAACATTAAGTTGTGTGGGTTATTGTTACATGTCTGTGTGAGTTATTGACATTGCATTATGTACGTGATCGTAAGAGAATATGAAAAGAAACTGTCCCGATGACCTAACTGAATGTTGTTGGATTTGTGCCTGGATTATTGCGCATGAACTTTGGTGATTTGAACCATTTTGGCATGGCTGCCTTAGAGGAGTTGACGTGAGAGAGGGCAGGTTCCAGAAACCATCTTACCACCATCAAACTGTTTTTTTTTTTTTTTTTTCACCATGGGAGTTGGTGCTTGTGGGACTCCTCGGACTGAAGAAGTCCTTTGGATGAAGGACGAATTGTCTCAGCAAAAAAAATAAACCGACTGAACATCATTGGATTTATATCTGGATTACTGAGCATGAACTTTGGTTTAAGAGAATATGTGAGCAGCATAGCCTTACGGGTAATCTTGGGACATATATAAGACTTTTAACAGTTACTAATACATGCGTAAAATTAGGCACCACGCCCCTACGTACTTTTCATCTGACTTTTACACACAAATCGGTTTATAAATTAGTTTGCATTGTAAGCCCGACATGTAATGTTGTGTCTGAATGACTGTAGAGCAGGGGTTCTCAAACTCTTTGGGTTCAAGGACCCCTTACAGGGAAGAACAGGTTTCAGGGACCCCCCTCAAAACCCTCATGTTTATTAAATAATTTTCTTCAATTTGTCTCTTTAACGCATTGGAAATATTTGTGTAACATAAATACTTAAGACCTGGTTTTTTAATAGTGTTAATATAATTTGTTTACTTTCAAACATGGGGTATTTTTCATTCAAGACACACATTAACAACATTTTTAATTTCAATTTCCAAAAATTGCAGTTTTGAGAAAATGAACAGTATCAAAACCCACTTTAAAAATGTACCTATTCACATAATGAATGCAATAAATGTATTGACACTTCTTCAAATTATTACAGAAAACTCTTTACAAAAGCTGAACAGAATCATAACTGCAGTAGTGAGACCAAGTAACAGGCTTGATTTTAAACTCATCCATGCCAGAATGCAAATAGTGGGTGAGGGGAGGGAGGTCTGGGGGTCCTCCCCCAGAGATATTTGAATAAAATAGATGTGATTTCCTGCATTTTGGTGTATTTTAATGGGTTATTAAGCATCCATGTATTATAAGTTTTTTTTTTGTTGTTTTTTTGCGGACCCCCGAGTACCGGATCGTGGAAGTTTGAGACACTGCTGTAGAGCACAGCTAAAACAGAGTTAGATATGAATATTGCTTAGACTGAGGGTATTTCAACAAATCTGAAGAAGGCATGAAACTATCAAGACTACAAAGCAAAATAATGACTGAGCATTCACATTAGTAACTGTAAAGAAGGACAACAGGTGAACTTTTTTAGGTTTTGCGTTCCAGAGGGTTGTCCCTGTTGGTTTTACTGTTTAGTGGTACGTTAGCATTTATGTTTATTTTGTTGTTAGTGACCATTTAAAAATGACACCGTAAGTCAGATGTCACACTTTATGAATACAAAGAAGAGAAGCTTCACAAATTACAGAATTTATTGAAACTAAAAAGAAAGTGATGCAATCGGTTGTAGAGGTCTTTAACTTTAGCCTTGAATGGGATGTTACTATATTTCATCCTAACTGAAGGCCTAGCTCTTATAGGCACAGTTTGTCACTGCTAAATCTCTAAACATGAGGTGTTTTGTTGATTAACTGGGTTTTTTTTTTTTTTTTTACATTGGCAAATACAGCGTCATTTTATGCCTGAACATTTATCATTTTTGAAAAGCACGTTTTTTTTATAACACACAATAATTCATAATACCATCATTAAAAGGTAAATAGGATGCATTGTAAAAAATAAATAAAAAAACTATAAAAAGCTAAACGAATTTACCTTAAAAGGCATTCTAAAACCCCCGCAATTAAAACCTTATGATTTTTTTTTTAATTGGGTGTTTTATTTTATCATTTTTAATTCTCATAAATACTTAAGTTCAACCAGTTTAGTTTTTTTCATGTCAAGTCAAAACATCAACTTTGAAAGTCCCAAATTATTCTTGTAATTTTAATAAAATATAGGAATCTATCATAAAAGACTTGTAGACATTAGTTGTTTATGTAAGTATACTAACATAACTTTTATGTTAACATCTTGACAGTATGAATAGTTCGTCAAATTACTGTACGCATATTTGCTAAACAAAAACAAACTACAAACAAAGACAGAGTTTATTTATTGATAGAGTCACTGCAGGGGAATTTAGATAAAGGTTTATAGATGTTTATCACTGCTAATGCTAAACTAATGTTGAACCGTGTGTGAGGTCAGAGAGTTCCCTTTTCTCTCTCAGAGAGGAGCCTGCAGGCATCTGATGCCTCTGAGATGCTGAGGTCATCGTGCTGATAAGCATTATAAAAACACTTCCTGTACACTGTCCGGTGCAGATCTTCACGACCAGGGCTTCAATGAAACATCTGTGTAATCCTGTGTGAACGTGCAAGTAAACTGGGTTAAAAATCTTCTCCTGTCTTCGTGTGTGACTCTTTTTAAGTAAATAGATAATGAAAGGATTTTTTTATCCGACATGGACTTCCTGTGAAACAAACAGGTGGACAATTATAATCTAGTTTGTAGTGGAGTGTTGAACGCAGTGGTGGCTCAGTTAGCATGTTTCTCTTCAGTTTGAGTTCTCTGACTTCCTGCGGACAGAAGCACCTGTCGCTGATGTGACAGACCAATAGACTCCTGAAAACTGCCACCTGTCTTCTCAGTAGTGCAGGGATTGTCTACTTGCTGAGCATGTAGATTACTGAAATTAGTCTAACACAGAAGAGCAGAGGGGAATCTCCAGGAAGAAGATCCCACTGTCACACCAGTGAGAGGTGGGCCTTGGGCAAAAATAGATGTAAATCTTAGAAAGACTTGAACCTGATGAGTGGAGAGGTGGGAGCTTATATCGAACAGGCCAGACAAGACAGCTGTCTCCCACTGTGAGATGAACATGCAATGATGGTGGACTCAACAGTGTGCCTTATCGCTGAGCCTCGTAAGAAGAAAAAAAGAGAGTCCACACTCTTAAAAATTAATTGCAGTCCTCAGTAATAACCTTTGTGCAGACATACGCTCAGGGAAGGAGTGGAGCACGGGGGGAGCCTTTTTCAGCTGGCTGAGGGATCCTTAAAGCGCCTCAGGGGGCGATGGAAGCCGGTGGCTTCAGCAGCCCATGCTGAATGGTGCTGAGACGGGCCAGCTGTTCAGATCACTTGGCAGCACGTGTGATGTATGGAGCTGGGAGATGCTTTTACTCTCCACCCATTAAACAGTTTCTAAGATCAAGGGTATTAGTCTCATACCTTCTTATGGGTTTTACTGTTAGGATTTTCACCTTAGCAGCTGTTGAGAAGTTGGTATATATATATCGGAAAATGTACCACATACACATTACATCAACTAATCTGTTCCTCTCTCTGTCTCACTGTTCTTTTTCCTGCCCTTTTTCAATACGATTTTCCCACTTTCATGTACGTGCAACTTTTCAAGCCTCTACTGCTATTCTCCAGGGGTCATTGGTGTCTCCATCTCGCTATAGATGGTGGGCATTGTGGCCGCCCAGAAGCTCAGCTCATTATCGCCCATGCTGGGCCCACAGAGGGCATGGCAGAGTGGAAAACATCCCCGCCTTCAAAGCTAACGACCAGAAGGCGCTAAGCCCTAGTTTTACCTTTTTGGGTTTGTTTGTGTTTCCAAGTATAGTCAATTACAAGGCCATAAAACACTAAAACAAGGTAATTTCACATCTCAAGATCATGCGAATACCATTTACATCTTTACTCACCTTCTCCTGGTACTGTCGTCGAGATGAGTCCAGAGACTGGATAAGTGCAGTGGCATGGCCCACAAACATGGCATAACAGGTAGCACCCACGATCATGCTGAGGATGGTCAGCCAGACGTCTGTCATGCCTACTGGGGGGTACATGCCGTACCCAATACACAACATGTGGCTCATAGCTTTGAAAAGTGCGTAGGAGTACTGCTGTCCCCATGTGTCATTCTAAATGGAACAGAAAAGACGGGGTGAGTTAGGGGTGAGTGGGACACACTGACTGGTTCTCCATCAAATTACAGTGTTGATTACACATTAAAGGTCAATGATTACATTAACCACACACACTCATATACACACACACACACACACAAATGCACAGAATTAAAGGTAGTTGTCAATTTCATACAATCTTAGTTCAGTGCAGAGAAGCTGGCAGGGTAAAACATACTTTTCATTGTGCAAACATGTGAAGCAAGCAGACGTTTGGACAAAAGCCTGAGTCTGAGCCTTGAGAATGGGCAGAACGAGTGTGAGACACTGGAGGCTTCCATGACAGAAAGTAGGTCAGCTATGTAGAAAAATGTGATTTCTCTGTGAGTTTTCTTATTTGTAGATAAATTGCTCCTTTTGCTTTAGATCCCATTGGTGGTTCATGGTAAATCAATATCAACTCTCCCTTGGGGGTGACATGCCCAAATTGCTTTCAAACTCATTTCCACTGCAGAAAAGCTGAGACAGATAGCAATTTTATTGTTGCCTACCTGAAAGGTAAGAGGCAAAGACCCGGGATAATGGCAGTACAGTTACAGTTACTGTTAAAAGGCCTTTTGCTCATTTTTAATATACACTCGGTACGATTGTGAACAGTCTAATTGTGAATTAAAAAATGTACTAAACAAATTTAGAATGCTTTTTACTTTCGTTCTGTCCCATTAAAATGTTTTTTGTTATATATAATTGATTAAATAGTGTTTTCTGTGAGAGAAACATTTGTATTGTTATTCACACATACATTTTTAACAAATAAAATATATATGCATGGATACATCAACTTAACATCTTATATAAAAAATGAATTAAAAACATGAGACCATAAACCAGCTTCA
>NC_056499.1:23548617-23581317 GCF_014905685.2 Nematolebias whitei | reverse complement strand
AATAGGAATTAAAGTGACAAAGACATTTGTTAAAGACTTTGAAATTTAAAACATAGTACTTAAACTTGTAACTGTTAATACTTTGTAGTTATAAGATATATACCTTACATATTTATATAAAAACGGGGATTTAATTAAAAGCCAAGCCTAAGGACTAAAGGCATGCTCACATGTACGAATGAATTAGAAGGTTTTGACCAGTGCAGGCCTTTTAGAAGTGTTTTATGGAAAGAAAATTGCTAAAATTCTAGCATTTTTCCAAACAGACTTTTTTAATGGCTGGCTTTATGTAATTATGGTTCATCTGTTTTATTTATTTCAACTTCTGCTGTCATAAATAAATAACATTTGCCATGCTGATTTATTATTTAAATATATTCAAATATTTTTCTCAATGTATTTGCTAATTTTTTATTTTTTTTTTAACTTCTGAATCACTTTATTTAAACTATAACTTTGGAAACATATAAATCATAAGATGTCAAAATTATGTAAAATTTAAAAACATCCCCAAAGTTACTCTTTGGCTTGGAAAACTGCCATGAGCATTTCTAGAATGAAAATAAAAGGTAATAAATTACACGTCCCTGAACATCTAGGTGAAAATTAGCCTAAATCTCTTAAAAACATAAAGTTTTGTAGCTTTTTGTTCTTATTTTCAACAGCTGAACTTGGCACAATATCCAAGTCATTACTTTCCAGATATAACTTTCTCTGAGCTGGGATACAATTCAATTCAATTCTGTATAAAATTGTGCATGAATTATTCTTAATTTAAAACACTGCAGTCCAGAAAAAATGAGCTTCCATGCTGAATATGAACCAGGGACCACCAGTTGATGATCACTAGTATAAAAATATATCTGTCAAACAAATAAAACTTCTGTTTATTATTTAATTAATTTATTTATTTTTGCTAATTCAGTACTATAAGATCCTATAAAAACATAAATAACGCTCATTGTTCTTAATATTTATTCATCAACTCAGTCATTTGCAATTTAAGATCATTGTCAAGATTTGTGTACAAAGTATTTTGTGCTATTCTTTTAGTTTGAGTAAACCTCTTTAAAGCACATGGCATGATGCCCCTTAGCTCGTGACTTCTTGACATTTGTAAACACAGATTTATATAAATCTTCTCTAATTCACAGCACATTGCCAGTTTAGAATGATGCTTGTGCTGCAGGTTTCCTGCCTCCTTGACTTTACTGTATGTAATGAACCAGTTTGTGTTTACTGTGAGATCAGATTGTAATTGACGTACATATCGTGTTTTTCAGATTTATATATATATATATTTTTTTCTTGGAGTTTAAGTGCCAACAACTGTTAAACTAAACAGATGAAACACATCAGGCTGGCTGGCTCCATGTCTCATTGTATGCTGCTTGCTGGTTTGTTAAATTTTGTTCAAATTGCACCATTAAAACCCAGCACGAATCTGTCCAAACATTTACTTCATTAATCAGGTACCAATGCAATGATGTCACTTCGGCACTTTCGCAGCTTCGGACATTATTGATTATGTGGCTTTTGCCAAACGAATCAAGTTCCGACACAGAGCTTCAAAAACATTGTGTTGTTGTATTTTTATATATACCCCGGAGCATCAGCTTCACTACTTCTGAGTTTTTTCCGTTTGTAAGCATTTTTGCTGGCACAACAGATTTGGGTTTCTTTTGTAAATATATATAAAAAAAATATATTATTATTATTATTATTTTGTATTTTACCTTCAAGTCTTTGAGTTTGGTTCTGCATCTTGGGTTCCATTTTGTCACTAAATGATCATAATTACCTTTACAAATTGGTCTACCATATTTTTCGGCCTATAAGTCACATTTTTTTGCATAGTTTGCATACCCTGCGACTTATATGCCTAAGCGACATACTTTGTATTTATGGATTTTTTTCCCATATTTATAAACCAATTTTTGGCTTGAGATATGTCCATTTTCATTCATTCTGACTGAAAATATTGAACACAACTATTTTCAGCTGCAAGATGGCACTCAAGTTGTATGGCATGCTGTTGTATCGTGTAATAGGTAAAAGTGGCTATTAATAACAAATCGGGTTGCCACAGTCTGCCACCTTCGTTCAGCTCACCTGGAGCAACTATCAAATCAGCTTCGTTTTGCTGCGCCACCCTGGTGAAGAGCAGCTAATTTGACCATTGAAGTGCATTTAATAAGGAAATGTTCAACTGAGACATACCTTTAGTATAAGGGTACAATATATGTTATGTGTTTGCTCGAAATTATACACATAATTGTTTTTAGGTGGTTATCTTGTTAAATTTTTTGAAGAAATGCACAGCGAGTCCTCCCATGCACGCACCTACTTCCGTGTATTGGCTTTTGAAATGCAGCTGATTTGACCATCAAAGTGCATTTATTAAGGAAAATTTAGACTGAGACACGCCTTTGCTATAATTTTGAGCAAATAAATAATTGTTTTTAAGTGTTAATCTTGTTAAATTCTTGTTAAAATCCTCCCGTGCACACTCCCGCGGCCACCATTTGGCAGCCAATCGATTTTTGGCACAACACCGGCCCACATTTCCGGGTTGTCAGCAGTGACGTGTACCAAACGTAACGCGTCAGCGGTGATGCATAATAGATGCAACATGTATGGCGAAGCAACATTTTTATGGATTTTTCCACATTATTAGACATATTTGGACTGATGCAACCGGGCAGTGCGATGTGTACGACACAAAAAACGGTATAGCAGCAGAAGCAAAGAAAATTTAGGATGGAAAAAATTGCAACAATCTAGTTTAACAATCTGTGTTCAATGGTTTTGTAATATTGTGTTTGAAATAGGGTTTAATTTAAAAAAAAAGTGTTGTAAATTGGTTGCTGGTTAGAACTTTTAGCAATAACATCCCTCACCTTATCTGTGCATAAATGAAAAGAAACCAAGCTAAAATTAGATAAAGTTTAAACATCTCAGGGGAAGAAGTTTGCATCACCTGCCTGTTGTTTAGTCTAACTATGAGAGAGGCAGGCTCAGTGAAACAAGTGAGCCTGTCAGGGAGGCAGTGAGGCAAGATAAACTAAGAACATCATATCTTGAAAGATGTAACTACCCATGTGACATCCGTTCTGGTACAGCGAGTTCCACTTACAGCAGAACAGAAACTGGTTCCTGTACATCTAAAATGTGGCCTCCTGGAATGTTCAACTCTACGGTTATTCAGGTAATTATGCCAAAATAATGATGTGAAAGTCTAAATAATCAATGTAAACAAAGCATGCAAAATGACACAGTTCACATTTGCAATAAAAGGAGTTTAAACAAATAATATAATGAATTATTGGCTAAACAATATAAAAAGGTGAGAGCAGGAAGTGAATAGAGAAAAAGTACTTTACTTTAAAGTCACAGAGGGACAGATTCATTCTGGCACTTTATTTTTTCACATCACAAAGATCCAAACATTATGGCATGCCCCTCATGGCATCTAAACTCACATAAATACTGCTAAAACAACATTTAAACAACTACTCTCAGCTGTGTTGTTTAAAAGTTGGATTTATGTTGATTTAGTGGTGTCCAGACTCCCATCTGACAAAACCTGATACAATACTGGGGTAGGACTCTTCTTCAGCACACAGTGCTCACATGAGGCCATCTGGTGAAATGCATGTTAGATATAACACAGTGCACTTCCATAAATTAATAAAATAAAACTCTATAATAAGCCAGATGTAAACAGATGTTCTCCTCCAGCAACTGTTTTTAGAGAACAACAAAGTTAACGCACAGATTGGAAACATGCACAGCATGTAAGATCAAATTCAACTAATATGAAGATGAAGCCAACTTCGAATGACTGATAACCACAAGCACATCTTCCTTACAAAAAAAACTTCCCAGGAAATAAAATTATCAGCAAACAGAATAAATGTAGACGAGCGCAGTACATAAATATCTCTGATTCGGGATTTAAAATGACAGATATGCTACGTAATCTTTCCCAGGAAGCTAAAGGGTTTTAGTGCCGTAATTACCGAAGCTGATGGATGACACAAGACAGGAGCATAATCTGATTTGAACAGGAGGCCGCAGGACTGTGTGCAGAAAAAGAACTTACCACCATTTTATTTTTGGACACCCAGCAGTCAGCGGGGAAGTCCTGCAGCATGGGCACCAGGAACTGCAGGCAGCCGTCCCAGTGACACAGCAGCAGCATCATCCCGATAAGATTGACTATTCGCACCATGGCACTGGCCAGGTCATAGGTCATGTGGAATATCTGAAGAAGGGGAGATGAAGAAAGCAGGAAATTGGTTAGAGTGATGATTAAACCTTCTGACTATCTGTTCATGAACTCTCTCTGAATTAGACAAGACGTGCATCTCCTGGAGGCATTGTCTTTCTCAATGGTGGGGCCGATCCAAAGACCTCACTAAGCCATCAAATTGGTAGTAGCGACGGGCGGTGTGTACAAAGGGCAGGGACATAATCAACGCAAGCTTATGACCCGCGCTTACTGGGAATTTCTCGTTCATGGGAAATAGTTTCAATCCTCGATCCCCATCACGAGCGGGGTTCAATGGATTACCCACGCCTCTCGGAGGTTAGGCACTGCGGCAGATGTGCAGCCCCGGACATCTAAGGGCAGCACAGACCTGTTATTTCTCAATCTCGCGTGGCTGAATGCCACTTGTCCCTCTAAGAAGTTGGACGCCGACCGCACGGGGCCGCATAACTAGTTAGCATGCCGGAGTCTCGTTCGTTGTTGGAATTAACCAGACAAATCGCTCCACCAACTAAAAACGGCCATGCACCACCATCCACAAAAGTGGTGCCCTTCCGTCAATTTCTTCAAGTTTCAACTTTGCAACAATAACCCCATCCCCCCAGAATCCAAAGACTTTAGTTTCTCAGGTGCTGCCAGGTGGGTCATGGGAATAACACTGCCGGATCACTGCCGGATCGCTTGGTTGGTGTAGTTTACGGTCAGAACTACGACGGTATCTGATTGTCTGTTCCTGAACTCTCTCTAATTTGCACAAGACATGCATCTCCTGGAGGCAGAGTCTTTCTCAAAAAACGGCACAATGTTCTTTGGTTCTATACATTGCCTTTGCCATGCAGATGGCTGCTGGTGCTGGAATAAGACATAATAAGACCCTGCCAAAAAATAAAAGCTGGTGGAGGGAGATGTTGTTGTGTGTCCAGGGCTTCACTGGGGCATGGTCATCATTCATTACTGGAGCCAGAACTCTTCCTTCCAGGCTGCTGAATCACTTTTATCATCAGCTGCTCTGCCAAATTTAATAACGCTACAAGTAGAAGTGGCTGTGCTCCTGGAGGGAGCGTGCTCACTGGGTTTGTTAATCCTTACAATAAACATGCTCATAAGGAGCTGCAGGACTTCTAGACTTTAATGGCCTCAACCAACCAAAGGCTTATAATCCCATAGACGACCATAGTGTGCACTGCTAGCCACTCTGCTTCTTATTAAAATCCATTTGGTGCCTTTAAAGGACTCGTGAGTGAGAGGGGGTTATTCCATCTTCACTTTGTTGCTCAGCAGTAGTTAATATTTATAAATGCAGGTGAAACATCCTCATTGCCCAGGTTTAATCCTAGTTTTTGTCCCTGACTGCTTATTGTTCTGTTTCCAGCCGGATGCCCCCAGATGTGAGTATGTATCTGTATTCTCCCTCTGTTTGCGTGAACAAAATGAGGTTAGCAGGAGCTGATGTCTGCTGTAAGTGTGGTTGCTACTGTATCATCAGATCACCTCAATGTTGTTCTTTCAACAAACCAGGAAGAGGTCAGGGTTATACTCCAGGGGAAAAAATGGACAAGGACTTGTTCATTCATGAATGCAGTGCCCCCTTTCCCCTCTGTTTCTTGTCTCTTTCTCAGAATAAGTTTGAAGTAATCACCTGAGCTGAACGATTAATTTAGCAGTCTTTTCTTGATTTTTCTCTCTCCTTGTTGTCTCTATCTTCTGTTTACAAATGTACATAATAGATTAGCTTGTTTGTTTGTTTCTTTAAAGTAGCCTTCTTTTCAAATCCAATCATTGTTACTCATGTTATGCTGGCTAATATGCAATGTTGTGTGATGTCTGAATTCCTGATGGAGCTATAACAGAGTTCCATAAGTTGAAAGTGTTAAATTCCCTCTGTGGTGAATAAATAAATTATGAATACCCTTTCTCCATCTTGTGCGCTGAGTCTGATACATTTTTTATTTGTTAAATCATATTTTCAGACCGGAAAGGGATCTCTTGAAATGCAGGCTGCTTTTAAAACTATAAGCAAATGTCATTTTAAACACAGCTTTTATTTAAGACAAAGGACTGACAGGTTTAGTTAAAAAAATGTGATTTTTACATTTATATTTAGGTATTTGTAAAAGCATGTCTATTTTTGGCATGCCTATTCATGAAAATTATCAACTATACTGGCAGAAATTTTGATTTAAGGGCAGAGGTGTAGGAGATGTCAATCATTTTAAAGATCTATTGGGTTGTTTTACTTTTCCTTCAGTGCGCCTGGGAGCCTTTTTGTGCATTTAAACATTTGAAGAGCAACAAAGCAAGGCCTCTGGCTGGTTTGCAGTCTAGCTATTTGAATTGGTGCAAACATATAAATATCCTGATGCATGCTCAATAATCCAGGTAGAAAAATCTAAAAAAGTTCAATCTGGTCCTCTGGACATTCAAAAAAAACAAAAAAAAAAACAAAGCAAAACAACAACAAAAAAATGTAGAAACGTTTCGTCTCCCATCCGAGAGACTTCTTCAGTCTGAGGTGCTGTATTCAGCTCAGTCTCTTAAATAGCACCTTCTCAGGGTGGATCAACCAGTTTTGCTGCTGACAACCAAAACCAGCTGATCACATGCTCAAAAAGGACCATCAGCCTAACAATGGATCATTAGCACCCTGATGGCTGTTTACTTTTCACAGAGGGCTGACCACTGGTTAACATATGACCAGTGGTCATTCCATATGTTGAGGGAGTATCAGAGAAGCTGAGACGTTTATTTTCTTAACATAACGTCCCAGTGGCTTTTAAACCCCAAAATACATTACAGCAAAGACTGGTTCATCCCAAAGATCCAGTCCCCCGGCACAAACAAAGTAATATTGTGTATGCTGTTCAGTGTCAGGAGGGCTGTGATCAGTCTTACATCGGGGAAACAAAACAGCCACTGGCCAAAAGGATGGCCCAGCACAGAAGATCAACATCATCAGGCCAGGACTCTGCGGTCTACACTCATCTCCAGGCCAGCGGTCACTCTTTCAGGGATGAAGATGTGCACATCCTGGACAGAGAAGAACGATGGTTTGAGAGAGGAGTAAAGGAGGCCATCTTTGTGAAAAGAAACCGTCCATCATTAAACAGGGGTGGAGGCCTCCGGGTTCAACTGTCCCCCTCTTACAATGCTGTGATTGCTAGTATCACTCAGCCCTCTGTGAACAGTAAACAGCCATCCCACAGCTCTCTGAGGTCAGCAGACCAGATGTTTCTAGTGGTTCCAGAAACCCGCCATAAGCTCAGAGGTGACAGGGCCTTCTCTGTTGCAGGTCCAAGACTGTGGAATGAGTTACTGTATCACTGCATGTCAAGAAGTCCCCCTCCCTCACTGTTTAAGTCTCGCTTAAAAACCCACTTTTATTCCCTGACTTTTGACACTGTGATTTGTTCTTAACCTGTCTGTATTCTACAATATTAGCCATTTAGTCATTATCTTCTTCCATTCGTATCTTGACCTCTCTAAGTAGCTTTAAATATCTGTTAATTCCCTGAGCAAAACCAATGCAGACATGTTCTTGTTTTCAGTTTTCTACTTTGTACATCACCTTAGAACCTAGCTGTTTTTTGTAGCATTTTCTTTTAAATACCATTTTATTTTTCACTTGTTATTCTCAATTTGTTTGCATCCTTTATGATTTTCTATTGTTGCCTTTATTGTCCAGTGTTGTCATCACTCTTTGTTAAAACCATGTCTCTCTTTAAAATGAGTCCCCGAGGCTCAATGGGATTAACCTGAATAAATAAAGGTTGAATCTATATTTTTATTTTACTTTTTTTTATTTTTTGCTGTGTGCTTTGCTTGTTTGTTCCACTGTACAACACTTTGGTTGGCCTTGTTGCAGTTTTAAGTGAACTATAAATAAAGTGGTATGGTATGGTATGGTATGGTATGGTATGGTATGGTATGGTATGGTATGGTATGGTATGGTATGGTAAGGTATGATATGGTATGGTATGGTATGGTATGGTATGGTATGGTATGGTATGGTATGATATGGTATGGTATGGTATGGTATGGTATGGTATGGTATGGTATGGTATGGTATGGTATGTTATGGTATGGTATGATATGGTATGGTATGGTATGGTATGGTATGGTATGGTATGTTATGGTATGGTATGGTATGGTATGGTATGGTATGGTATGGTGATCACATTAAATCAAATACTGAAGATACTAGAGTAAAGTTCTTGTGGCTTTGCCAGTCATTTGCTCATTTGTTATATTATTTTATTTTAAGTATTTCAAGCTTTTCAAATCCAGGACCAAACAACTAAAAGTAGTAGTTCTTTTTCTTCTTTTTATTGTATTATATATGGGTGTTACCAGGACCTAAAAATGTTTTAAACATGTTTTTTGTGTCATGTGGCTTATCCCCAAGCCTGCCAGTGGACTATAGAGTCAATCCACTTCTGAAGCTGGATAAGTTCCTTTCAACATCTACCTGCAGAATTGGAATGATTTATTCCTATTTAACAAGAACTCCTGGTACATTCAGATGTTAGCTGTGCCCTCAAAAGACCTCTGTCACTTAGTTGCTGCGTGGAGAATAAAGCCTACGGGAACTGTGACAGGTAATGCCATGCAAATCTCCAGTTTGTAACCCAGACTGTACAGCGACTGTAGGAGGGTGAATCCTCTATCTCCCTTCACAGCTGCAGGCCATTCAAATACTGCCATGCCAAGCAGGAGCAGGCTTTTCATTTACCCCCCAAAAAATAAATAAAAAACAGCCGCAAGATTGGCTTATGGGGGGAGGAAATGAGGTCCGAGTATCTACACTCCTCATTTCACCTCTATTTTTTATTGTGTCCTCTGTAGTTTAAAAATATAGCCACTGACAGCAGGACTTCTCTGTTTAGTAATTAAAAAAAAAACTATAATTTATGTGAACACAAACATGTGCACACCACTGAGCAAGGAATGTGTGCATGTGTGTTTGCACTTTAGATGACAGCAGTGCACAACACAGCGTTAGATGGAGGATGATGGATTGCTGACTACTTCCTTTTAATTGATAGGAACGCAAAGTGAGCATGGCAATATTAGCATCAGCATAAACAGGAGAGCTTTGATTGATGAGAGCACAGACACACAACACAACAGTTCCTTACAGAAGCGAAGTACATGTTTCTTACTATGACAAACTCTGCAGCTGTTGAGATTGCCTTATTTGCCATTTTGTCTCTGTCAACTTTCAAACGCCTGTGCTTGATCACATAACGGATAGTAAAATCAGTTTCTGAGTGACGATTTCATAAAATACCACTAAGAGAGCATGGATACATAATAATACAGAAACAGTATCCCCAAAGCAAAGTAATGCAGTTGAGGGGGGGGGGGGGGGGGGAGAAAAAAAATACTTTTACTGAAACACAGTAGTATATCCTTGCTATTGTTTCCTAATTTAAATTAGTCAATAAAAAGAAATTCCCAAGACCAAAATATGTATCCTTGTTAACCAACACCAAGGCTCAGGCAGGCAGAAAGAGATAAAGGAAGTTGCAGTCATCTTAAGCAGATGGACTAAGATCCAGGTGAGAGAATAGCTGCATAACACCCCCCCCCCCCCCCCCCCCCCCAGCACTGATGGGAGCTGCCCAGACACAGTTAATATTATAGCACTACACTAGAACATCTGGTGTTTGCTGCTCCGGTAATGATGATGAATGTCTGCCATGAATGATGGTGTCTCAAAAGAGAGAAGAAGAGAAAACATTTTTTTTCATTAATATTGCTTTTCCTGAAGCCTTCCTTCAAACCCACGTCCTATGCCACCATCATCAACAGGTATATCACAATGTCATCTGCAAAGTGAATTTACATGAAAAATTGGCATTTACTAGGAAAATACAGTGTAAATGCACATTTCTAAATGATTTAGCTAAAATGTGTTTTAGATGAAACTGGGTTTTTAAAGTTTAATTACAACAAAGACCAAAATTGTCTAAATTGATGCAGCCCTCATCCTTTCTGACTATGCTTTCTTGCCATGTTGCTACGGTAGCTCAGATGGGACAAACATAATGCTGCCTCTACACTGAGCCTCTTGCGTTTTGCTGTGAGCAAATTGAGAATGAGCTGTTCTTGTTTCTGCTGCTAAATATCACTCCATACCACACACTTAATCTAGTTTTCTACATTTTGAACAAGTAATAAAAGTTGTGCGGTAATTCCTCTATTCTAAATCTAATGAATTTGTCATTCAAAAATATTTTTCAAAGTGACCATTTTACATATTTTCCTTTAGAAAACATTGTCAAGTCTTTATTTATTCATATCTAGAAATTATGAAATAAAGAAGATTCTTGCAAAAACAAAATATTCAGGAGTACTTGATCAGTTTGTTCTATGGTGGTAAATGTGTTTTAGATGCTACAGGATCTGAAAAACTAACATCTGGAGTGGCAGCAAACAGAAGGTGGATGAAAAGTTATGTTTAACTTTAGTTTTAGTTTCTGCCTTCCTCCTTTTTTACCACTGCCAGTCAAACTATGGTTTATATTTAGGTCCAGATTGGACTCTTTGCCTTTAAGAAATATAATGTTATCCTTTTCTAATATTGTAAAAAGTGAAATTTAACTTTAAAAAGAGTTGTGGTCAGTAGTGTATTAAAGTGAGTGATGTTCGGCTTTTTTTTACTTCCTGTTCCGTTGGAGGTTTCTTCCTGTTAAAAGGGAGTTTTTCTTTTCCTCTGTCTCCTTTGTGCTTGCTCAGGATGGGAGACTGAAATGAAGTGAAGATTCACCACAATCAGCTGGCTTCCTTAGATAACTTTTACTAATTGGCTTTTAATGTATGTGAATGTTTTGTTGTTGTTTTTTACAGTGCCTCGAGACAACATCTGTTGTGACTATATACTTTGTACATAAACTAAAATAAACTGAATTGAATTACAAATTGAAATCATTCAAATATAAAAAAGGAAAAAATATTTTACTGTATGTCCGAGTGGATTTTCCTAGCCTGTCATTTATTTTGTAACAGAACAGAATAAACCTGTGGTCACATTCACACTGACCTCTGACTTTACATCATTAAAATCTGCACTAATGACATTTACATGCACAACTACCACATGGATGAAATCTTCATTTTTAAACTGAGTATCAACAGCCACTACAGTAAATTGCACCACTTATCCAAGCACGTTTGACAACATTTAGCATACAGACATGCTATCAAATTGTGCATTCTGCTGCCATCATGAAGCATATAATAATAACTTAGCATTTTAGTATCCTATAAATGTATAGACATGTAAAAGTTATTTGGTATTTGTAGAGTCTATCAAATTTCTGGTAATGTAAGCTCCTCAGAAGTATGTAAAACTAAATAAAAGTATGTAAATTGGCAACTGCATGACAAATCATTGATGTAGATACTGCTGGCTTCAATATATAATATGTCTTTCTCTTCGGATAAGCATTGCACTGTACGTGATGAAAACATTTAAAGTGTTTATTACAACATAACTGATTTTGTTGTGCTGGAACAAAACATAAATGGACTGCGCTTTGGTTAAATGGTTGTGCATCGCCTGACAGCAAGAAGGTCTCCAGTAAAAATCTCAGCTGGAGCCTTTCTGAAAAGTGTATGATGTCTGTGGATGTGTGGATTTATTCCAAGTACTCTGGTTTCCTCTGACAGGCCAAAAAACATGAAGGTTGGATAATTAGAGGTTCTAAATTGACCCCAGCTGTAAGTGTGAATAGTTGAATTGTCTTGTGTGCCTGTGTGTAGTCCCTACTATGGATCTGTGACCTGCCCAGGGTGTACCCCACCAGGTGGGAAAGGTACCAACCCCACTTGACTTTCTATCCATCTGTAGACCTGCCTGTAATCACTATAGGACTTCATCAACTATATCAAGCCAAAACTATATTATTTTTAATAACCCTGCACAATGGCAAATTCATGCAGTAGGCCTTAGCCAAGGGTTAGATTTCTCACTGTAAATGCCTCTTCCAAAATGTCATGCTCATGCATTCTGTCATTGTGGATGAAGCATGTGCAAAGAATGAAAAGTAGGCCTGGGAGTGGACCACAGGGAACACCCTTCCATCATCTGTCTAAACAGGCCTGGAGGGCGCTCAAATAACAAAACCCACTGAATCTGCTCCAAACAGAGATGCAGCATTGGGTTTGCGCTGGATTACGCATTTGGATTTAATAGTATTTTAAGCAAGTCCATTGTGGATATTCATAGCACATGGGGCTTATTCAGAGTGTTGAGGACCTGTCACTGTTGCAGGGAAGCCTCATTGTCAACTCAATAATGGCCCATTAAGTCTATTATTCCTGCTTTTCTTATCTCTGAAGGACCAGTCTTTGGCGAAGGTAATGGGTCACCGAGTGGGGAGCTGATTACCTGATTTACGTTATTAAAATATTTTTTGTATGGATTTACTGAGTGGAAATGAAAGACACTTCATTCCTTCTCTGGACTTTTGGGACTTCACACAGCTGACTTCTATCGCAGAGATGGACGATTAGTTTTGTTTTTCCACAGCTGAAGCGCAAATCCACCAGGGTGAGCAGTACCATAAATCCCAACAATCCAAGATGCCAATATTAATAAAGATAAGTATTGAGCAATCACAGATGGTGCAGCAAAACACCATACACTTGACACCTTAAGTCATTTCACTGCACAGTCTGCAATAAGCTATCATCTTCTGGGCCTTTAAAAAAGTCTTTATGTTTTGTTGTTATTGTAGCAACAAATAAGCATCACAGCTAATTATACATTTAATGAAATTGGTAAACTTGACCTCACACAGCTTCATTGTAATGACACTGGTTATCATTAGTTTCCTTTTGTTTTATTCTCTCACCATCAGCATTGTTTAGTTCTGTTTTCATGTCTTGTCACACAAACTTTCTTTCATCTGCAGTAAAAGCAACATTTACTGAGTTGGCCAACTGAGATGGTTCTGCTGTAGGCATCGGGCGTGACGGGAGGAAACCCTCAGAGCTTTGTCATTAGTGCACTGCCTTCAATCTGATGTAACGAGATGACTAATCTCACCCAAGTCAACAGCTCCAATGAGGAGAATATCCGGTCACAGTTTTATTTTTATCCACATGAAGAGTGACAAAAGAAAGCTGACAGGGTAGAGGCATAATGACAGTCTGTTTTCTCTCTGTGTGTTTATGTGTTAGTCTCATAAAATCGGCGCACCATGTTGAACACCATAATGCATGACAGTGTTAGCACTGGCATCAAGCCACCACCACTAAAACCTCCTTGTTTGTAAACACCATGCTGTCAATGTGCAGGGTGTAAAACCACACATCTGGAGAGTATGGAGCAGAATGATAGCAATCAAGCAAATTTCAGGGTGGCTGTGATATAGCCTGATCAAGAAAGCTCATCAGAGACTCTACTTCCTCAGGCGGCTGAGGCGAGGTGGACTGGGAAGCTCGGTCCTCACCTCCTTCTACAGGTGTGCAGTGGAGAGCATCCTGTGCTCCAGCATCAACGTGTGGCATGGAGGCTGCACAGCTGCAGAAAGAAAAGCTTTGCAGAGAGTGGTGAAGGCTGCAAAGAAGACTGTGGGAGTCAGTCTCCCCACCATCACAGACATCTACACCTCTAGATGTAGGAAGAGGGACACCTGCATCATGAAGGACCCCACTCACCCAGCACACACATTTTTTGCCCCACTCCCCTCAGGAAGGAGGCTGAGGAGTATTAAGTGTAGAACCACTAGACTGAGGAACAGCTTCTACCCTAAAGCTGTTAGACTCAGGCTGCCGGGTTTCGGCGGGGGGTCGGCTGTGATTGTGTGTGTGTGGTCTTTGGTGGTGTATGGCGGCGGGCAGGGGTGTGGCTTCACTTTGACGGGGCGCTGGCTAGTCGGCCTGGTGTGACATTTGCGGTGGTGGGGGGTGGGGGGGGGGGGGATGTGGGTAAAGGGGGGGGTGCTTAGGTGGCATGCTGGGGCTTCTCCGGGCCTGTGGTGTGGGGCTGTTGGGGTGCCTGGTCCTTGGTGCACTGGGCCAGATTTCTTCAGCTGCTGCTCCCTGCAGCTCTGGCCCCCAGCCTGGAGCCAGCTTGCGGTCGCTGTCGGGTGGGTGGGGTGCATGGACAGCCCAAGAGAGGGTCTGTCGGGCTGTCTGTGTGTGCCTGTTTATGTATCGGGTTGGGTTTTAGGTGGTCCCCTCTCTTGGATCAATTTGGGCCCCCCATTTAATGTGTGGTCTACTTCCCCCTGTCGCGCTCCCCTCTGGTGGTGCCCCCCCTGCTCCCGGTGCATTGGTGGCTCTCGGCATCTGGGGCTGGGGTGTGCGCGGGCCCGCCCTGGTGGCTGCCTGCCGGGGTCTGGGTGCCCTGGCTCTGTCAGGCCTCTGTTGGGGGGTGGTATGACCTCTGGACTCGGGGCTTGGTGTCCATGGCTGGATCTACTCTGGAGGGGCGGGTTGCCAGCGGGGTCCGTGTACTCGTCGCTGCAGCCTCTTGGGGTTTCTGCATTGTGGCTGCTGGGGATCGCCCAGGACTTCCCTTTGCTTCTCTCAGTGGGGGTGCAGTTGTCCCTGGTGGGGGAATCCCGGAGCTCTGGTCTTGTGGGCTGCTGTGTGTCTGTGGCTCCAGTCTTCCCTGTGTTACCATTGTGTCCTGTGGGGACGGGTCTGTGGGTCCCCACATCCACTATTGAACATTTTTATGGAGAAACCTTATAGTGATAAGCATGCTCACACTGGTGTTTAGATTCAGGTATTTATCAGATACACATTCAGTTGGGTTGTGGAGACCACTAAATATATCTTGTATTACCATGTACTGTATAAAATACTTTCTAATGATGTTATTAGTATCATTATTATATATGTTGTTTGTTGTTGTGGTTTCTCAGTTTTGTCTTTTTTTTCCCCGCAGGTCTAGAGGCAGACTTCAATGATGTTGATTTGTGTTCTCTTTATCCCTCTCTCTCTCCTTTACTCATATCTCCTTCTTTCCCTTTTAACCCTTCTCCCACTTTTCTGCTTTGTTTTTTTCATCCCCATGTCCATTACATCTTAAACAAACCCAAAGCAATTTATAATAAAGTTTTATTTTTATATCAAGTGGAGCATTAAGGTCTGCTTGTAAAAGTAAATCTATTGGGCATCACCTTGACACTCAGACAATAATTCTGAGTGTCACAATGCCAGACAGGACAAGGGGGAAAAAAAAAGTTGTTAGACTCATGAATATCTAACCAGAATAATCACTGTGAAAAATCACATCATGTTGCTGCTGATCTGTTTCATGTTGCTGCTGATCTGTTTCATGTTGCTGTGTTCATTCGTACTCATCTGCTCACACAGACTCGTGTTTGTGCTGCTGTTCGGCGTATTGTTTTTATGCTATTAGTGCTTAGCGTAGTTTTAGTTTATGTTTTTTCTTAGTTCATATCTTAGATCTTATTATTGTTTTTACTTTACATTTTATTGTCGGATGTAAATGGGATTCTGTGTACACAATTTCGTTCCACGACATGTACCACATGAGAGGCGAATGACAAATAAAGAAACTCTGACTCTAAGTCTGAAAAAAAAGGTCATGTTAGATCAATTTTAAAGCTAGCAGGGAAACAGGACATTGTTAGAAAAGATCAGATTAGAGGGGGGCAATGACTAAAATGAGATGACTGCAGTACTTTACTTCATTAAAACAAACGTCCTAGAGGTTTCCAAAGATGCTAACAGAGTCAGATTCTAAGACTGCTTTAGGGAAAATATATATTGACTTGAATTCTAGTTATTCCACCTTCCATCACAGCTCATATGGATAAATAGCCTTGCTTTAAATTGCTGTCTCTATTGCTCTTTTCTGGAAGAACACTGTGGAGTCGCTTAGCTATCAGGAATTATCCTCAAGGACATGTTTGTGGTTATGTGCAAACACGTCTCAGCCTCTGGGTACTATACGTAGTAGATTCATAGTGTATGCAGTTACAGTCAGCATCAACAAAGCAACCTCAACCATTCAAAGACCCAAACTCAAAAAGAAAAGCATGGTGTGGACATGGATATGCCCTGCAAACCTATTGTTTATTTGTGAAAACATGCACTATGTTTCTATTTCTTGAGTTATTGTAGAAGTTTATACAAAAACCAAATCCACCATCTAGGGTGACCTCTGACAATAGCATTTCCCATTTCCCTTTTATAGAGGCATCTATTACAGTCACCACCTGCATTTCTCCCAGAAATGTTATTTCCTCTAAAGTGACTCTGTGACTGAGTGCAGCACTATGTGTGTTAGCTATCTGTCAAAAAGGAATTATAAACATATTTCCTACACTTCACAACCGGCTGCTGTTACTGAGAGGATGGACAGCAGATGATTAGTTGACCACCTTTGGAAAACTTTTTATCCTCATTTCCTAAAAATGTTTTATTCATTTCACTTTGTTCACTGAGGAAAATAATTCAAATGTTTGACCTGAATAACAAGAAAAGTTTCAGTCGAGTCTTTTGAGTGTCATTTAACACTTCCCAGAAGACATGTCCTCTTTGTGACTTGTTGCGGAAAAAAGAAAAAAACTTGTTTAAAAATCAACCACATTTGTACAGGAAGGTTTTTTTTTTTTTTACCTTGCATGTATTTACCAGGTTTCAGAATTCCACAGTATGGCTCACTGTCGAGCCATGCTTAGAATGGGGGGTCAACATTAAATGACATTTAAAGATGAAATTGATAAATTGCAGTGTTAAATCATAGCGCAGTTGCCCTATTTCTGTAAAAAGAGGATAAATTGTTATGTTGATGATACACAGGTATATTTGTCCATGAAACCCAATGAATCCAATCAGCTACTTAGACTACAAGCATGTCTTAAAGACATAAAAACCTGGATGACCCTAAATTTTCTGCCTTTAAACTCAGACAAAACTGAGGTATTAGTTTTTGGACATGAGTATATTAGGAATACATTTTTCAGTCTTTCACCCTCCTTGAATGGCATTAATCTGGCCTCCAGCTCAATGTTAAAATCTTGGTTTTATTTTTGATCAGGACACGTCTTTTAACCCTCACATTAAAAAACGTTACTAGAACTGCCTTCTTCCATTTGCATATTATCACTAAAATTATAAACATCTTATCTAAAAATGATGCAGAAAAACTGGTCCATGCATTTGTCACGTCTAGACTGGACTATTGCAGTGGTTTATTATCTGGGTGTCCAAATACTTCTTTAAAAAGTCTTCAGTTGATCCAAAACTGCTGCTGCCAGAGTATTCATTGGAGTTAGTAGGAGAGATCATATTTCTCCAGTTTTAGCTTCTCTTCATTGGCTCCCTGTCAAGTTCAGAATTGCATTCAAAATCTTTCTTCTAACCTACAAAGCCCTCAACAACCTAGCTCCATCTTACATCACAGATCTTATTGTTCCATATTTTCCTAACAAAGCACCTCACTCTCAGACCGCAGGCTTACTTGTGGTTCCTAGAGTTTCCAAAAGCAGAATGGGAGGAAGATCTTTCAGTTATCAGACTCCTCTCTTGTTGAACCAACTTCCAGTTTCTGTCTGTAAGGCTGACACAATGTCCAGTTTTAAGACTGGGCTTAAAACTTTTCTTTTTGATAAATCCTATAGTTAGGGTTGGCTTGTTATGCTGCCATAGGCTTAGACTACTAGAGGACAAATTGACCTAATTTCTTAAAATGAATTGTTACAAATGAATAGTTTGATATTAATTCTATCATAACGTGATTCTTGACCTGCCATTGTATATCTGTTCCTCCTTCCTGTTTCTCTCAAACCCAGCCGGTTGAAGCCAATGACCGCTTGTCCTGAGCCTGGTTCTGCTAAAGGTTTATTCCTCATGATAGAGTTTTTCCTTTCCACTGTTGCCCTTAAATTTGCTCAAGATGAGAGTCTGTGACGAAGTTAAATTCAAAGCAGTTTGCTCTTCAGATAATTAATGTTATTAACTTACTTTATATGTACATGCATGTTTCTGTTCAGTGCCCTGAGATGACCTCTGTTGTGACTTGGTGCTAAATAAATACACTGAATTGAAATTGAATTGAATTGAATAATATAATAATCTACTTTTTATTGGATGCTTTAAGATTCTTCTGATAAAACGTTAGCAGGGCTGTAGTGTCTTGTTGTTTTCTCTGAACTGCTCAGTATGCTGATAAACAGACAGCGGTGTAAAGTGTGCCACAACATGAAAATGGTGATAATATATGTGCATGTTGTTTGTAGTGTGGCGTTTATAGGAAAAGTCAGAAAGTCAGACACATGGCAAGATCTTGTCAGCAAGTTATTTCTGCAGTGACAGATGACATTTCTCGGAGGTTGCATGTGGAGTATTATGGTGCAGAGGCAGGGCTGGCCTTTCACTCTGCCTAACTAGCATTTATAAGAACTTTTACACACACAGTCTGAAAAACACACACAAGGATACAACATGCAAATGGTACTGGCTCTGTGAATATATTGTCCCTTCTCTTTGTTGTGTCAGTGTGAGAGTCCGCTCTGTCCTATAAAGTCCTTGGATTTTTTTTTGTTTTAATAATATGAATATAAACCATGTTTCTTTGTTTTCTTCCAGTCTTTCCTTTATGTATTGTTTTTAAAACAAAGCACAAGTTTTGAGTGGTGATTAATTATATCCAAAAGGACAAAAGGACGTGCCTAGAAGCTATAGAGGGCTTTATCTTTATTTATTACTCACTTTTCCTTCCTTCCTCACTTCCATAGTTCTTTGCATTTGTTGACTTTTGCAAAGTGAACATGTGATATATCACTACTGTATGCCTAATATTAAAAAATGAAAAGCATGTTTAATCAGAATCCTGTATTCCTTTAGATTACGTTCAGCTCAGCAGCCAGCAGGTGTGCACAGAGTCACAGAGAGGGCATTGGATCCTCCCCAGTGATTGATTTGAACTTTTCCTCTTTTTGAAATGGCATCAAAGAGGTCCTGCATGATTAATGTCGCCACACTTCACACTTCAATCCACTGTTCTGCCCAGATTGCCAGAATTTATTAATTTTTTTTTAGAAAATTTGCAACTTCATTGACTTTGCATGTTTAAGTGCTGTGATTGGCAATCAGTTAGCTATTCAACTTGTCCAGATTTTAGTGTAATGAGGTACACAAATATTTTTTCTTATTGTTGTTGAAATAGTTTGGTATGCAACTTTCTCTGAGCAATATGTATATAATAAATAAACAAATACTGTATATTAATATATAATAAACAATCAAGTGGTGGCTCTGTTTTTATCTGTTCTCCTGATTAATGTTGGAAAAAAATCACAATCGATGTGTCGCTTGTGACTGATTATTAAATAAAAGTGGTTTATTTTGAGGCCAATAAAACAAAAAGAGCTGACTAGAACACATGGGTTTTGCTCGAACAAGTTTTAGATTTTTATGGTTTTGGAAATATAATTTTAGGAAAACATTATTTTTTTTACATTAAGTACCATACATTATTCTAATGTCTCTCTTTTATATAAAATAAAGTATAACTTTAGGACTTGATTGAAGGTGTCTGGGATAAATGTTTTTCCTTTAAAACTAATATAGAAACAGAATTTATGCTAAAATTGTTTATTTCATTATGTGCGGTGCTTACATTAGACAGAAAAACCATTTGACAAAATGGAAGACTAATTTGTAAATTTATGAGCGCTAAAAATCTAAAAATCTATATATTTTTTAACAAAATGTGCTCCAATGAAGCAGCTTCTTCTTCTGTATGACCAATGTGATTGGTCTAACTATCTAAAAGTGCTGTTTATCATTATACTAAACCCTAAACTTAAGCTTCACAAAAAAAAAAAAAAACATTTAAATGGACTTAATTATTACTGTTAAGTATTTTTATAATTTATAAGAAAGTTTTTAATCCTGTAAGTTTTTTGTTCCAGCATTTCTTTGTGTGACCTCACAGTGCTGCCCTCACTGAAACACACAGGTCGCCTGATGGCGTGATTCTTTATGCTTCACTTTGCACCTTTTACCCCTGAAAAAGAACAACAAACCATCCAGTGAGAGCAATGGAAACTTTTCTAATTATTGCTGCAATTATAATCATGCTTGTACAGCAGCATTGCCTCTCTGGGGTCTGTGGTCCCACTGCTCTCTGGATGGGCACACACAGAGAAAATGTTAATCAGCGTCCCAGCTTCATCAACATATTGGTGACTTGTGAACAACAAAGGAGCCTCTTGACTTTTTTTTTTTTTTTTTTTTCAAAATTGGATGCAATCAGAAACATCCATATTTTCCTCCTGGGGAGTACAACAAAAAGTATACACCAAAAATATGTGCAGTAGCACCCTTCAATAGAAATGACAATTGAATCTGAGTTCAATTTTACAGGTGCATCTAAAAAAATCAGAATATCATAAAAAAGTTAAATATTTTTGTCAATCACTTCAGAAAGTGAAACTTGTATATTATATAGATTCATTAGAGTGAAAAATGTTGAGCCTTTATTTCTTGTGATTTTGATGATTATGGCTTACAAATAATGAAAAAAACAAACAAATTTTTTGTCTCGGAAAATTTGAATATTGTGAAGAGGTTCAATATTGTAAACTCCTGGTGTCACACCCTAATCAGATCATTAACTTTTAGATATGAGCTACAAATGCCTCATTCCTCAAGTCAAGCCACTCCTGAACCAGAGACATCAGAAGTGTCTTGCCTGCTGAAGACGATAAGAACTGGACCGTTGCTCACTGCTCCAATGTCCTCTTTTCAGATTGCATGACATTTGGAAATCAAGTTCCCAGAGTCTGGAGGAAGAGTGGAGAGGCCAAGAATACACGTTGCTTAATTATGTGTGAAGTTTCCACCATTAGAGATGATTTGGTGTCAATGGTATCATGTCCTCTGCTGGTGTTGGTCCAATGTGTTTACTGAAGTCCACAGTCAACACAACATCTACCAGGGGATTTCAAAGACTTCATGTTTCTTTCTGCTGTTATGTTAGGGAACCTTTGGTTAACGTTTATGGACGTTTTAGCTAGTACGGCTGAGAATGTTAGCTCTGTTTGGGTTAGTAAAAAGCTGAATGAGGAGTTGGGTGAGTGCAGCTGTCGCTCCAAGGTCGCCTCCGAGTCTGTGAGCTCAGCTGAACTGATAAGTGTATAAAAACAAGCTTTGCACACGGCAGATTCTTGTGACTGGGCTTCATGCGTGTACTTCCTGTACTGTATATCTGTGTAACCTGTCCTGAAAATCTGTCTTTGCAAGTAAAAACAGATTAAAAATCTTCTGTTCTCATCAAGTGTGGCTCCTTTTGAGTAAGGGAGATAAAGCGAGAATATTTTTCTGCAACAGATAAGCTTTATGGAGACGCTGATTTCATGTTCCAGCTGGATTTGGCAACTGGCCACACTGACAAAGGTACCAAAAGTTGGCTGTGTAATACTATATTTTAATTTTATTAGATACTGAAATTATTTTTCATTATTTGTAAGCTATAATCATCAAAATTACAAGAAGTAAAAGCTTGAAATATTTCAGTCAACGCGTAATGCATTTACATAATTTGTGAGTTTCACTTTCTGAAATGACTGACAAGAAAATTGAACATTTTCACGATATTCTACTTTTTGATGTACTTGTAAGGTAAAAAGACAACATGCTAGCTTCTTCAAATACACTGTTCACATCATTTATATGACCCAGGGCAACAGTCAACACTTAAATAAAGTTTAACACAGGAGGATGAAGTTTCTTACCTCCTCCCACTGGTGGATGTAACGAATGAGCCTCGAGAGCCGCAGGAGCCGCAGCAAGCTGAGGATCTTAGTAAAACGTACAATCCGTAAAGCACGCGCTGTTTTGTAGAAATCTGAGTCGATGCGTGTCTCCACGATGAGGAAGATGTAGTCCACGGGTATGGAGGATATGAAGTCCACCACAAACCAGCTCCGCAAGTACTTGATTTTGATCTGCTGTGGATCCAGGATGATCTCCGTGTTGTCCTCCTTCACTATTCCTGTCCTGAAGTTGAGGACCAGGTCCATGAGGAAGAAGGTGTCGGAGACCACGTTGAAGACAATCCAAGGAGGCGTGTGCTCATCCTTGAAGAATGTGATGCCCACTGGGATGATGATGAGGTTGCCAACCATTAGCAGTAGCATGGTCAAATCCCAGTAAAACCTTTATTCAAAAAGACAATACAGAATATTTGATGAATACCAATGCATAAGGACAACTTATTTAAACACTGATGTTTGGTTAACATTTTAATAAATACACAGGCATTTGTCCACAGTGGAATTCATTCAGACCAAACAGATATTTTATGAAAAGAACTAAAGTTGTGATTAAATACATGCTGGCTGGTGTTTTATTCCATCTACTGTAAGAGATCTCGGTGATCTGCTTTTATAACGTGATGTTTTGTTGAGTTTCAGAATGACATGAACATCATTGATGTTCTGCTTTCAAGGGTCAATAGCATATTTATGTACAATATGCCTTTTTCCTTGTAAATATTTGTGATTTCTAATTTCTGTGTACTTAAATATTACAAAATGTCAGCTATTTTTAAGGCGTGCATGGATTATCAGAGCCATTTTAAACTATGTATGTACTTAGAGTATTTACATCATGAAGTACAATTTTTTATGGATATTTGTACAAAATTAAGATTATCTTGTCTTTAAAAATTTTCGTACAAACTGAGTCTCCATAATGAACGAATAATGAAAGAAAAACTATATATTTCATCAAACAACTACTGGTACGTACTTTTTTACCAGCCATTTTCTTAACTTACTGATTGTTTAGGAGAAACAACATAATAAAAAAAATATATAAATATATATATATATATATATATATATATATATATATATATATATATAAACTCACAAAATATTAACTTTAAAACCATGTAGAAATAATTTTGTTTGTCTACTCAGGTCATTGAGGGTTGACTGTTAATTATAACTGAACTGTGACTATAGGACAAGTTTGAGACTTTAATGCAGACTTGATTAAATTCAGATTGACTATGTGGTGATAGATCATAGACACCAACACTGCCGCTGCACAGGTCCAGTGATCGTCAGTGATTTACTCACTACCTTCAACTCGGCTTTAAACATTTCTCAATGGAAAACTGCTATCAGAAGTGGGTCATAATAAATTGAAAACTCATGCTACATAAATAATTGAGAAACAAGACGGGAACACATTTCTACATGGCAACATGGCTACACTACAGCAAGTAATTGCTGCTGTTCCAGCTCCTTGTTGTGTGGCTGATGCCTATTGATTTTATAGTTCATTCATGGCGTGTTGAAGTAAATAACTCAGGGGTTTGTATTGAACTGCTGCCATACAGAATCACACTGCCATGAAAAAGTGTAGCTGAGAAGAGAAAAATTCAGCCTCATACAATTGACGCAAACCAAATCTTGTTCCTTTCTTAGCAACTAGAAGAGAAGACGCTACTGTAGCATGCTGCTGATTAAATCTATGCAATTTTGTCATACGATGAAATAAAATATACTAGGACAAATAAAAGATAAATAAATACTAAGGAAAACCGGATTTTATGTGTACAGAATTTGGTGATGACTGATGCAGATGTTGAAGTGTAGTTAATACAGTATTCTTTCACATTAGCATGTATTTTAAAAAAATACTTGTGTTATAAACTTGAAAAACAATAAAAAGTAGCCTAGCCTGGACAAAGACTTCTGCTCTTTTCTCCATACACCATGTTCTATGATTGATAACTATTGATAACAGTTTTACCAACCATTACTTTAAAATGACTGTACAATCCTATTAAAATAACAAACATGTAGCGAAACAACATAAAATAATACAACAAAAGCAAAATTGAACAACAAAAAACATTAAACTCTGGGTATCAAAACAGATGTTAGCACACTTTTTTGTGTATAAACTGTGCATCTAAAATTGGGGGAGTGGTGGCGCGGAGGTTGAAGAGGGTGGGCCTGTGATCGGAAGATCGCCGGTTCAGGCCCCGGTACCGACAACATAAAAAAAATGTGGGTGGGGTATGTAAAGCACCCACACTTGCCCCCACCCTCATTCGCCCCACCCTGGGCCCATGAGCAAGGCCCTTAACCCCCATCTGCTCCCTGGACAGGTCTCTCTTGAAAATGAGTTCTCGTGGCTCAATGAGACTACCTGTATAAATAAATGAAACCTGTATAAATAAAGGGTAAATGAAAAAAAAGTCAAAATAGTTCTATTACATTCTAGAGGCACCTAATTAGAAAACACAAGAGGACTGCAGGTTTACAGAAAACCCCTGACTCTTACATGCAAACATAAACGTACATTATACAGTGAAATTCATCTCAGTGTCATTTGTACACCACTCACACAGACACACATGCCCAAAGGCATCTGACAGTAAAAGCTATAAAGTGTCTATTGCCCCCACATGTTGTCTAGAGCAGTTATATTTAGACAAACGTTGCTATCATTGTGCTTGCTCACACGAAGACTGAAGCCCAGGAAGGGAAAAAGGAAAGAAAATAAAAAGAGATTTCAAGACATTTTTCCTCTTAATGTTGTTTCCTAATTCTAGTCTGTGCAGTCCCTGCAAGCTTTTAGAGCTAAGCCTAAAGAAAATATATTTACAGTCTAACAATGATGTTCTATACGGTCTGACAAAATGAAGCTTTTTCTTCTACGTTCGGCTTTTCCCTTTGCAGAGGAAAAGCCACAGCGAGTCATATTCCTCCATCGCACAGTCTTCTGCATTGTCTGTCCACCAACTACCTTCATGTCCTCTCTAACTGCATCCATAGAACTACTCTTTGGCCATCCACATCTTATTTTTCCTAGCAATTACATTCCTGGCAACCTTAAACTAATATGTCCTTTGTCTCTGCTCTGGACATTTCCAAACCATCTCAGTCTGGCCTCTCTAACTTTATCTCCCAGTCATTCAACCTGTGCTGTACTTCTGATGATCTCATTCCTAATCCTATCCAGCTATGTCACTCCGAAGGAGAACATTAACATATTCAGCTCTGCCACTTCCAAACCTTTCTCCTATCTTTTTGTCAGTGCCACAGTCTCCAAACCATAGTTACTACTGTCTTGTAAACATTTCCTTTGACCTCTGCTCCTTGTAACATCATTATTCCACCAGCCTCTCTCTCATTCACACACATGTACTCTGTCTTACTACGGCTGACGTTCATTCCTCTTCTTTCAAGTGCATACAGTACGTCCACCTCTCTAAGTTATCTTCCGCCTGTTCTCACCATAATCATGCCATCTCCAAACATCATAGTCCATGAGGATTCCTGCCTGACATCTGTTAGTTGGTCCATCACCAGAGCAAACAATAAGGGTCTTAGAGCCAATCCTCGATGCACTCCCATCTCCACCTTAAAGCTATCTGTCACTCCTACAGCACATCTCACCACTGTCCTGCTGTCCTCATACATGTACTGTACCAGTCTAACATTTCTGCCACTCCAGATTTCCTTATGCAATACCACACCTCCTCCCTCAGCACCATGTCATATGCTTTTTCTAAATCCACAAAGACACAATGGAGTTCTTTCTGACCCTCTCTGTACTTTATCAGCACCCTCAAAGCAAAGTTGGCATCTGTGGTGCTCTTTCTTGGCATGAAACCATACTGCTGCTCACAAATTGTTACCCTCGTCTAAGTCTCGCCCAGATCTTCATTGTGTAGCTCATCAAATTAATTCCTCTCAAGTTGCTACAACTCTGTACTTAAATATACTTGTTCCCTGTACCCTTGTTCTTAAAATGGGCACCAGCACACTTCTCAGTTCCTGAGGCATTTTCTCACTCTTTAAAATTCTGTTGAATAATCAAGACATATATCTCACTACAATATCTCCTAGACATTTCTATACCACCTGTGGTATATCATTAGGTCCAACTGTCTTCCTCTTCTTCATCTTCTTTAATGCTTTCTGAACATCATCCTCAATAATGTTTACCACTTCCTGGTCCACAATTTCTATGATATCCATTTTTCTTTCCCTTGCATTCTCCTCATTCGTTTTTTTTTTTTTTCAAAGTATTATTTACATCACACTCCTCTCAATTGTTAGGACATTTTCATCTTTAGCTTTAATGAGCCTAACCTGTTGCACATCCTTTCCAGCCTGCTCCATCTGTCTGGCCATTTGAGACATGCTACTTCCTTTTTTGTCCTATGTTACAAACCCTTTTACTCTTGTCTACTCTTTTCAGTTCTCTCACTGTTTCCTTTTTTCTTTTCCTCTGGATAACTTTCTACACTTCCATTATTTCACCACGTGGTTTCCTTATCGTATTTCCCCTGTCCAGATGACACTCTAAGTGCATGCTTACCTGTCTCACTAATTACTGTTGCTTCAGTGGCTCAGATATATGGAATCTATTTTTTACTACCCGCAACCTTTAACAGCGTCTCTCTAAACTCCTCACAACATTCTTTCTTCCTCAACTTCTATCATTTGGTCTTTTTCTGTAATTTTACTCTTATTCTGTTTTCTTCACAACAGGCATTCACTCAATCATCCAATGCTCTCTGGCCATTCTCTCTCCTGCCACAACCTTATAGTTCTCAATCTCCCTCAGGTTTCTTTGTCTACACAGAATGTAGTCTACCTACGGACACCTCACAACTTTGTTTTTCAAGACTTTGTACACAATTGTTAATGGGGTGTCAATTCTGATTCCATCAAAGTTTCTTCAAATAATTCCTGGATTAACAGGCTTCTGCAGAACCTGAAAACCTGCCGAAGAGCAGGGGCACAACTACAATCACCTATCAACAATCATCAGAGCTGTAAATGTAACCCAGAGGATTATTTGTGTGGAAATTTGATATTAACATTAGTTTATTTTATACATTTCCACAGTTCCATTAGAGTGCAATGCTAACATTTCATATTGGACAACTTTGTTGTGATCTAGTGCTATATAAATAAACTGAATTGAACTGAATTGAATTGGCTCCTCAGCCAACAACAATTTAAATAATCTGAGGTCAAAACAAAGTCAATCACAAGAAATGCTAACATGTGAAACTGCATTTTGAGATAATAGAATTTAAATGAAGATTTTCTTGGTGCTGCAGCTGTTCCTTAGCTTCTTTTAAATAAATCAAACACTGAATAGGGACATTTCCTATGTGCTTTAAGAACACTTGTTGACTTAAATTCCATTTTTTTTTATTTCATGGGTGAAAATTTGTGTGAATTGATGTACAGATTTAATGCTCATGATTTCTTTTTTATATTTTTGTGGTTGCCTCTTAATGGAGACCAGGCCACCCAAACATAGCCAGGATCCATTTACTGTGTTTTATTATGTAGTGGAATCCTGTCATAGAAGAATGTTGTTCTATAAATACAGTTGGGCAAAAAAGCAATGTTGTGTAGACATTTCAAAAGCATTAAACAATCCCATTTCTTTGTGTGACTCTCAAATCATAGAGTCAAGGAGTGTTTCTGGATAAAAGCTGTCATAAAACACAAAGACAGCTAAATGCAGCCTCCAGATATGACTCACTATAACAGAGTGTGGGGAGAAATTGATTACATTTGGTAGAAAATTATATCTACCAACTTATCTAAATCATCCAAATACACACAAGTGCAAATAAATGGTAAAGCATTATATTTCTGGCTAAATATATCGAGCATGTTATGCATGTTATGCATGGTATTAGGCATACTATATACTACTAATTTTATCATTTGTACTCAACACAAATAATATGCCATGATTTCAAAGTTTCAGTTTGGATTCTGTTTATAAATTGCTAATAAATGACCTCATTGCTTATGTAGGGTTTTGTCAACCTCACTTGTTGTTTTATTTTGTAGACTTTGTCTGACATACTTGCCTGCTTCCTTGTCATACCTGATCTGGTTTTTGCAATCAACACACCTAATCCTTATTTCTTAATATTTCATGTGTGTATTTAGGCCCAGGTATCAGTTTATTGGGTTGTTATAGACTTCTTGCATTTAAAATTAATTTGTGCAATCTCTGAATAGAAGGATTGTTTCCATTGTCAGTAGATCACTGCACATTGTCTGCATTTGAGCACATCTCATAACCTACTATGATGTTGAGTGTAGGCAGCCCTGACATTTTACTGTCTGGAGGGATGGAGCCACAGCCCTCTCTACTCTCTGGTGGAGTGACCAGGGACAGCGGGAACATGTTGTCGCTCTTTGAGTGCATCCAACTACATGATAAGCCTCTCTCATTCTCCTCACACTGCTAGTCCTCTACCTGAAAGGGTTTGTGAGAGGCTCCACAAACAACTCAAGATGGATGCACGCTTACTTTTCCTATATTTAAATGTAGAATGTGCTGGAGAAACAAAAAATAGGGAATATTCAGCTCTCGATATATAATAAAGTATATATACTGGAAGCATGTGGTAAATTTGTGTTTGCTTGCATTATGTGTGTCTATGTACTTTTTGCCTTTGCTTTGTTTAGAAGTTATTCTGATTGCAAGCATGCTGGGAAATAAATGAAACAGCATTCATGCAGGTCACATGTGTCAGGTACAAGAAGCAGACAGCAGTTAACAGTACTACTTTTACTTTGCACCACAGCCTATACAGCATGTCTATATTATATACTGTCATCTTGAGTGCCTGATCAAATGATTGCATTTAAACTGGTTTGGTGTAATAAAGACATATTTGTGAATAGTTAATGACCCACAGGAACAAGTCGTAACATTATCACCTGCATTTCATGTTAGGCTGATTGGTAACTCTAAATTGTCCCTAGGTGTGAGTGAGAGAGTGAATGGTTGTTTGTCTCGTTTGTCTCTATGTGTCTCTGTGATGGACTTGCGACCTGTCCAGGGTGTACCCCGCCCCTCGCACATTGATTGCCGGACATGGGCACCGGCGACCCCCGTGACTCCAAATGGAAGAAGCGGGTAAAAGATAATGGATGGATGGATGGATGTTTAGCTACAGGAAGAGACAACCCATGACAAAGTATCAATATTAATATTGGGACGTGAGAAAACAACGAAAAAAAAACAAAAAAAATGCATTTGCACTGCCCTTCAAGTCAATCAGTCCAGTGTAAAGCTGAAAAAAGAGGCAAAAATCAGGTTAAAAGGGTTAATCCCATTTTTGTTGGCACCCTCCACAATGAACTGTCATAACAGTGCTGTCTTTGCAAGGCACAGCCAACAGGCACACTGCGAGCACATCAATGACACCCAGGCTGTGCAGTCACAGGTGTCTATATTTAGGACTTGCGTTTTTTTTTTTTTTATCAAATGGAGGATTAGAAGAATTTCTCAAAGGTGGAGGAAAATCTCCACAATCAAAGTCTAAGAGAAAGCAGAAGGATTTACTAAATAACTACAGAGAGGAGAGAAAAAGCAAAATCAGGTGAAAGGAGTTAACCTTACATAACACTGCTAAATAAAATCTATCAATAAGATTACACGTGGTCTGCTGGTGGGACGTTGAGGGAAACAGTTGTGTAATATAAAGAGAAGTGTGCTATTTGGGTGGGGATTTGTCACAGTTTGGGCTTCCTCTAAATATGACAATTTATATATAATCTGCCTAACTGGGTCTGCGGTAGTTTGGTGGTCAGTGCTGTGGTTTTGTAATCCTGATGTTGCGGGTTCGAGCCCAAGTTGTGTCAGGAAGGGCATCTGGCATAAAATAATTGCCCAACTTTTCTTGCAAGTTCTCTCGCTGTGGCAACCTCTGAAGAAAGGAGCAGCCAAAAGAAACTTGCTTATGTAGTCTGTATAACTGGTGACACTGTCTTAAAAAAAGACATTCTTGGCAAATCTTGTTTACGTTCCAAAAAGGCAGCATATGTAAATCACTATTAATGTCAGCCAGTATGCAAAAGTTGACCATTTTTTTAAATCCTTTTTGTCAAAATGTGTGAAACGGTTTCATGAGAATGTTAGCAGAAGACTTACTTAATTGTTTTTTACATGTTGGTCTGTATGTAAGTACAAACATACATAAAAACCTGTTTTTTTCTTTATCTGTACTGTGTATGACAGTGCAGTGCCATTAGAGAAGTAAGCAAAAAGAGGATCGTCAGCAAAAAAAACACTTATTACAAATAAATCTAGAGCATTTTATCCATCTTTACAATGAAACTGGGCTCTGGGAACAAATCAGTTTTGATGAATTCACTCTCACCGTTCATGAAGCTCACTATAGTTTGGCAAAACTAACAGGAGAGTCCTTTGGCACCTCAAATATAGCCCTTAGCAGAAGAAAAAAAAATCATTACAACTGAGCAGACAAATTCAGCTTTATCACAACTGCTAACGTAAATCCCATTCCCATACTTCATTCAAAGATAGCATGTGTGAGGATTTAGAACTCCATAACCTGACTAACAACCTCAAGGATGCCCTCCAGTGCTACGGTGTTAGTCCTAGACATTCAAGTTGAGCCTCAATTTGCTCAGATGATTGAACAGCTCAGAAGTATGCACTTGAAAGCTCAGTATAAATCATGAAATCACCACAGCCCCTTTGCAAAGTGACCAGTTGTAATCAGGGAACCCACTGAGAAGAATGCTCTGAAGTAGCCAAAGCTGTGTTTCTTGTCCTCTACATACCATTATGGTTTCTTCTAGCTGCTTTAAGTGAGACTCTACAGCGTAACAGAGTCCTTCACAGCTTCTCAAAGCAACTCTCAGTGTCCTTTGGGTCTGAGGAAGCAAAACACTTCATAGGTAGTACATAGTCAGCAAACAAATTCCCTCTGAGCGGACAAAAATGGAGACACGGTGAGTGACGTGATTCTTTAACACAAGAAGTTGTGTTCTTAGCATGCACTTAGCCTTTAAACATGTACCGGTATCAGCTTTGTGGCCTATTATCATGCCAATGATTGTATTTGCATGTTATTGTGAGACTGTGTTATCTCGGTCAAGGTCCTTGTGGTTATGTAAAAAGGGTCCACTGATCTGTCGGAGTGTGGCAGAGAAAGCCCCACACGGAATTAAAACTTCTCCCCTGACTAACATGCAACCTAGGGGCGAGGAGGATAAAGGGAGATGGAACAGTGCGCCTCCTTTCACCACAAATGAAGTGCTAAGATAATGCACTGTCTGCAATACCTGCTGGTCACAGTGTACACTATCACAACATGCACTCACTGCATACTGCTCCGGAGCTCGACCATTATCTTTACCGCTCCAGATGCTGCTAATCAGCACATGGTGCAGCCGCTACAAAAGCTTTTTCTATCTGCCACCAAAATGCTGAGCTGAAGTCAAAGGGTGAGAGAAACACACGAGGCAGGAAAACAAGCAAAGGGAGAGAGAAAAAAAGAGTGAGTGAAAAAGGAAAAATACTGTAAACGTGTGACAACCAACAGGTGAGACTTCAATAAGAGATAAGATGAGAGAGATGTGTAAAAATTGCCTTTTGGCTGATGTGCATAATTATTTTTTTACTATTATAAAAACATATATATGTGTGTGGGGGGTGCATGTGTGTGTGTGTGTGTGTGTTTGTGTGTGTGTGAACATAACATTACATGCTTTTGCATAAATGTTCAAAAAAGTAGAAAAACAAGTTAGAAAAACATGCTTTTCAACAAAACACTAGATTATTAAATATTAAAGCAAATGTTTTAGAATTGCATATATGGAAGCAGTACTTTGACAGAACAACCATACTACCTGTAATTATTTTTATTTTTTTTAGAAAAACTCATGTACTTAAACTCCCGATTTTGCTACATGACCCACTTTTTCTTAACAGAAGTCCAGATTTTTCCTTTTTTTGTTTGCTGTACAACATCAGGATTTGTAGTTGAAGGAGTTATGACAAGGGGTGGCACGGTGGCACAGATGGTAGAGCAAGAAGGTCGCTGAATTGAATTCAGTCTCGGGGTCTTTCTGGATGGAGTTTTCATGTTCTCTCAGTGCATGCGTGGGTTTTCTCCGGGTACTCCGGTTTCCTCTCACAGACCAAAAAACATGCATGTTAAGCTGATTGGTAAATTGTCCCTAGGTGTGAGTGAGAGAGTGAATGGTTGTTTGTCTCATTTGTCTCTATGTGTCCCTGTAATAAACTGGAGACCTGGCCAGGGTGTCCCCGTCTCTCGCACAGTGATTGCTGGAAGTGGACACCAGTGACCCCATAACCCAAAATGCAGAAGTGGGTAAAGGATGGATGGATGGAATTACTTTGTATTAAAAGCCTTCCTGATGCAAATTTCTAATGTGATTATAGATGTTGCAAACCATAAAATAAACACCACACTGCTAAACAGATGGGACGAGATCTTTATACTGAAATTAAGTGTTAGAAATAACACTATGTATGTAGTACATACATAAATAACATATATAACACTTATGTATCCATGTATCCATACCCTGAAGCCCTGCGATAAGTGAAAAACAGAGAAGTAGAAATAGTAGTACAAGTAG
>NC_056499.1:23535352-23548517 GCF_014905685.2 Nematolebias whitei | reverse complement strand
ATATAAAGGCGTTTTAAACCCTTCCCACGCTGCACTCTTGGCCACGCCCACTTTTGCACAGAGATCAACTGATCAGCTTCAGGAGGAAGCTTCTCCCACAGCTGTGGGCTGCACAAAGGTGCTAAATCGTTTAAATAATTTATTTTAAATAAACATCCATATTGATCGTGTGGCTCATCCATCAACCAGCCAGTTATTTGTCATGTCCAATCTTACTTTGAAAAACTGCGATAGAGTTAGCCTGTGAAAAACGAACCACGAAGTAGCGGGGACTACTTTAATGCCACTTAATAAAGACTCTCACTTTATCTGTGCTGCTGATTATTCATGCTGCTGATTTCTTGCCTTTAAGCTGCTGTGTTCATACCCATCTGCTCACAACAGACTCATGTTCAGACTGCTGGTTAATACACCAAATTGCATTACATTATTGTTGTTTAGCATATATCTTAGATCTGTGTATACTGTTTCTTTTAAACTTTATATTTTTGCCATTTTTTGGTGTAACTGGGTCCTTGAGTACACAATTTCATTCCACGTCATGTATCACATGTGACGCAAATGACAATAAAGTCACCTTGAACCTTAAAAAATATAATATTTCTGGTGATTTTAGCAATGATGTAAAACCACAATGTGTGAAGATAATAAATGTGAAATAAAATAAAATCCATGGTAAAAATGCTATTTGTCAAACTTGCCCTTGCAAGTAAGCAAAGCAGGTGGTGTAGGCGGCCTTTTAAAGTATCACTTTATTCATTAGCTCCATCATTTCTAGACTGCTCATGCAAAACAGGATTAAAATCAGTAACAACTTGCTTCAACCGTAAATGAACTAAAAGCTGTTACTTGTTTGGACCAGAGCCTGCAGGTAGAAAAGGAGATGTTTCCGACTACATGGAGATGGATCCAACAAATCAGGAGTGCCAGCACACAGCAGAGGAGAGTGAACAATCTGCTTCTCACCACTGCATGTCTCATAATCCAGATATTTGTCTGTCTGCTCGACACCCAGCATGTGGTGGTACACCAGGCCAAATGCATCGATCCAAGAAAGCATTTCCTGTGAATCTCTACTGTTAAACCACACACATACATACACTGCTGTATTCATCTGCTCAGTGGACCCAAAACACCACCAAGGAAGAACCAGTGGCAGATACGTCTTTAAATTGATCTGCACAGAAATACAGAAATCATAGAACAAAAACAAGCCCAGTAGCAATAATGTAATGTTTCTCTTTATATTTCAATTGAACTAACATCAGGAACATGGTATACTTGTATTTTTATGTTTGTTGCTAAAAAAAAACACTCTTTCCAAACACTGTAAAAACAAATTCTACCAGGGCATGTGGACACTGATGAAGCAAATGTACAAATACTTCTCTTCCAAACACTTCTTGCTCCGTAGGTTTACCTTCTACATCCAGAATATGTCTGATACCAGGTCACGATAAGAACCATAGCACTGGCCCGACAAGAACGTCTCTCAACTGCAAACATGACGACCAGGTGTTTTGTTGAAATATTTTAGCAATCTTTTAAAAATAATACTACAGAATACAGTAGGTATTTATGATATTTCACATATAGTTTATTTTCATAAGAATATGCATCCACAAGTAGTATAAGTTCAAAGGTCAAGTTTTTTTCCCCTTCACTCACAGAACCAGAGAAACCATTGATGTCGGATGAACCAAAACTAAAATGATGAGGTCCAAGACAAAAATGGTTAAAGAGTAATGTTAATGAGCCCCTGAGACATGCACATAGAAAAATATCCTTCACAAAATAGAATCTGGCACATTCACTAAGTGAAGCTGATTATGGTTCTGATTTGTAATTTTCAGCAGGATTGGACCATCAGGGCCTTCAACGCCTTCAGTGAAGTCCTAAGAATTCAGAATATATGAAATTTATAATTTAAATTGAACATAAATATTTTCAATCAAGTGTTTCTTTTTCTTTTCTTTTTTTGCTAATTTCTCTTAGTTTCTGTAAACTACTTTGCAGTAAAGTGAGACTTTTTTCTTTTCTTTTCATGAAAATAGCAGCCCAGAGAAGAAGAGAAAAGAAATAATTGCTATATGCATTACCGTATTTGTCAGCCTATAAGTCGCTTTTTTTTTTTTTTTCCCTAATTTGCATGCCCTGCGACTTACGTTGAAGTGACGTATTTATGTTTTTTTCCCCCCCATATTTCTAAACCATTTTTTGGCTGAGATATGACAGTTTTCATTAATTCGGACTGAAATATTGAACACTACCATTTTCAGCCGCTAGATGGCACTCCAGGGGTATGGCATGCTGTTGTGTCATGTAATAGGTAAAAGTGGCTATTAATGACACAATCGGCATGCCAAAGCCTGCCACCTTCATCCTGCTCTACTGGAGCAACCATCAAATCAGCTTCATTTCGCTGCGACGCCCTGGTAAAATGCAACTAATTTAACCATTGAAGTGCATTTATTGAGTAAAAGTTCAACTGAGACACACCGTTGTTATAATGTTGAGAAAATAAATAACTGTTTTAGAAGCTTATCTTGTTAAATTTTGAAGAAATGTGCAGTATTCCTTTTTCCTGATTTCCTCTCTCTGTGCACTCCTGGAGCACCGAGCCATTGAATACTTTGAAAATGTAGCTGATATGACTGTCAAAGTGCATTTCTTAAGGAAAGGTTAAACTGAGATATACCTTTACTATATTTTCAAGCAAACAAATAATTGTTTTAGGTAGTTATCTTGTTAATTTTCCAAGAAATGTACAGCGAGTCCTCCATCTGTGTGTTCCCGTAGCCACGAATCGGGTTTTGAAAAGCAGCTGATTTGACCGTCAATGTGCATTTATTAAGTAAAAGTTAGACTGAGACACAACTTTAATATAATTACGAGCAAATAAATAATTGTTTTAAAGTGTTAGTCTTGTTAAATTCTTGTTAAAGTCCTCCCTTGCATGCCCCAGCAGCCGCCATTTGGCATTCAATCGATTTTTGGCACATCACCGGCCCACATTTCCAGGTTGTCAGTGGTGACACATAATAGATGTGACTTATATGGCGAAGCAACGTATTTATGGATTTTTCCACTTTATTTGACATATTTGGACTGATGCGACTTATAAGGCGGTGCGACGTGTAGGGCGGAAAATATGGTGTGTATGTGTGTGTGTGACTGTGTGTATGTGTGTAAAAAAATCCATATTGAAATTATAATTGCTCCAAATAATTTAGGTTAAATGTCACATTTAGGTTTACATTGACAATTTTAATAATAAAGTTGTGCTTTGGTTTCATTACATGATGAAATTTTATAAAAATAGTAAGTTTTGTGGGTTAGTGTTAAATTTCATTGTGAATTTTACATGTTGTACATGCAGGCGAGAGACAGTGGGAGCTGCATGTCCTTCTGGGTAACCTTGGGAAAGAAATAGGTCCTTTCAGGTTATGTATTCAGATCGGTTGTTCCTGTTGTTTTTTGTCTGTTTAGTGTTGCGCTGGCTTTTAAGTTTAGGTTGTTGTTATAGACTGTATAAGAATGATGTCAGATTATAGATGGACAACAACAGGAGAAACCCTTCTTATTAGTGAATCATTGATGTGCAAACTGAAAATAAATTTAAGTAATCTGATGGCAACTCTGATTTCTCCGAAACTAATATTTGGACCGATGTCCCTTACTAAAGGCCTAGCTCTTATAGCAATGTTTCGTCACTGATATTGTTTTGCATTAAATTAAAATATGTGTTAAAATTATGTTTTTCATCTTGTGTCCGAGCCCTGCAGGAGAAGTCTGATGCTGCTTCCACATGTCCATTTTACACCTAGGAACAAATCAATTTCAGAATGTGTGCAAATGCACCTGAGACACAGGCAAAGGCCGAAAAGGTCAACCTGTTTGTATTAGACACAGCAGAACATCTGTGTGAAGGAGTAGCTTAGAGTTTTAACATGGATACAGAGGTTAAACATTTTCATTTGGTTATAAGGGTTTAGTGTAAATTGCATTCCTTGAAGAAATTTACACTGCCTGAAGTGTTGCGTGAGAAAGTTTTAAACAACGATTGCACACTTTGTTAGTGTTCGAGTACATGTCAGGGCTGACTCTCAACATCTACTATTATGCATCTTCAGGGATTGCCACAGCAAACAAACTCTCACAAAGACTTGGCAATTGTTTTTACGCAGGATTCCCTTCCTGACATAACCACAAACCACTGAGTTAGCCCTCTGTGTGGAGCAGAGAGCTGCCATCTAGGGCACCCCAGGAAGCAGATGATGGGAATTAACTACAGTGACTGGTCTGATTGAATACTGGCCAGTAGCCCTCACCCCAATAGCCGCTAAATGCTTCGAAAAACTGGTCATGACCCACATCAAAACAACCACCAACATCAACGAGGACCATCATCAGTATGCATACCGCGAGAACCTATCAACAGAAGATGCCATCTTCTCTGTGGTCTACACTACTGTCACCCACTTGGAGCAGAAGGACTCCTACATCTGTATGCTCTTTGTGGACTTCACGTCTGCTTTCAACACCGTGATCCCCAAACCCTGATGGACAAACTATTCACACTAGGACTAAGCCCCTCCATTTGCAACAGGGTCCGAGACTTCTTAAAAAACAGATCACAGTCAGTGAGGATCCACAACTTCTTCTCCTCCACCATAACCCTCAGGACTGGATCCCCTCAGGGTTGTGTGCTTAGCCCTCTCCTGTTTACTCTGCTCACATATGATTGTGCAGCTACCCATCCAGGCTGTCACATTGTAAAGTTTGCAGATGATACAGCAGTGGTGGGATGCATCACAAACAATGATGAGTCCAGCTACAGGCAGTAGGTGAAACACCTGGAGAGCTGGTGCAAAGAGAATAACCTTCACATCAATGATGTGAAGAAGCCGAAGGAAATGGCCATGGACTTCAGAAGGAACAACCCCCCTCCCTTGAACATGGGAGGATTTGCTATGGAAGTGGTCTCCAGCTACGAGCACTTGGGTGTGCACCTGAATAACAACCTCAGCTGGGGCAACAACACTTCCAGCCTGATCAAGAAAGCTCATCAGAGACTCTACTTCCTCAGGCGGCTGAGGCGAGCTGGTTTGGGAAGCTCAGTCCTCACCTCCTTCTACAGATGTACAGTGGAGAGCATCCTGTGCTCCAGCATCAATGTGTGGCATGGAGGCTGCACAGCTGCAAAAAGAAAAGCTTTGCAGAGAGTGGTGAAGGCTGCACAGAAGTCTGTTGGAGTCAGTCTCCCCACCATCACAGACATCTACACCTCCAGATGCAGGAAGAGGGCCTCGTGCATCATGAGGGACCCCACTCACCCAGCACACACACATTTTGCCCCGCTCCTCTCAGGAAGGAGGTTGAGGAGCATCAAGTGTAGAACCACTAGACTGAGGAACAGCTTCTACCCTGAGACTGTTAGACTCATGAATATCTAACCAGAATAATCACTGTGAAAAATCACATGTTGCTGTGTTCATTCGTGCTCATCTGCTCACACAGACTCATGTTCGTGCTGCTGTTCGGTGTATTGTTTTTATCCTATTAGTGCTTAGTGTATTTTTTGCTAATGTTTTTCTTAATTCATATCTTAGATCTTATTACTATTTTTCTTTTACATTTTATTGTTGGATGCAACTGGGACCCTATGTACACAATTTCATTCCACCACATGTACCACATGTGGTGCAAATGACAAATAAAGAAACTTTGACTCTCTTTAGGGCCTTGCTCAAGAGCCCGGAGTGGGGCAAATCAGGGTGGGGGCAGGTGGGAGTGTTTCACCTTTCCCACTCGCATGCTCGATCTTGTGGGTCCAGGGAGTTGAACCAACGACCTTCTGATCACAGACCCACCTTCTCTAACCTCTGCGCCACCACTCTCCATAGTAACATGCTTCCTATTGGAGTAAATGACTATGGTAAACATCACTGCATTCTGGAAAATCTTTTGGATATGAGGATTTAACTGTACAACATTTTAGCGTTAAAATAAGCTTGCTACACAATGTTTAATGTGAAATACAATAGTTCTGCAAGTTATGAGAGTATGTCTTGTATTCTCACACTCTTTTTAAGACATGATTGGTCGGCGGTAAGACAACTAGAAACACTGCCTGTTAGGGAACCAGATCCTGGCCCACATCACACATTTAATGAAGTCTGATGAGTTTAAGTCTTTATGCATTTTAGGTGACATTTACCAATTTTTGCACAATTATTCTCAGTGTGTGTCGCATCACTGACAAATTAGCCAGCTTACATTGCAATCTCCTTTCTCAATCATTTTTTTTTATATATAATTGTGTGATTTCATTCTGCATTACAGGTTCTTAATACCTAAGATATATACAACATGTTTGCTAGAGTTTTCAAAACAAATCCTTAATCTAACTTTAGATTTGGAAGGATTCTGCATTTCCTAGCTGTCTTTTCAATATAGCTCCTTCTTGCTTCTCTCACAAAAAATGTATGAACTTAACCACGAGTTTTTATCACAGTGTCTGAACAGCTCAGTTCAGATCAGCGAAGGAAGATCTGTCTTTTCCCAAGATTTCTGCTAAACATGCCCAGAAATAACTGATATTTATTCAATATTTCCATTTCTGTCAAATGAGTAGTGAGCACAACACCAGTGAGGTTGGTGCAAAGTAAGGTGATGGTCAGAAACCTCCATGGCAGCAGCTTCATTCAGTTTCAAGTGGTGTTTGAGTTAAGGACTTTTGGTCTTGACCCATGTGCTCCACATGTAGAGGTGACAGTGGAGGGTAACTGCAGGATGGCCTTGGGAACCAATGTTCACAGAGGAGAGCACTTGAAAGGCTTGGATGCTTTTGTCTGCTTTCAGGTAAAAAAAAATCCTGAGGTTGCAGTAATTTAATGGTATTGCAGTTTTTCAATACATTACTGTGTTTTAAACAATAAAATTATCTGCATTACAGTTATGGTCAAATTAAAATGTGCTCTAAAAACCCAAGAATTAAAAACAGAAAATTACGGAAAATGTACTGTAGTGATTTTTTTTAGGAACAAGTCTATATGAATATGCTTGGGTAATGGCAGCAGACACACAAGGTAAACGATACCAAGACATTTTTTAACAAGGATGAGGAGCTTTGAAGGCAATCCTATACAACACAGATGAGCTTGAATAAAAAAACGGTCATAAAATTCTTCTGTTGTTTTGCCTGTTTAAAGTCTCATAATCTTACTGTAGATTTAGTAACTGTACAGTAGTCCCACGCTACTTTGCAGTTCAATATTCATGGACTCACTATTTTGCGGTTTTTCTACGTAAGATTGAACACGAGGAACAAAAATATGTACAGGACACATGATTGTCAACTTTATTATAACTCACGTGATTGGAACAGTACAACATACTGTACAGTAAAAAGTTAACGAAAAAATAAAATACTTTGGACAGGTGCTGCCATTTTGCAGTTTTTCTCTCAATAAGCCTATACTGCATCGCCACTCGTAAGGAAACCAGTCACTAGGCCACTGACCAGTGCAATCCTTGTGCCAGTCGCAAGACCGGGTAAATGGTGAGGGTTGTGTGTTAGGAAGGGCATCTGACGCAAAACACTTTGCCAAAACTATACTGCGAGTTCATCAAATTGAAACCATACTGGATCGGTCGAGGCCCGATTTAACATTGACCACCACCGGTGCTATTGACAAACGGCACCAGCGGAAATTGTGCTATTGTTAGTCAAAGACCACAAGGAGGGAAATGTGTCAGGAGACAGAGGGAGAAGAGGAAAGTAAAGATGTGGGAACAATGACAGGCAAAGGTAGAGAGCTGGCTGACATGATGCAGAGAAGGAAGGTAGATGTTTTATGTGTTGCCACTTATAAGGACTACATTTCTCAGAAGTCAACTGTGCCCCTCCCAGAAGCCCCATTGCCTTCTGCTGAAATACATAGAGGGAAAGTTTTGCTCTGATTGGAAAAAGTTTGGTCCTTATTCACACAGTGACTTCAGCTCCCAGCGGATACAGAGAGCTGCATGGAACCCACCAGGAACCGGACCAGAACCGGGGCATTACTGGCCCCCCAGACCCATCAGTGAACCCCAGAGCTGCTAGCCGGCCCAAGAGGACTTCCGAGCAGCCATGTGCGCTGCTGTAGGTCCGACGCTCCTTCCGGAGCCCACCAGGACTTTTTTCATTGCTCTATTGGACCATTACATTGGACAGCTCAGTCAGACCACCAGTCCCGTGCCGTGCACAGAACCGGAGCGGAACCGGAGCGGAACTGGAGCGGAACCGGACCCCCATACTCATCGATGAACCTGAGAGCTGTTAACTGGCCCTCAAGGACTTCCAAGTGGGGAACACGCTGCTGTAGGTCTGGCTTCTCTCTGAATCCCACCACCACTACCCCAAGCCAGAGAGCTGACCAGAACCAGCAGGGTAGATCCACCGAAACGGAACCAAGTCAGAATGAAACTGAGCTGCTGCTGTTCTGCAGAGCTGGTGAGTAAAATGTCATATTTACATATAAGTACCTGTATGTTGTTAAAATTAGTAGGTTTAAGAGTTTAGAACATTGTAAGAGTGTGGGAAGGGAAGGGTTTCTAAAGCCTTAAAATATATATAAATACTAAAATAAATATAATGTTGCATAATAATTAATTTTGTGAGCAATTGTCTGGAAAATAGTCACCTTAAAAACATTACTTGACACATTTTTATTTTTCAACTTTCAGGTTAACTGTTAAAAATACCAAAACCACAAACAGTTATGCAGATTTTATTAAAGATAAGAGGAAATAAAATAGATAAAATATAAAACTCACAATGTTGAGTGAGTTGCATGATTGTAAACAGGGACATAATTTTAGTGTTTCCCCAGGTTGAGAGCTTTGTGGTGGCAGGTGGTATAATGACTAGCTCTTTTTTTTTTAACCAGCTGCCTCTCTTCTGCCCTGCACATTTACTGAAATTAACACAACGATAACTGACAGCAAAATTCAGCTGAGACTCACACTCCACTGAAATTTAACAAGCGCACATGAATTAAATAACTACATGCAACTTTTGTTTCATGCCATAAAGTCCAGTACTTACAAACAAATGTCACAGAACAATTTGTTCTGGAGACTTCAGCAGGCAAGAAAAATTCACATGTGCACGCAAGCCTGGCAAGAAAAGCTTTTCTGATTCTGATGCAGAAGCACAAGTCTAAGAATAATTAGGAGGTAATATATGTAAATATGCATTGCTATTTGGTAATTTTGGAAACTTAATTTTATGTATTTAAAGGTGGTCTGCTGGGTGTATGAGGTAATAATTTTAGATGACTCACTTCAAAAAAAAGAGTTTAGAAATGTTCAAATTCTTCTTTAAGTTTTGTAACCTAAAACAAAATTTAATATGGCTAGCACTAATTCTTTGCCATTAGAGAAATTGTATTTTCTGCGAAAATGCAGTGTGAATGCTTATTGCTGAAGAACTTGAAGAAAAACAGCTGAAATTAGCTAAAAACATCCTGAAATGTAGCTGAAATGGAAGAACAAACATAAGTTAGCAGAAGAAAGCTGAAAGATCACATATTTTCTGAATAAGGTTTAAATGGAAATGAACACAAAAAATTGTAAATTAGTTAAACATGCTGAAATTGCAAAAAAAACACTGAAAAAGAAGCTGAAAAGGCAGAAAGAAGCTTAAACTACTAGAAGAAATTGAACTGAAATTAGCTAAAAAATGTGGAATTAGCTGAAAAAGCTAAATTTAGCACAAAACAGCAAAAAGTAGCTGAAATAGCAAAAAAGCTGAAACTAGCAGAAAAAATACTGAAAGGAGTGTAACAAGCTGAAATTAGCAGAAATAAGTTAATTAGGCTGAATGTAGCAGAGATTAACATGAAAAAAATTGAATTGCTCTGAAAACAGCTAAAATTAGCTAAAAAGTATGAAAAGGTAGTAGAAGCTTAAATTAGCAGAAAAAAGCAAAAAGAACATGTTTGCTCAATTAGACTGAACGAAGCAGAAATGAGCACAAAGAAGTGGAAATTATCTGAAAAAAAGCTGAAATTAGCACAAAAAAAGAAACAGCTGAAAAGCAGAAAGAATCTTAAATTACAAGAAGTAAAGAGCATATTTTTGCTGAATATAGGCTGAAAACAGTCTAAATGAGTGCAAAAAATGTCGAATTAGCTGAAAAAGCTCAAATTAGCCTAAAACAGCTAAATAGTAACTGAAATAGTAAAAAAAAAAAAAAAACTGAAACTTGCAGAAATAATCTCAAAGGAGCATAGCAAGCTAAAATTATAAGTAAGAAGTTAGAAGAAGTACATAAATGTTGTAGTTAGCAGAAAAAATCTGAAAGGAGCAAAAAACAGCTGAGATTAGCTGGAAAAACTTTAAATTTGCACAAGGAAGCTGAAAGAAGCGGAACCAGAACAAACTGTGAAAGGAGCAGTAAACGGTTGTCAACAGCACTAAAGAGTTGAAGGATGTAAAATGAGCTCATTCCTTTTTCTATGAGAAAAAAAAAGTGACAGAAAAGGCTAAATATTTCAAAAAGCTAAAGTTGCATCGATACCAAAAAGTCATAGCTGGGTTGACCTGAAAGAGCTGAACGTTTTAATATATGATGTGTTGAAATAGCTTAAAAACTGCGGGACGTGAATCACGCTGAAAACGTACGGAAGAAAAATGGATCACAATAGTGTGAATGCTTTATAAACATTCACACTATTATAATCAATTTCAGAAAATTAATGGATAACCAAAAACTATTTTAAGAAAAGATCTATTCATTGACTCAAACTGTCACGTCTTATCACATTGGTTATAAACATTGACACACACTGGCAGATTGTCACGTTAACGATAGAAATTAAACATTTAATTTAGAAGCAATCCGGTTCATTATTTAAAAACAGTATATTACAATCGACACAATAAATCACTGTGTCAAAATCCATTCCGTACAACCTCTTCGACAAAGTTACATCTCAAAACAAATTGACAAACAAACAAATCTTCCCTCTTCTGCTCTCCTAAAGGAGTTACACGACATACGAGCGTCTACCTCTGGTCAGTGGGACACATACAGCGATGCAACAACAAATAAACAAAACATGAGCCAAGACCTCACTAGGCTGATTGTGGAGTTTCCACCGGGAGGGATTATAAACTGATGTAATGCAGGGGACTGTGAAGCAGGAAAGACACGCAACGTTTATATTTGTCAGGTGATCCAGTTGAATTGAATTGAGGCTTTTTGAATAGATAAAGCCTCCCTGGTGGAAAACAAAACAACTTCAGCTTCAGAATATAAATCCAGATGTTTGTTTTTAACCTTTTTTTTTAATTCATCATGACCTGGATGAGAATCTTCACCAGCATTTTGTCAGGTGATAATAATCTGCAACGTAGGTTGGGTGAAATATTACATTAAAAAAAAGATTTAGAGTTGGCTTTACCATTTTAAACATCTATGTTTATAATGTCTAATCAGACAAAATTCACCTCAAGTTTGTAATCACTTTGGCAAGTCTAGCCTCTGACAGGCAACCGTCCACCCTTTAACCATGTACATCCTCCCTGGGCTCCCTCCATTAAATAAATTGTGCTGTAATAATCTCTTGGCTTCTAATATTGGTAGATGAGCACAGCAGCCTATTTTGATTACCCCATTTTCAGGCCGAGCCAGAATCATCTGTAATCCCCATGTTTTACCCTCACTACATTAAAGAAGGAATTATTTAATGGAGACTGAAAAGGAAAGGCTGTCATTCATCCTATGCGGCCTCAAGCTGCATATTTCTTTTGCTTTCCGTACAGATTAGCATCCATAGGACCAGAAAATGGGACTGCTTCAGAACTGAATTCATGCAACATTGTGAACTTATAACGACCCTGTCATTAACTCATGCCGTCTAAATAAAATTGATCCAAATATACAGATGTGTATCTCACTGTGGCTCCTGCCACCACTGCAGGAACAGGAGCCATTCTTGTCACAGCAGCTTGCGTTGTTCTGTCAACGGAAAGCTTGTTACCCCCCGAGAACCGAACAAATCAATAGCAAGATGTTCACTCAAATGAACCGTAATCAACTTGTTTTGAAATGGAGAATGTTGACAAACGTGATGCACGCTGATACACAGTCTAGTAGAGTAACTCTACGTTGAATAAAAAAAAAAGGTATTTGTCACCGGCTGCTGATATGTGTCAGTGAACTGGAGAGTTGAAGATTTCTCATAATTGTGTGAATGTTTATGAAGCATTCACGCCATTATGATCCATTTTTCCTTCCGTACGTTTTCGACATTGTCATTCCACAGTTTTCAAGCTACTTCAACAAATCATACATCAAAAAGCTCTTTCAGGACAATCCTGCTGACTTTTGGTATTGGTGCAACTTTAGCTTTTTGAAATGTTTAGCCTTTACTACCACTTTTTTCAAACTGAATTGAGCTCATTTTACATCCTTCAAATCTTTAGATGTTTTTACAACCTTTTAGTGCTCATTTCACATTTTGTTCTGGTTCAGCTTCTTTCAGCTTCTTTGTGCAAATTTAAACTATTTTTCATCTACTTTCAGCTAATTCCAGCTGTTTTTAGCTCCTTTTAGATTCTTTCATCTACAACATTTTTGTGCTTCTTCTAACTTATTTCCACTAATTTCAGCTTGTTATGATCCTTTCAGCTTATTTCTGCAAGTTTCATCTGTTCCTGCTGTTTCAGCTACTATTTAGCTGTTTTATGCTAATTTCAGCATTTTCAACTAAATCCACATTTGGGCACTCGTTTAAACTTTTTTCAGCTTAAATTAACAAATATATGCTCTCTCTACTTTCTTCTGGTATAACTTAAGCTTCTTTCTGCTTTGTTAGCTACACTTTGGCAGGTTTTCTTTTTTTGGGGGGAGGGGGGTTGAAAATTTGTGATATTTTTTCTGATAATTTCCACTTTTGTGCTCATTTCTACTTCTTTGAGGCTAGTTGGGCACAATTGTGCTCTCTCCACTTTCTTCTGATATTTTAAGCATGTTGCTGCCTTCTCAGCTACTTTTTACTAATTTCAGCCTTTTTAGCTAATTTACAAATTTTTGTGATAATTTCTGCTTATTTAAACCATATTCAGCAATTATGTGTTCTTTACACACACACACACACACATATATACACAC
>NC_056499.1:23496084-23515352 GCF_014905685.2 Nematolebias whitei | reverse complement strand
AAAAAACAGGTAATTTGAATGCAAAAAAAAAGAAAAAAGCCACACGAGGGATAACAACAGAAAATGTCTATTCTGAGTATCCTATTGCGTAATTATTTTGCATGCATTGTACATGATATGTAATACAAAAGGGATCGCCTCATCCGAGGCCATGTTAAAATGAATAAAAGAGACATCAACAACACATTGGAGATGTGTACACCTTTGTGGTGGTTTTATCATTATTCACCATCCTGGAATCGCCACCAAAGACTGAATAAGGCATGCTTAAGACAGCCATGACTGTATGTTCTTATTGTTGCCAGTGTTATGCTGATATTGTTTCTCAAAGAATGAGATAAGATATGCATTTTTCCAAAACAGCCTGGAGTTCAAACAACCTCTGATACTTTCAAGTTGTCAAAAAAATTCAGTTTAGCCATCTCATCTGTGGAAAGAAAATTAAAAGAAGGCATGACTATGATTTTATCCTCACAGTAACTTCTATTTTTAGCCCCCCTCAATCCCCTACAACATATCTTACTTGAGTAAATTGCTTATTTTGTATTCCTCTGGCGAATGTTCTTGTCCTTGTGGTTGTTTGTTGAATTCGTCTTCCTAGGAGAGACAAATGATATGATGGTTTAATACCAGATAATTACCACAAATCAATATTTTTGTGGTTAAAAAAAATATTTGCACAATACATGTATCCTGCTTACATTGGGCCAACTGGTTCATCATCTTTGACATGGAAAGAAAAGACAAAAAATAACACATAGAGGTCAGCTGTCAGAAAATGTAACATGAAAATTCTGCTTGTTTCAGCACATCGACTGTCCATAACATGATTTTTTTTTTTTTCACCTTTTCAGGCCAGGCAAGTGTGATTTTTTTGATTGAAATCATATTCTTAAAAAAAACAAAACTGCAGACACAATCTGCTAATAAAACAAAGTTAACCTCACATGCCATTTGAATCTCATTGGGTTCTTGTTTATTTTAGGGAAAGAAAATCTGTGTAGGAGGGTCACAGATGGCTCACTTAAAGCCATCTTTTTAATTACAGTTTGAAATGACATCTTAAGAAACTTGGATGGTGGTGGTAAATAAAGACAGTCTTGGCACTTAAAGTATGTTTACAAAGCTGCCTCATTGTACTTTTCTTTAAAATTAAAAAACACCAAAAGCAATAGTTGCCATAACATGACAACATTGTGATATTTAATAGCTATAGGAAAGAACAATGGATGACAGGATTTTAATTTAGCAGTTAAAAATGCTGAAAGACCACAGGAAATGGTTACATTTGTAAAAAGTTTCAAAACCGTCCCAGCTTTGGACTGAAGGATTGTTAATGTTTGCAACAAGTATAATGTTTCAAGAGGTACAGTGAGTAAGCAGTCTCAGTGATATATGTCCATGCAGTTATTAGTCAGGGATAAGCATAGGCCTGTCACGATAAACAATAAATCAATTAATCGCATGATACATGAAAATTATCAACCTCATTTTCATTTATTGGCTTTATCGTTTCTTCATGTCTGTCTCTTTCTACTGACAAAAGGATCAATTCCGGTGCTCTTCACTGACCCCTCCCTTTTTCTTTAAAATCTGTTTTAACCGTCTGAAATTGTGTTTTTGGATTGTTAAAAGCAGCTAAGCTACGAGCTAAGCTAACTGGCCAATCTCGGGGGGGGAAAAAGTCTTGTCAAAGCTCCAAAATTCAGTTGAAACCGGTGCCTTCGTATAAAAAGTAGTTTTTCTCTGCAAAAAGAAGCTGAGAACTTGTTTACTAATTTTTTATATTAAAAGCTTTGTATGAAAAATGCTATGCTAAAGAGCTCAAACCACACCGAGCGTCCGCCATTTTGAGAACTGGAAAAAAAATGAAGGCAGATGGCCCATGTCACGTCAAGGGGCCTCCCTCCCATTTTTCTTAAAGAGACACGCTGCTCGCTCCCTCACTATCCATCCTTCGGTTCAAATGGTCTTATACTGCTGTCCGGTGGTCAAAACAGGTACTACACACAAAACAAATTTACCAACATTTCTTCTTAAATTTGACAATAATGGCTAATTATTGTCAAATTTCAAACAATGTTATCGTTTACCGCAATTATTTCTGAGACAATTAATCGCCCAGCAAAATTTGTTATCGTGACAGGCCTAGATAAGCAGCATTAGCAGCATTCCATGGCATTAAAGTGAAACAGATTATATCACTTATAATGTTAAACAAAAAGGGGGGGGGGGGTTAGTGACAAAGAGGTGCATCTGTCAGCATAGCAGTCTTCACAACTCATATACAATTTACTAATGTGGCTTTGCAAGCACAATAACAAAACTGTTTTTTACTGTGTGAGATTGTTTAACATGATCTGTTTAATCAATGATTCCTTTTTTCAATTCCAATTAAAAACACTGTTACATTTGTTGTTTTACAGAACATTTGGTGTTATTTACTGTCATCACACAGCAAAATGTGTAATTTTAGCAGCTGCTTTTGAAACACAATTAAAATTTCAGCCCTCTGCGTCAAAGCGTTTGGCTGTGGCGTTTAAGTGTTCCAACACAGTTAAGCCATCAAGAGACCAGAAATGATAACACACACAGGCAGGGCCAAAACCTCAGGGAATGGGGGGATGCTAAAACGAGATTTCAGAGAGGCTGTGCGATGAGAGCGGCAGAGTCCTCAATCCTGATTTGAATGACATAAACATGGCAAATATAATCTACCTTAATCGCTTCTTTTTTTTTTTTTTTTTTTTTTGAAGGGGTATTGATGAAACCCAACCAGAGACCAAGGGAAGAGCTTATGCAGATTCTGCTGGTGCTTATGTGCATTTTAAGATTACTGTATTTTTCAGACTATATGGCGCACCGGATTATAAGGCACATTAAGCGAAACAAAACAGTCAGAAAAGGCAAACTTTATTCAACTCATTCACAATAACTACATAAAATCGGTTCGAGGTCAGCAGGCACAATCAGAATTGATACATAAGGCGCACTTGATTATAAGGCTCACTGTCGATTTTTGAGAAAAATTAAAGGATTTTAAGTGCACCTTATAGTCCGAAAAATACGGTACATTACTATATTTTTGTCATTTTGTTATTTAAAAATCTTTGATTTTAAAATATTGTGAATCACAAACACTGCATGCCTTAAAGATCTAAGTAGAAACTATATTCATTCCATCTTGTACATTGCATATAAACCTTAGTCATCAATGTTTTGTAGAAGTAGTACAAAGTAATTTGACAAATATATTTAGTTACATTTCTTTGTGTATGGCGCAATTTGAACCAAAACAAAACAGTGAAGGGACATCAGGTTTGAAAGACAGTTTAAAACATTAAAGATAAGTTTTTTCTGCTTATTCTTTTCACGTTTTATTAAATGTACTTTTACTTGGACTGACTGAATAGGAGGTGAACATAGTTCAACGCTGTATTTTTATTTTATAAGGTGCTGTAAAGCTGCAGGGGTTGGCATTAGAGGTTTAGCTGTTGCTTTTCTTTCAGCTGCTCCTTTTTTCAGGGGTCGCCACACTGGCCGTGAACCTGCATAAAATATTTGACAAAACCTGGGCTCAAACCCACAGCCCCAGGATTACAAGACAACAGCTCTGACCACCGAGCTACCGCAGCTCCTTGTGGCTTTGGCTTTTATCACTTTGTATTTTATCTGGGGACCATGCTGAATTCACAAATTAAACTACAAATGTACATGAGTGGAGTTCAAACTGAATGCTGTCTTGTTTCAACACTGCCAAAATACAAGAAAACACGTCTTTACTGTGCGTTTCTTTTCTTTTGTTCTGTATTCTAGTTTGTTTCAGTTTTATTCTGCAATTTACTCCACATTTGGAGTTAGTGCCATTACTTTTTAGCCCTTTATAGATATTCAGTCCTGATTTTCAATGTGAAACTGTCTCATGTAGTTTGGACTCCAGGTTGTCTACAGAGCTGATGCCATTTAAGCTCATTTAGTCTGTCAGCTGACAATTATCCTAACACATCTCAACTACATTGAACTAAAAAAGTAAATACTTTTAAACGTGACAGGGAAACGTGTTATTCAGTGAGTCTATTTAAGAAAACTCATGTGACCATATCTTTTTTGTACACTTGTCAAAGCAGAGAGGCCAATTCTTGGGATAGTCATATTTTAAGCAGATAAATTTGTTATAGGCTTTGATGGTCTTTAACTGTCCCTCAAACGTAACGTTACTTCTCTTTTTCTTTTGAAGGGTTTTGGTTTAATTTTTAGAGTATGCTTAAATCTAGATCTCATCTGGCAGGAGATTTATGTGGTTTGACACTAAGCAATACGGAGCAAAACTATTTAGTCTTTAGATAGGAAATAGAATATACAGTATATACTCATAATATCTGGTGTTTTATGAAATATTAGAGTGCTATACAATACCAAGAAGAACACTGCATTATGTGTGTCAGAAACAGGTATAAACTGGCACAGCTTTATAGAAGAAAGACAATAAAACCCTCAGCATGACACATTAACAACATAAATAGTTCATATGCTTATTGTTTTTATTGCAGCAACCATTTCATTTTGAGGATTAATTGAGTAATATTCAAATCAGCTGACTACCACGCAGCTTTAAGTCATGGCGTCAGTAGTGCTTTCTGTCCTGTAAATGCAGTTTGTTGAGACAGAATTATAGAACAGATGAACTCTATTTATGTTTCTTGTAAGTAGATCACAAGAATATTGTGGAGAACACCAATGTTCAGCTGTATATTATTTAATTCACAACTACATTGTGCTCTAGTAATTCACAGGGGCTTTAGGTGCTTTTAGAAATTTGTATTGACCAAAAGTCATGTGAGCAAAACTATTTCATTCATGTGGTTTTGATACGATCATATCGAAACTCAACAAATTATTTAAGAATGCTCATTACTTGCTGTTGACTTGTTTTAAAGGTAAATCCTAGACTTCTTTCTGTTATTTGGATAAAATATTTCAGTAACTTGGGTATGTGAAGGTCTGCAGTTTTAACTTTGATAGTCTGATTTACATATATCATACATATATGTTTTATACTATGTATAATTTAAACATGATTAAATATCTCTAATCAGATTAATTCAACCTTTATTTAAACAGGTTAGTCCCAATGAGCCACGAGGACTCATTTACAAGAGAGGCCTGGAGTATATTGTTGGTTAAAATCTTGACAGGACTTATTCTATTTATGAAAAAAATTACAATTATATTTTTTCAATATTTTTTTTATTTTACAACTTCAATATTTGAGCAATATCTCATTAAAGCTCATCGGTATTTTAGATAGGCTCTGGGATTATTAAGGCATACAAATCGACAACAAATCTCCATGACCATGCAGGATCTCTCACTTACCACCCGTTTAGATTATTGTTCCAGTTGGAAAGAAGTGCAAGGGAAAACAATAGTAACTCATTAAGTAACCTTTGGGGTAGAAAATGTTCTATAAGCATTTGTACAGGCCATGACTGTACAGTAGTCCTTCGCTACTTCGTGGTTTTACTTACGTGAACTCGCTCTTTTGCTGTTTTTCAAAGTAAGGTTGTACACGAGGAAAAAAGTTGTACATGACACACGATTGTCAACTTTAATATTACTCGCATGATTGGGACAATACGGGATACTCTACAGTAAAAAGTTTATGAAAAAAATAAAATACTTTGGAGAGGTGCCACCATTTTGTAGTTTTCTCTCAAGCCTATATTGTATCGCTGATCATAAGGACTACATTTCTCAGAAGCAAACAGTACCCCGCCCAGAAGCCCCATTGCTTTCTGCTGAAATACATAGAGGGAAAGTTTTGATCTGATCTGAAAAATTTGGCCCTTTACAATGACTTTGATGCCTAGTGGATGCAGAAAGCTGCATAGAACCCACTGCAAATTGGACCAGAACCAGACCTCCAGACCCATTGGCGAATCTAAGAGCTGCTAGCCGGCCCACAAGGACTTCCAAGTGGGGGATGTGCCGCCATAGGTCTGGAGCTCCCTCTGAAGCCCACCAAGACTTTTTTCATCTGTATCGGACCGCTCAATTGGACCATTGGTCCCGCGTCAACCACTCTAAGGTCCGCTACCCCCAACCAAATGTGCTTCGGCACTAAAGGGCTGCACAAAACCAGTCCAGAACTGGAGCAGAACCTGACCCCCAGACCACCCATCGTTGAATCTGAGAGCTGCTAGCCAGCCTACGAGGACTTCCGAGCAGGGGACGTGCCGCCATAGGTCTGGCACTGGAGCCCACCTCCACTACCCTGAGCCAGAGAGCTGACCAGAACCAGCAGGGGAGGTCCACCGAAACAGAACCAAGTCGGAGTGGAACCGAACTGCTGATGTGCTGAGCTGGTGAGTAAAATTTAGTAGCTACATATACGTATGTTGTTAAAATGACGTAGGTTAAAGAGTTTAGAACACTGCAACAGTGTGGGAAGGGTTTCTAAAGCCTTAAAATATATATAAATACTAAAATATAACGTTGCTACTTCGCAGATTTTCCCTTATTGCGAGGGTCTGGAACATAACCACCGCAATAAACGAGGGACTACTGTACATGTTAATAAAACACTAGTTCTGATTTCACATATAAAAAATGAGATCTATCACTAATGGCAGCCCAGTACAGAAAGAGCTAACTTCTACAAAGGGGAGGTGTGACCCCTCTTAACCAATATACTTCTACAAAGGTCATATTAGCATGCATTTATTATCTGGGTAATATTCAGCCATACTTTTTCTATTATCCTTTTGTTACACCTGTCAAAAGCAAAGAGACAGTCCTTTAATAGTCAAATGGCCACCCGTGATCCCCTCAGACAGGAATAAACAGTATTGTGGTTCAAAGTTTACTTGGATTTCTAAGCATCCATGTGGTACAAAAAGCGATGAATGAAATCTTATTCATATAACTCACTCAGGAATAGGGGGTTCTTTAAAGGACAAAAAATTTACTTGAGAAAAGAAAAACAAAACATTTGAGTTTCTCTAATCAACAACAACAGTGTTCTTACCATCAATAATGTCGTCTGGCCTCTTGCGTTTCTCATACACAACGATGATCACTACAAGAATAATAATTTCTGCGAGCACTCCCAGGAAAGGCCAAAGTGGTGCAAGATGGCTGCGCACTCGTAGTATGGTTGTCTCTGAGGTGTTTCCAATTGCGTTGGTAGCATTGCATTCATACGTTCCAGGATCTGTGTTTATATCCAGGTTTAGTATGTTCAGCTCTGTGTAGTTGTCCCTTTTCGTGATGAAGAAGCGTCCAGAGGAGTTGTCAATACCCTGAAACACAGTGAACATATCTCGAAGTTAGTAGTAAAAGAAAGCATCTGCCTAATCTGTCTTTCTCTTGAACTTGTTATTTTCCAATGTTTATAATTTATATGAATATTGCCAATAGTGTAGGTCAGTATACCTTGTAAGACGTTCCGTCCACTTTTCGCCATGTCCAGGTTGGATGTGGGTAGCCAACAGACTTGCAGTAAAGCATTGCATTTTCCCCTTCGTTTTTATTTTCACTTCGCTTGTGACCAGTGATGTCAGGTTTTGCTAGAAAAGGAAAACAGATGACTCAAACCCAGTGTTATCTGACCTAGCAGGGGTCAGACAGGTTAAGGAAAGTTTACATTGTTTTGACTACTCATAATGTTCTGGAACTGAACAACAAATTGGTGATGTAAAATCTCATTTTTATCCCTCTTAAAATGCACATTTTCTAAAAGAATCTTCCACAACGATTCAGATGTTGTACGGCTAAAGCAATTTTTCTAGTACCTTTGTTGTGCTAAATAAGCAACTCAACATAAATATTTATTTACACGTAGAAGAAGCTGATTGAGCTTTTCAAATCCCACCACATGCTTCCAGTGAGACCTCAAATTCCCATCAGATTGAAGAAGACACAAAACAGAGTTGGAAGAGGAAGTTTAAACTGTTTCCTTCCTCAGTTGCCACTGGCTATGCAACATCCCTAATGATGACAATGTAGTGCTGACAAAGGGCACAGTGAAAATATTAGGAATGCAGTACAATATTGTTCACCAAGACATCACAGCCTCTGTTTAGCTTTCAGACTTGTCCCTTTGACTTATTTTTAAGCACATACCGCACATGACTACACACTGTTATGGTCAGGTACAAGACCTAGCCTGAAAATGTGTGAAATTGCAGCTAATATACAAATAAAAACTTCCAATGACCTTCCAAAGCCTAAGGAACGATCGATCAAGACCACTTTAAATGGATTACAAGGAGGTCCGGCTGCTTGAATGCAAAGAATTAAAAGATCTTCAAAACTAAGTGCTGAATTTTCAACTATATTTTTAAAGAAAACATTAATATAACTGTTTACTGTATAAGTGAGCATCTCCAGTGTAATTGCTAGTTTATTTTGAATGCATACTTTTTAAATAGAAAACGTAACTCTTTCAAAAATTTGCAAATGTTAATTTTTCTTTTATTATTTTTTTATTGGGTTTTGTTTGTTTTTAAGGTCAGGAGTATTAGTTGTATTTTCTATCAACACATTAGCTTATAGAAGTAAACCAAATATAATTTTCTGACTTTGAAATCCATCCGACAGGGCAGATTTCTGCATCCACTTTTGAAACTGCAGGTGTTGTTTCATGAGTGTGTAAGGTACATTGCCAACTCAACTCTTGCTATGGGTAATTTCAGTGAATGAGAATAAAAAACACAGATTTCAGTACAATTCATAATGAGCTCAGAGGAGGGCAGAGGGTGTCAGTATGATATGAAAGCCTCCAGATGTTCCCATTCAGAGTATTTTCCTCCATTGAAATTTAAACCCAAGGAATATTAACCTGAACTTGAAAACGCAGCAGAGATTATATAATTCAGACATGTGTCGAAAAACAGAGAAAAAAATCATACTGATGCATCAAATGAATAATTTTTCCCATAGGTGAAACACAATCTCTGTTCAGCTCCATGCAGCCCCCTAAAAGAGCCTTTTCTGCACTAATCCTCATTTTTTGAGCAGTTTTCAGCTATGCGTGGATAACAGAGCAGGCGAGCTCGGCACTCTTCGGTGAGATCATTCCACTCTAATTATGGTGTGCACGTGCTTCCTGAGCAGAGGGAGTGGCAAAGCTCATTTGGGCCTTATCCTGGCTGTAGTCTGTCAGTGAGTGACAGCACACAGACAGCCATCTGAGTGGTGCTAAAACAGGCAGAAACCTCCATTTCACACTTCTCACTCTGATTATTAATCTCTATGTGCCACACAGGAGTATAGTGACATGAAAGTGAGAGGAAGCGGGGTCAGACAGGGAATGGACATAGATTTTAGTAAGCTGCTAATATGCTATTTTGATTTTTGTAAATGCATTATTTTGTGCAATAATGTTTTTAGGAAAACTAAAATTTATGGCATACCCTATAAAACTTGACAGAAATTAGTTATCAAATACAAATCTGTAGTATATATATATGTATTAATGTAGACAATAAAACCCACAGAGATGGCTGGGACCGTATTCAGAGCCGTAATCCTACAACATCACAGAAGCCTCCATCTGTTGCCTGTGAGCTGAGTCCTGCAAGGATGAGTGTGCCAAGGACACTGTAGGCGAGGGAGCTCAGTGAACTGCTGCCAGCAGCGCTCTGCAAAGCTGGCTTGCTTTACAGTGGGCCTGCTACCTGGGTCACAGATGATCTCCAAACACCTCTCAAACAAATGACTACCGGTAAATCTCAGGACAGAAAAAAAAAAAAAATTAAGATCCAGAAAAATTTGGCTTCTCATCACTTCAAACCCTGACACTGTAATATTTATTTTGATTGACTTTTCCCTCAAGAGTCAAACTTTCTGCAGCCTTGTCAAGGCTAGAACACTTTGGTTTGCATAGCGACTACGTAGGAATGCACAATATATACGGTACATGGTAGAAACAATAGACATTTAGCCTATGATAGAGATCTGTATTCTGCCGGCTAACCGCAGTAATGCTGTGTCTGTTGTAAAATCAGAGTTGTCAGATTTAATTGTTACTTTTCTGAGTTGAAAACTGTGCATAAGTGGTGTTAGAAGTCCTTTCTTTGAGAGCTAGGTAGCAAAGCTACAAGCTAACTTCGGCTCGTACTCGTATTTGGATGCAAGCACAAAACGCCGTGTTCCGTTGAAAGGTTTTTTCTTTCATTGAACGTTCCTTGGTCAGCTTCAGAGAGTGCATTTGAGCTAAAAAAAGGGTTAAACCTGCTCTCTGATCTGTGAAAAGAATGCTGTGTTGTGTGATTTTACTGCAAGACCTGTCATTCCCCTAACTGTTACAGAAGCATGATCTGTAGTGTACTTCCGGGAGTCCCTCTGGTCAAAGCCACAGAGGAAACTGGTCGCCATTTTAGCACAAAAAAAAGAAACAGTCCATATGACCTGACTGAAAATCGTTGGATTGTATACCTGGATTACTGAGCATGGACTTTGTTGGTTTTGAACCAGTTTGACACGACTGTCGACAAGGGAGAGGGCCGGCACCAGAGGGCGTGCTAAAAAGACCGTCTTATCACCATCATAACTGGTTTGTTCCGATTTGGAGTAAGCTGTTGGGGGAAGAATCAGTTTTGTGTTGCGCGTTTCCTTGACTGATGAAGCCTTCTGGATGGAAGGTGAAATGTTTCAGCACAAAATAAAGACGCTGTCCAGATGACCTGACTGAAAATTGTTGGATTTTATACCTGGATTATTGAGCATAGACTTTGTTGGTCGCCATTTTGTGTCAGCTCTTCTTAAAGTGGAAGGAGACGCCCACTACAGGGTTGGAGGGTTGTGTTTTTAGTGTAAAATGCTGCTCTGTTGCTGTTCATTTCTTAAGTGAGAAGACTGGAAACTGTTAAGAGTTAACAACATATTCTTTTGTTTAAAACATTTGGCTAAAACTACATTTTATATATTTTGCACTGTTTTGCACTACAAGAAAAAAGCCTAATACTTGATTTGTTAATTATTTAAAAACTCTGGACCTAGTAGTGGAATTTTCTTAATTGTGATTATTTTGTGGTATAGCGGTTTTCAAAATAAATGCTGGCAAAAGGACAACCTATGCTTTTTTAAATTCCTATAGCAAGTTTTATGCCAAAAACATATCATGATATATATCGTTACTGCCACCCATCACAATACATATTGTGATATGAATTTTATGCCATATTGCACATCCCTAGCGATTAGTGCCAGCATCTCACAACCCGGTGAAATCAAAGCACACATGCTCATCGTGCATGTTACGCAATCAGACATTGCTTCAGGCCAGTTGTGAAGTAAGAGGCAGAGGGGAGAGCTCAGTGTGTACCATGACCATGCCACAGTGAAATGGCTCAAACACAGGTAGTTTTTTTTTTTTTTTTTTTTTTTGGGAAAAGGGTTTGCCTTCCCTTTTTCACAGATGACTCCTTATTTCAACCAAATATTTTGTGCAGTGACTGCCCAGACAAAATGCTACAACGTCAGCCCTAATTCTTAAATACATACACAAATAATTAAAGGGGCATATTACATGTATATCCACAGCCTCTCTGCATACTGCTGTATGGGCCTATGATTGTGTTAAGAGCTTCATTTAAGAGCATTACATTTCCTTGTGCACCTTGTGATTTGCATGTTTTGGAGACCATGTGCGGTGCCTGTCCATTTTACTAAATTGTCATCTCAGTGAAGCCAAAAGTGACAACAGCCTTGGGAAATCTCCCCGTCATCACTCCTGCACTGGATGGATTCATCTCTGTCAACAATGACTCCTCACACAGCTTCAGGTGGTCCACGCTCCTCTGACATTTTCCTCTGTCTACGTGTGTTGAAATCAGTTCAAGATTAACATCCTGATGCATGCTCAGGAGTTTAAGATTAAGTTTTTCTCTGCATTTCAATTCACTGGGACAAAATCCAATTCTCTGACACTTTTTGATGCAATTGATTGTGTTATTCAGATAGAAAAGGTACACATATCACGTCGCAGAAAAAAAAAACAATTTACCTTTCACTTCAGTTGTTGCATTTGCATTTGGTGCCTTGTCAAAAGTGTAAACGCACAAGTATTCCCCAGAATCATCTGCTCGTGGTTTAGGAATTCTGTGAGGGGGGAAATAGCAAAACACAAAATTATTGCGACACTTTCATTTACCAGTCACTTACTCTGCATATAGTCCAGTATATTAAGACATCTAATTATAAATTTTTTCAGGCAAGTAATTAGATTTGACTAAAGCAGTGAAAGCCTCAAGGACCTACAAGGCCATGAGAGAGAAAAAAAATCTTGTTTTGCTCTATTATTACAAAACGGCAGCCGTGGATTTTCCAGGGAAGGGTGCTACAGGCATTTTGGCTGTAATGTTCGGTGTTTCACTGATGTAGTGTGACAAGGAACAAGGAAGTGACCATTTGGTCTTAACTCATGGCTAGGCAGGGTCTGTGTTATGTTCATGGAGGTGACTTTAGCTTTACGCTGCAATGAGTTTAGTTTGTGACAGCTTTAACTTATGGCATACCGAGGAGGAAGATTGTATTTTAATTTCAGAATAGATGGACACGTATAGATGAAGATTAGGGATAGTAATACAGGTACACTAAACTGTAAAGCACAAAAGAATTGTTTCCATCAATTGTGCAAAAGATTTTTTATGATTATCCATCCACCCATCCATCCATTCTTCCGCTTGTTCCGAAGTTGGGTCGCAGGGGCAGCAGCTTGAGCAGGGAGGTCCAGACATCTCTTTCCACAGCCACCTCTTCCAGCTCTTCTGGGAGGATTCCAAGACGTTCCCAGGCCAACCAAGAGACATAGTCTCTCAAGTGTGTCCTGGGTCTCCTCCCAGTTGGACATACCCGAAGCACCTCCCTAGGGAGGTGCCCGGGGAGCATTATTATTAGATGCCCGAACCACCTCAACTGTCTCCTCTCGATGTGGAGCAGCGGTTCTACTCCAAGTCGCTCCTGAATGACTGAACTTCTCACCATATCTCTAAAGGAGAGTTCAGCTACTAGAGCTGTCATGTCTAACCTGAACCCGGAGCCCAGCCCCGCCCGACCCGGATTCGGACCGGACTGGGCCATAATAATGTGCTTAATGTGTGGGCCAGGTTGGTGTCGGGCTTTTTATTGCATCAGGAACGCGTGCGGCCGACAATCAAATATATGAAAACATGGCTTGCCATACTGCACCTGCTGCATGTAGCCATTTGACCGCGTGCTGACCAGCCGGTTGAAAGAGGTAAAAAGTTCAGTTAAGCTTCAGATGGACTACTGCCGGCAATCCATCAGCCCAAATGGACGATCATTCAGCTACTGCACTCAGCGGACACGCACAGCTGAGAGCCAAACAGGTGAGATCACAAAATATCCGACATGTCAGAGCAGGATGCAGGCAGAAACAGGGGAAGCTTTTAATGCACTTTGATAGCTCTTCAGCTCTGATCTTCTGCCCCCTCAGCCGCGCACATCCATCCATCCATTATCTTTTACCCGCTTCTTCCATTTTGGGTCACAGGGGTCGCCGGTGCCCATGTCCATGGGTACACCCTGGACAGGTCGCAAGTCCATCACAGGGCCACATAGAGACAAACGAGACAAACAAACATTCACTCACTCACACCTAGGGACAATTTTAGAGTTACCAATCAGCCTAACATGCATGTTTTTGGTCTGTGGGAGGAAACCGGAGTACCCGGAGAAAACCCACGCATGCACGGAGAGAACATGCAAACTCCACCCAGAAAGGCCCCCGGACCGGGATTTGAACTGGAGATCTGCTTGCTGAGAGGCAGCAGCTCTACCAGTTGCGCCACTGTACTCGCGCGCATCTGCCACCGTTAATAATAGTTGGTAGTATAAGCAGTCAAAGCTTAACTGAAAAAAGTCGGGGGGGTTTCCGGGTTCGGACCTGTAATTACTGTTAATTCATCGGATCGGGTGGGGTTTGGAGATGATGGCTATGGGCTGGGACCAGGTTGGTTTGGATTATTTGGACCTGAGTGCTACTCTACCATTTACCCTGTGGAGGAAACTCATTTCAACCGTCTGTATCCACGAGCTCATTCTTTCGGTCACTACCCAGAGCTTGTGAGCATAGGTGAAGGTAGGAACGTAGACTGACCGGTAAATCGAGAGCTTTGCTTTACAGCTCAACTTCCTCTTCACCACAACGGACTGGTAGAGAGTCCACAATACAGCCAATGCTGCACCAATCTATCTGTCAATCTCACGCTCCATTCTTCCCTCACTAGTGAACAAAACCTGAGATACTTGAACTCCTGCACTTGAGGTAGAATCGGTAATTAAAAATCATTTGTTGTTTTTTCTTTCGGCTGCTCCCTTCCTCAGGGGTCACCACAGCGGACTGTCACACAAAAACTTGGCTATTATTTTTACGCTGGATGCCCTTCCTGACGCAACCACAGATCACGAGCTACCACAGCCCTCTGTGTGGAGCAGAGAGCTGCTATCTAGGGCGCATGGAGGAGCAGATGGTGGGGGTTAAGGGCCTTGCTCAAGGACACAGAGGCAAATGAGGGTGGAGGCAAGTGTGGGTACTTCACCTATCCCACCCACATTTTGTTGATGTCAGAACCGGGGGTTGAACCTGGCGATCTTCTGATCACATGCCTACATTCTCTACCTCTACGCCACCACTCCCCACCACTGTTTATTGACCACAGTAATGAACAATCCGTAATTAAAAATAATAATTGGAAACTTAGCAACTTCTTAAAGAAACATTCTCACACAAATTAGTTTTGTTAGCGGTTTTGTGCCAAATCTGTTGCAACCAAAGAAAAAACAATAAGAAATCGATTCCTTAGAGTAGAACAGGAAATGTCTGCTACACCGCAGTGTACACTTTGTGTCCCACTTACAACAAAGTACCTACCATCAGTCAGCCAAGCAGAAAAAAACAAACCGGAGTTACCATGCATGCAGCTGTGCATAGCTTTCTCATTTCCAGCTCAGAGCTTATCAGCACACAAAGTCTTCGTTTAGGCAAGTTCATGATCCCCAAAAATGACTTGAGATCTCACTAAGATAAATGAGCACCACACTGACATTTTTATATGTGGGAGGTTTACATTAGCTGTGGATGATTTGCTCTGAGAAGTAGAAGTGGCAGCTTAAATTATTTATTTATTTTTGGGGGGGGTGTCACCTGTATACCGTGGTCCTCTGATCTGTCCTTGTGTTAGGGATCTCTTGTCCATTCTTCATCCAGAAGCTTTCCTTGTGTGGTGTGTGGGCAGCTACCAGGTTACACTGCAGGATAATTGGTTTGATAGGTGGGTCCATTGACAGAATGATCTGATCGGAGGCATTGATCTTTGGTTCTGGAAGACAGAGACAGTCAAACCTTATCCCAGAACTACAACACAAATCTGCTTTAATTCTTCCTCCAATGCTGTACTGTGTTCGCCGCAGGCTGTGTGCTGTTTTTAAATGATCCGTGTGGGAGGGAGTCTATGAAGTGCAGTTCACACAACAAATAAAAGCATAAAAAGTGGATCCATTGGATTGCCATTTATCTTTAGGGGTAAACATGTAGTGATCAAGTTAATTCTTCACTAGGAAAATGTGAGTGAGTGTTTTGACTGATATGCATTTGAATCTGCAGTACGGTTAATATTTGAATCAAGAAAATGGGATTTGTTTTAAAAAAGCTCATACCCAAAACTCTCAAGAAGCCATCAGTGTTGAGGTCCTTTATACCTACTGAGTGCATTCTTGTGTATCTCACTAACCAATAGAGCAAACTTTATTATTAAAAACTAACCTAACCACAAAGAAATAAGTACTAGAGACTGGTATTTTATAGTGTTAACCATTTATTAAACTATGTCTAGCCTCTAAATATTCACATTTTATAGCTCAGTCACATAAACTTATAAAATAATGTGCAAAGTGCATTACATTTCTAAAAAAAAAAAACAAATCGAAAGAAACCCTGAACATTAGTGGAAATTCAACATAATTTTTTTATACTGTAAATATTTTAACACCTACAAGTTTACTTGTTTCCAGACTCGCTCAAGTTAACACCTGCGCTAAATTATCAAAGTAAGAGAAACACCTAATATATATGAAATTAAACGCCCTCCTGGGGCTAAACTATGCAGTGTGCATGTGAGATTTATTAGTTTTATAGGCTATATGTATAGGCGGGGGGGGGGGGGAGCAGTGAAAATCTGTTCTTTAACCAGGCGATGCAGCAAAGCTCACCTCCTGTAGTTTACGGTGGAGGTGTGGATGGCTAATTAAAGATATTTATTTTCATAGCTGATTGTGACATGCACATAGTTCTACAAATGAAGGCCCTGGCTGTCGAACAATAATAAACTTTTGACGTTTAACATTTCCACCACCTGAGAACTTGAACATCTACACTGCTGACCACACTGATTATGAAATTGTGCCAGGTCCATTTCTAAAGGACAACAAGAGAAGCTGAGGGTGTCATCTTAGAGCAAGGTGCCCTTTGCTCTGCCTTGAGTAGTAAGCATGAGGCCTCCTGCACACCACCCCTCCCCCTCCTTCAGGGCGGGACAACCATGGCAACAATGAAGCCCCGGAGGGGAGGAGCAGAGAGGAGACGTCATAATCTTACTACTGGCTGCTGCTGCTGCTGAGCTGTTAGCAAAGCGAAGGGGAACAAGTAGGAGGCTAAGGACAACTGCTGAGACAGACAGTTGACTTCTTGAAGCATTTACGGCACCTTGTTCCTGTAGATCCAGATACTAAATAGCTAATGGGGTATTGTTCCCATCCCCCATGAAGGCCCTCTCTCCCTTACAAAGCCGAGCTACGTGTACTAAAAATAGTATCTTTGAGACGAGCGTATGCACACGGCATGAGAGATACATAAATTAACATTTAGCAAACATGGCACAGTTGTCCACTGGCAGTTTAAACAGAAGGTTGTTTGTAGGACGTCTTGCTGCAATCTAAAATGTGACAACTTTTGATCTGCTTCAACTTAATGAAATTAAATCAGGGTCAATGAGTCTGACATTTGAACTCAGAACTAATAGGTAACTTTGTCTGGTTGTCAAGAATAGCTTGATTCTATCACATTTTGACAAAATCAGTGTTTGCAGCAGAAATTGAATGTGTACATATTTAGTATCAAATGCTTCTGTCTGAAATCATGTGGAAAATAAGTGTAACATATACACAAATTGCTCCAACATCCCCTACATAACAATTTACTGACATCCTGATGCAAGCCGTACAGTATGTGTGGAGATTATTGCAGGAAAGTGTACATATCCAAATAAGCTTGTTGGAGCAATGATGCAGGAGTGAACTTATATGAAAACTTACCACGTTGGAGACACATTTAAACTCGACCACAGCTGCAGTTTTTGGTTGAAGCAGCAGAGAAACATTTTGGGAAATGTTTGCTTTCTTGCAAAGAATCAAATGAAGTCAACAGAACTTCTTTTGTTGTGTTTGCAACAGAGGAAACTACAGCCAGCAACCAAGCTAAAAAGACTAACAGGAGTGCATCTAGCCGAGCTTCCAAACACTGCTGGTGGAAAAGAATCCCAATTCTTTAAGGTGTAAGGCAACAAATATGCCCTTTTTTAAATTTCTTAGTATAAAATCTATGTAAATAAATGCACTTTAAAGGATTTTTTTTTGTATATATTATTTTTGATAAGCAGGCTAGCTGTTTCTTGCTAATGCGAAGCAGATTGGCTGCTAGCTGTCACATTAAAGTGGTACACTGTTTATGCTTCCCAATATATTTAATTGGTTATTTTGTGAGAAATATACATTGTTTATGATTTCATATTTTTTTGGACCATAGCACTTTGTGCACATTTATAAAATGTGCATTGATGCTTTTTTTTCTACAGATAAGATGCATGCATGCATTTTTTTTAAATATTCAACTTAAGAGTTGCACTTACTTGAAAATCAAAAGGCCAACTTGACAGAAAAAGACTTTGTAAGACAAAGCAAATATTCTTCTTGTGTTCATTTTTGGATTTTTGATTAAAAGTAATTCACATTCATAAGCAAATGTGAGGAAAAGCAGAGGGCCAAAACAAGACATTAAGACTTTAAAGTGCTTCTCAGTCTGCTAAGGGCTATAGAATATAGCCTATAATATACATGTAATAATTCATTTATTGCATGTATATAAACAAAAACATAGATTTTTCAGTAATGACAAAATATATTTTATAACTGTGTTAATTTAGAGTGAATTTAAAGTGTGACAAGTCCATTGCACATTCTGTAAAAGTGAACATTGCATTAGTTTAAGCCCTAAAACTCTCACATAAGGCTCATTTTGTCAGTCCAATCAAACGAGCCAGCAAAGACCAGACTCTTCTATACTTCTCAAAGCTTCTCTGTGACTAACAACATTCCACATCTCCCTGTGCTTCAGTGGACAAAGCACTGAAGCATGCACAGATTGGGAAAGTCCAGTTCAAATTCAGTTTGAATGTTTGTGTGCCATAGGAGAGCTAAAGGTTAAAGGATATAATGTCATTACTGATTCACAGTCACACACTCAATGGCTGAGAAGGCACAAGGTTACAGAAAATTGCACAGGCAGTTCCAGAGAGACCATTGTGTAAAAGGGAATTTTCATCTGAACGAGAAGGGAGACACTCCAGGGGCCCCATGTGGTCTTATCCTTTATTGGATTACCACACATAAATTTGAAAGCAGTAAATGTTTGCTTTTATCAGGGAGGCGTTGACAGCAGGAATCAGTTTTACACATGAACGGATCCCTCCTTGTGTCTTCTTAAAGTCCCTTTTATACTGTGCCCAAGGTGACAAAGCTAAAACAAAAGCACTATTACTTCAAAGCACCACTAGTTTTTCTGTCATTCTTATTTCTTTCTTTCTTTTTTACTGCATTTAGCTGGCTGGCAGGTCTTTGAAGTAAATGAAACAATCAATGCAACAACAACAAAAAGAGACAAAACATGATGATAAAGAAGTATCACTAAGAAATCTGGAAATAGCAAACAGGATGAAATTAGGATACATAAAAAATAAGATCATGATCAGAGTATTGTAAAAGGACACATGAGAGAGCATAAACACAGATTTAGTTTGGAAGGAAAGAGAAATGTTGATAGATTGAGTAAAGTTCCTGGGTTTGTGGTCATTTATGATGCTCAGGGGATATTGGGAGAGACAGGGAATTCAGCTCATTCACTATTACATATAAAATATAACTAAATTCAACTTAATACTAAAAACAAAACACAAAATACAACCACTGGC
>NC_056499.1:23478577-23495684 GCF_014905685.2 Nematolebias whitei | reverse complement strand
GCCAGTGGTTGCTAGGTAGGTTCTTTAAAGATTTTAAAGGGTTGAAAAAGGGGATGTTCTACTTTGTTCATCATCTAGGTTCAGCAGCACATAGACCACTCACTCTGTAGCACTGAAATGGTGGCCTGGGCTCGGATCCAGGTGATGGCTGGGTTTTGTCGGAGGTCATTGCGCCTCGGGTCGTTGCTTGCCCGGCACTCATAGGTCCCAGAGTCCTCCAGTGTAAGGCGCGTGATGCCGAGCACACTGACCACATTGGTGCCGGAGGCCATGTTGATGGATACCCGACGCTTGCGGGCTCCGTCCCACAGCTGCTTGAAGGATTCGGCTCGGTTGACCTCAGCGTACCACCACTGGATCTCTGGAATGGGGTTACCGACCACCTCGCAGTACAGCTCAAAGGTGTCCCCTGTAAGCTTAGTCTCAGACAGTGGCGACTTCACAAACCCAGCTGGAGAGGAGAAGTGTATCGAGATGGCAGGGAAGGAAAGGGTAGAAGAAGGTTAGAGCAGTAGGAAGGCATGGAAAGGCCAAGGAATAGAAAAGGAAATTAAATAGGGTTAAAGAACATACAGAGAAGAGAAGATGATTAAGGGCAAATCATAAAAAAGCAAGCCCTTAAATCATTATTAGGAGTCAAAATAATAATGGCTATGTCTCATCTGTTCATTGTAAAGTTTCCCTGTCTTACTAAAAGCTAACTCTCAAACAAACTCCATCAAATAGACCATAATCTATAGAATATACTGAAGGTATCTGGTGTATTTTCCTTTACTTCTTACACTTTCCTCTGTTCCCTGTAACCTTATGAAAATTAGTTCAACAACTCCAGTTTGACAACACTTGAAGTACAAAGTACAAACACTAGATTTAATTGAGTTGTTGACCTGATTTGTTCAAAAGTAATCATGTTAACATTATTAAAGTTTAAAGCTGTAAAATAAATCTAAACAAAAGTATAGCTTTGATAGTTGCACATGTATGTCTCAAACGTTAAGTCTTGTTTATTACCTTGAACACTTTTTTTGCCACTTTTATAGATTCAACAGTTTGGATACAGTAGTTCATGTTGTCTGCATTGTACAGTCCCAGATTCATTTACACATGGATCCTATAATCATCGCTCCAGGATCGCTCATTACTGGAGTCTATCCCAGTATGCACTGGGTGAGAGGTGAGGTTGCAGTGTGGGTATGCTGGCAGCATGTCACAGTGTAAATATGTACAGACGGACAAACGCATTCACACCTACTTTCACACCTAGAGGCAATTTTGAGTAGCTGTTTCACATAACATCCATGTCATTGGACTGTGGAATGAAACTCAGATTACTTAAAAAAAAAAAAAACTGCCTGAAGACATAATTTTATATTTATGACCTTGCTGCCTCATTGTTTACCTACTATCTATCTGTAGTTATACTCTAACATGGTATGTAACCATCTTCCTTATGTTGCATTCTTTAGTAGTGTATGTTTCTATTAAACACATTGATTTAAACAAATCTTTATCAACAGATGAGATAGTTTTCCAAAGCTTGTGTATGTTTAAAAATCCAGATTTTACACAAATACATATATAAATGTATGTTTTATCAATATCAGCTTGTGCTGCTGAAGGGAAACAATTAGATAGACTTTAGGAGTGGGTTTTGAAAGCGCACGTATGGCCTCAATGGTGCACAACACTTTACCCAGCTTCCACAGAAACGTTAAACGGTTGGTTTTCTGATTTTGTTTCGCAAAATTCCCTTTTGACCACAATGGGGAACCTCTAAAAGCACCCAACACAGCACAGGTCACTAGTATTGAATCTACATGTCTTTGTTCCCCAGTGTTCTATGTAACTGCTAAACTCCTCTGGTTTGACTTAAGAAACAACAAATTGTGGAACAATGTGTTTATTAATAAAATCCATTACCTCTCACAGGATCCATAAGCAATCATTACCACTATAACAGCAACCTTCCTGAGCCTGTGCTTGATTCATGACCCTTTTTCACATCAGTAGTTGGCCCAACAATGTCCTGCCAACCCTAATGAACCTCATCAGATGACAAAGCACCTGCACCCAGACGCTCTTCACTACCAGCTCTGCAGCCTCTCTGCTCTAACCACATGTGCTTAAGTAAATCAGAAAATTATACCTACCTCTGCCCTGAATTGCTGCAGAGGAAATTGGTGCAAAGGGCCTGTGGTCTCTAGAGTGGTGTGCTTGATTGTGCATTGTGTCTAAATACAACAGCTTTTAGGTACTCTTTAAGATTTGTCTGCTCTACTCTCAGTTCCGTCTCATAAATGCTCTAATACAATGGCTAGCACGCTCATGGCAAAGGACGAGAGCCACAGTCATTGGCTTACCACCATAATAAAGACAGTAATGCTCAAACCTTTTTTTAATTCAAAGTGTTTTATTTAAAGTTTAAGAACCCTGATAAATTAAATAAAGTGTTTTCTAAACGTGCACAGTGTGGTGTCTGCAATGCTTGAGTTCATATAGGTTGCAAAAAAATCCCGGTAAACTTATTTGCCAACATAAACTTAATATAAACTTGCAGTCATAAGTTTACATACATATTTCATGTGCATGAATGTCAAAATGTTTTGGGGCTTTTATTGATTTATTTAAACCATTCTTTTTTTTTTTTTCTGGGAGAAATGATTATTCAACACACAAGATTTTAAGATTTAGGTGTACAACTTTGAATATGTCGTGAACTTTCTCTGAACCACAGAAGGTCAAGTTTACATCCATCCATCCATAATCGTTGTGGGGGTCACTGGTGCCCATATGCAGCAGTCACATTGGCGAGAGGCGGGGACACCCACGACAGGTCTCCAGTTCATCACAGGACCACATAGGGACAATCGAGACAACCATTCATTCTCTCACTCTCACCTAGGGACAATTTTAGAGTTACCAATCAGACTAACATGCATGTTTTTGGTCTGTGGGAGGAAACTGGAGTATCTGGAAAACACACACACACACATGCAAACTCCACACAATAAACACAAAGTTTGTTTTCTCAGTCATCCAGGTATGATTCAACCTTTTTTGTTGTTATATACCTGGATGACTGAGAAAACAAACTTTGTGTTTTTGAAACCATTAGTGAAAAGGCCAGACTTCAGGGGTATCTGAGGCAGGCTTGAAACACAAGAGTCAGGGTGGCTTCTGGGTAATACCAGATGGCTAGGCCTCAGACTGACGAAGCCTCTTGGATGAGGGGCGAAACGTTTCTTTTTAACAAAAAAACGAAGTCCAGATGACATGATTCAACCTTTTTTGTTGTTCCACACAATAAAGTTCCTCAGCCTGGATTTGATATGGAAACCTTCTCGCTGAGAGGTGACAGATATACCAACTGTGCCATCGTACCACCCCTCAAGTTTACATACAGTACAAGCTCAAACATATACAGCAAAAATATGGATTCAGCTGAATCTCCTTTTAAGGGGTGATGAAGGTTCTCAATGTATTTTTAACCTGACATGGTTGAAGCTTATTAACTCAGTTTGTGGTAATGATTGTTTGCAGCTTGTAGATTCTCTTTGTCAGAATTAAAAGGATTTGTTTGACAGCACTTATTGGACTAACAACCAGTACTTATCTGAAACTCTTGGCTGAAAGGAAACAGGTTAGGGTGTTCAGGAAAAATCCAAAAACTATCGAGACTCAAGCCTGAAATGATCTGGAAACTGCTAGAACACCAGTGCCTAGGTCCTCAGTGAAGCCAGTTTTACATTGTCGTAAACTGAGTGCCAACCAAGAAAAAATAAATAAAACCACCCTGCCTCAAAAACAACATTTTCAAGCTTGACTGAAATTTGCAGCTGTCCATACAGACACACCAAATGCCTTCTAGAGGCAATTTTATTAGTTGGACAATGCAAAAATTGAGCTATTTGGCCACAATGACAAGCATGTTTGGATGAGGCATGATGAATGGATCAGCTGTCAAGCATGGTGGTGATAGTATCATACTGTGGGGCTAATTTGTGTTCAGTGATACTGATGTACTGCACAAAGTGAATGGAATATTAAAGAAGGAGGACAACTTCCTAATTCTTCAACTTCACCTGCAGTCAGCATCTGGACAGCTGAACATCCCTTAAATTTACACTTATATTGTTTTTGTTCTTGTTGTTTTGAATGAATAAAGCAGCCTAACACCAAGTTTCTAATATGACCTTTCTAAAATCCTTTACTCAGTCCTATAGAAAATGTGTGGACTGAGAGCCAGGTTTGTGCCAGAAAACCAACCAACAGCAACCACAACCAATCATGCCATTGTGACAACCCAAATAAACATTTGTTTCAGGTAAAACTTGCTAATAAATGTGACAAAATATTAGTAGGAGGTGTATGTATAAATGTGAGTATGCTGTATGTGTATGCATATCTTTGATCCTGTATTGATTAGAGATACTGTAATTAAGAACAATTTCAAGCCTGTGCATCTAATTCTTGTTTTTAAAAATCATAATCATTCCACTATGGAAACATAGCAGTTCAAATAAATATTTAGAAGCTCAAAATACAAAAGTCTTGCCCATCATGGGTGTATGCAAACTTCTGGTTGTAACTGTGGGCATTAGCTAGTGGAAAGATAATCATAATCCCACTGCCTAATGGAAAATTAAAATGGTGACATGTCTTTTGTAGATGCTGCCAAGTTGTCACTGATACAATCCTTCAGCTCTGACAAAGGCTGGCATCCTTGTGTGACAAATGTTTTTGATAAGCATTGTAACTTTGTAAAAGCTTTCAGTCTTTACGGCAGGCATATTTTGCTTCTCAATATTGTCTCATGCCCCTGAGATTCTCACTCAAATTTATAAAACTGTCCAAAGTGGGGTTTTATCTCGGTATTTCACCACAACACTCAACACAAAAATGTGACTCATAGCCACATTTAAGTAAATTTATGATAGGAAAGAAAACTATGACGATAAATTGGGAAAAACAATAACTGAGCAGTGTTCCTTTTAGGGGATGCATCTTGGACACTTAAGACTATGTTTCTATGTGGGATGCCTGAAGATACAGCTAGTAATTAGCATTTGCTTCTTTTCACTTGAAACATCTGGGCCGTGCAAGCCCACCACATAGTCCCAGAAGGCAAATTCAAGCTTACCCACCTACACAGTTAAAGCAATACTTTAGAAAGATGAGAACTTACAACAGTACTGTTTACTGTTACTACTGCAGACATTTGGTGGTGTGACACTTAGCAATTATAACAAATGTCGTCCATACATACGAGCTAATTATCACAGTGTAGCAGTTATTTGGAAGAGGTCAGGAATGTCCTCTAAGATGACGGTAAATTAGATCAGAGAAGTGAACAGATGAATTAATTCAAATTCAGGCTCAGGAAGACTCTGGAGAAATCCACACTGAGCAAACTGCACACAGCACCAGGCTCACAAGCAGACCAATTTCTGTGTTGTTTAAACAGGGAGCTTACACAGACAGCGAAAACAAAGCACAAAGCAGCCAGCCACTACTCATCCATTTCAAAGTGCTTGTGGAAATGAGAAGTGACAGAAAAACAGTGCAGTGGACCATTTGGACAGATCTTAGTGACAGAAGAAAACTGAGCTCCTCCTGTCTTGGAGAGGGATACTGTCAACTAACACAAACAAGTTTGGTCTGTTTGCAAAAAAACAAACAAAAAAAAGCTGATTTCTGGGAAAGGATCAGTTAAGGCTCTTAACAAGTTGGAAAAAATGCAAATAAGGTGACTTATTCAGGCATAATCACGATTGTATGATAAACTGTTTTCCAGTTGGTTGCAGGTTGTCAGATAATTTTTGGTCCAAGGTGTTTTTATTACTATGACTGATGACAAGAAGCCCAAGACATAATCAAAACCATCTCCCAAGACACTATCTTATCTCTGTCCGTGAACCGTATTTGGATTAAGAGAGAAAGCTGGGTGAGAAGGCTGCAACTGCAGCCAAGGACACCTCCTGAGCTCTGTGAACTTGACTGAACTGATAAGGGTATAAAAGTGAGCGGAGAATGCAGCTGGCAGGTGACTAATCTTCATGCGTGTACATTTACATATATTTATATAAACTGTCCTGAAAATCTGGCCTTATTTATTTATTAACTTTTATTTAACCAGGCAAATCCCACGGATCACAGATCTCTTTTGCAAGGGAGGCTTGGGCCTGAAGGCAGCCTAAAATGCATGTTTTTGGTCTTGCAAGTAATTGCTGGTAAAAAATCTCCTGCCGTTGAGTGTGGTTCTTTTTGGATAAGCAAGAATATTTTTCTCCAATAAGGGTGACGGATAAACTCAAGAAGAAATTGTTCACTGAGTTAAGAAACTATATTGCAAAGCTTGAATAAATCTAAAATATAAAGTGATTGAATTCATTTTACATTACAAATACCTATTGTCTAAATCTGCAGGCTTGTCTAAAAAGCTATTTTTCTTACAGTGAGCAGTGCTGACAAAGGCTAAGCAAAACGTCGGATAGATTTCTAGTTTTGTTGTTGAGGTACAGTTCATGCAGAGATACTTGGTTAAAAAAAACTATTGTAAAACTGATAACATAAACAATCATTCTTAAAGCTCAAACATTAAATTTAAATTGATTTGTCATCAGGGAAAGTTCAGTGTGTGTCTAAGTAAATCACAAACTAACAGGCCTTCAAAAGAAAAGCATTTCATACATTATCGTGGCTCAGAAACTTTGCTAAGTCTGCAGAAACTTATATTATCAATCTATAGACTGTTTACAGCAGCCTGCTCATTATAAATATAGTTCTTAAATCAGTTTTATTTTTCCCATCTTGTTTATTTTTAGACTTTTATTATTAGCCGAGCAGAGCCATTTATTTTTGCCTAGTTATTGCCATTTTCTCTACAATTGCAACAATGGAACAATAAAAATGAAATGACCATATAAGTCTTTTTTTTCTTCTTCCTTTTTGGAAACATACAAAAAGCACTATGTACATCACAAATGTCCTGATGCCTGCTCAATAATCAAGGTTAGTTAAATCTAACAAGGTTGAGTCAGATCCTCTGGGTAGGTTCTTCTTTGTTTGACTTAAGATGCTCATCTCACTACCATCTACCATGTTACCAATGGTATCACAAAATAGCGTGTACTTTTCGGTGATAACCTCTGTCTAAAGCCATGTGAAAGTCACAGTTGTGATGGACTAAATATTCTCCGTGTGTAAGTAGAGTGGAGAGCTCCCCTGAGGTCTGACAACAAGCCACCATAACCGTTCAGCCTCAGGGTGAGTCAGTGGCCATAACCTGAATCTCTGTCCGGAGTTTCACAACCCAGACAGACAAAGCAGTGGTTAGGAAACCCCCTGGGCCATTGAACCATGCTGGGAAATGTGTGTGCATGTGTGTATGTTTGTAAATGTGCAAACATATTTCCTTATACCTGCATAGTGTGATGACAAATTTATGTCCCTTATTTTCAAATATTTTAAGGTACTAGCTGGTGTTTACATTCATCACTGTAAAACTTGCTGTTTGTTGTTATTTTTTTACAGCTAAATACAAAATGTTTAAATATGGATTTTTTTTGTAATATGATCATTTTTTTATCTCAGACTACCTACTACTATCTCAGACTTTTATCTCAGACTACCATAATAGGGACGACAATCATGTAACCGCTTGTGTCTTTGTGTGTTCTTGTTTGTTTTCTAGCCAAATATCTTATGAATCATTGATAATAAAGCCATCAGAAATTTCAGCAACATTCTCAGACTGTAATCATTTGACAAACATCTACAACTGATAAACTTCAGGAGTAAACACAATTCAAGATGGACACCATAGCTAATCCATCCATCCATCCATTATCTTCTGCTTGCTCCTAAGTTGGGTTTCAGGGACAGCAGCTTGAACAAGGAGGCCCAGACATCTCATTCTACAGCCACCTCTTCTAGCTCTTCTTGGAGGAACCCAATGCGTTCCCAGGTCAACCGAGAGACATAGTCCCTCCAGCGTGTCCTGGGTTTTCCTCAGGGTGTCCTCCCAGTTGAACATGACTGAAGCACCTCCCAAGGGAGGTACCCAGGAAGCATCCTTACTAGATGCCAGAACCACCTCAATTGGCTCCCTTCGATGTGGAGGAGCAGCGGTTCTACTCCGAGTCTCTCACGGATAACTGAACTTCTCCCCCATCTCTAAGGGAGAATCCAGCTACCCTGCAGAGGAAACTCATTTCAACCACCTGTATCCATGATCTCATTATTTCAGTCAGACCCAGAGTTTGTGACCATAGGTGAGGGTAGGAACATAGACCGACTGGCAAACAGAGAGCTTTGCCTTACAGCTCAGCTTCCTCTTCATGACAAAGGATCAGCACAGAGTCCACAATACTGCAGACTCTGCACCAATCTGTCTGTCAATCTCACACTCCATTCTTCCATCACTTGTGAACAAAACCCCGAGATATTTGAACTCCTCCACTTGAGGCAGAACCTCACCCTCAACCCAAAGGGAGCAATCCACCCTTTTCCGACTTAGGACAATGGCCTCAGGATAGGAGGTGCTGAGTCTCATCCCAGCTGTTTCACACCCGGCTGCAAACCACTTCAGTTAGAGCTGAAGATCATGGCATGATGATGCCAGCAAAACCACATTGTCTGCAAAGAGCAGAGAAGGAATCCTGAGGCCACTGACTGGAATCCCTCTGCCCCCTGGCTGCACGGAGAAACTCTGTCCATAAATGTTACAATCAGAATCGTGACAAAGGGCAGCCCTGGCGGAGTCCAACTCCCACCCTGAAGGGGTCTGACTTACTTCCGACATTGCGAACCAAACTCTCACACCACTTATATAGATGACAGCATGACGGCTCAGTGGTTAGAACTGTTGCCTCACAGCAAGAAGGTCCTGGGATCAATCCCTGGTTGGACCTGGGGTCTTTCTGTGTGGAGTTTGCATGTTCTTCTTGTGCTTGTGTAAGTTTTCTCCGGGTACTCGAGTTTCCTCCCACAGACCAAAAACATGCATGTTAAGCTGCTTTCAGACCCAGGCCTCCCTTGTAAAAGAGATCTGTGATGTCAATGGGTTTTGCCTGGTTAAATAAAGGTTAATAAATAAATAGGGACCGCACAGTGCATAGCAATGGGCCCCCAATCCCATACTCATTAAGCAACCACCACCATGTACCTCGAGGAACATGGTGGAAAACCTTCCCAAGTTCACAAAACACATGTAGACTGGATAGGCAAACACCCATGACCCCTCGAGGACCCTAGTGAGGATAAAGAGCTGATCCAGTGGTCCACGGCCACAACAGAACCTGCATTGTCCCCCCTGGATCTGAGGTTCGACCAAGGAGCTGATTCTCTTCTCCAGTATCCCTGAGTAGACTGGTGAAGATTCTCAGTCATCCAGGACATGATGAATTCAAAAAGCGTTCAATACAAAAACAACTGGACTTTATTTGTAACAGAAGACGTTTTGCTCCTCATCCAAGGAGCTTTCTCAATTCAAAGAGCAGTGAGTGAGGGGTTCAGGTTATAAGGCTGAGTGAGATAAGACACACACACACATAAGGCACACACATAGATTGGCAGTTCACACGTAAACACCTTAACAGTAGGTTAACAGTAGGTTAAGATGAACAAAGACCTACTGTTAAGGCGTTTACGTGTGAACTGCCAATCTACATATGTGTGTGTGTCTTATGTGTGTGTGTCTTATCTCACTCAGCCTTATAACCTGAACCCCTCACTCACTGCTCTTTGAATTGAGAAAGCTCCTTGGATGAGGAGCGAAACGTCTTCTGTTACAAATAAAGTCCAGTTGTTTTTTGTATTGAACACTTTTTGAATCCCTGAGTAGATCTTACCAGGGAGGCTAAGGAAAGTAATGGTAAATGGGCTGTTCTGTAATAGCACCTTTCTATCTTATCAAGACACTCAAAGCATTTTACAATACAATCTGTGACCACATTTACTCATTCATACAGCACTTTACTAGATCTCTACAAAGCTAATTGAACAAATCATTCTAAAGAGACTAATCAGTGCTTTTAGATCACATTTATACACCAATGGGACACACATCTGAGACAAAGAGTGGTTCAGTGTCTTGCCCAGGGACACTTCGGCATGTAACTGATGGTGGATTCGAACCCCCAACTCTTGTATTGGAAGACGACTGCTCTAACCACTCAGTCACAGCCACTATAATTCCCATATAATTGGAGCATACCCTCCGGGCCCACTGTTTGAAGAGGGGAACCACAACCCCAGTCTGCCATTCCAGTGGAACTGCTCCCGATATCCACGCAATGTTGCAATGGTGAGTCAACCAAGACAGCCCAACAACATTCAGAGCCTTAAGGAAATCAGGGTGAGTTTCATCCACCCCCGGTGCCCTGCTGCTGCATAGCTTTTAAACTATCTCAGAGACCTCAGCCACGGTTATGGATAGACCAACCCTGAAGTCCCCCAACTCAGCTTCTTCCATGGAAGATGGGCCGGTGGAATTGAGAAGGTCCGAGAAATATTCTTTCCACCTCCCAACGACATCATTGGTTGAGGTCAACAGCACCCCACCTTCACTGAACACAGTGTTAGTAAAGTGCTGCTTTCCCTTCCTCAGCCGCATGATGGTTTGCCAGAATCCCCTCCAAGCTGACCAATATTCTTTATCCAGGGCCTCACCAAACTCCTCCCACATCTGAGCTTTTGCCTCAGTAACAGCCAAGGCTGCAGACCGCTTGGCCCTCCAGTACTCCTCAGCTACCTCTGGAGTACCACCAGCCAACAAGGCCCAATAGGATTCCTTCTTCAGCTTGACAGCCTCCCTAACCCAGGGTGTCTAAAACCAAGTTCAAGGATGACCATCACGAGATGTACTGACAACCTTGCGTCCACAACTCAAGGCAGCTACATCAACAATTGAGATGTGGAAAATGGCCCACTCTGACTCAATATCCCCGCCTCAGCTGGGATGCAGTTAAAGCTCTCCTGAAGGTGCAAGTTGAAGATCTTTCTGAAGAGTTCTTCTGCCAGGCATTCCCAGCAAACCCTCGCTACATGTTTGGGTCTACTGGGTCTGTTCGGCATCTTCCCCTGCCATCTGATCCAACTCACTACCAGGTGGAGATCAGTTGATAGCTCAGCTCCTCTCTTCACCCGAGTATCCAAAACAAATGGCTGCAAATCAGATGACACAACTACAAAGTCAATCATCGATCTACGACCTAGAACGTCCTGGTGCCGAATTCACTTATGGACACCCTTATGTTCAAACATGGTGTTCATGATGGACAAATTATGACTAGCAAAGAAGTCCAACAATAGAACACCGCTCAGGTTCAGATCAGAAAGGCCGTTCCTCCCTGTCATGCCCATCCAGGTCACACTATCATTACTCACATGGGCATTGAAGTCCCCCAGCAGAATAAAGGAATCCCCTGCTGAAGCACCTTCTAGCACCCCTGCCAAGGACTCCAAGAAGTCCGGATACTCCAAACTGCCATTCGGCGCATAGGCACAAACAACAGTCAGAGCCCGTCCCCCCACCTGAAGGCGCAGGGAAGCCACCCTCTCATCCACCCTCTCATCCACCGGGGAAAACTCCAACACAAAGGCACCAAGTCAGAGGGCTAAAAGTAGACCCATACCAGCTTGGCGTCTCTCACCATGGGCAACTCCACAGTGGAATAAAGTCCAGCCCCTGTCAAGGAGATTGGTTCTGGAGCCCATGCAGTGCTTCGAGGTGAGTCCAACTATATCTAATCAGTACCTCTCAACCTCACACATAGGCTCAGGCTCCTTTCCCTCCAGAGAGGTTACGTTCCGTGTCTCAAGAGCCAGCTTTGGTAAGTCAGGGTCAGAGTGCCAAGGCCCCCACCTTCAGTCACTGCCCCCATGTCATCTTGCATCTGACTTGCACCCGACTTGTTGATTGCCATAACTAATCAAAATTAGCAAACACAAAACAGTTGCAATTGGGTCAATTTTACACATCTTTAGCTAAATTTTCATGTGGTAGTAGCTGAGAGTCATCCCCAACACAGTGCTAACAAAACTTTTCATGTAAAACTTTGATATGTAAGATATGCATTCAGAATGTATGCTTCTTCTTTTTTTGTCAATAGATTATTTTACCTATCCAACATACTTCAGCAAAATTTAAAGTTTGGTTTTTGATTCAATTCTACAGTATTGTGGTTATCACAGTATCATCTCTTTCAATTGGGATGAACTAAAGCTACAGTGGGAGTGTTTATAGGTCAACCATATTAAATAGCCTAAAACAAACCATTTCAAAATTATAATTTGCCATATTATCTATGTTTGAAAGGAATTGATTACCTAGCTATTTCTTGAACAATTGAATGTTTGTTAACTCTAGCTAAACTGTGATAATATTTGTAATCACCATCTTCAGTAAACAGCCAACATCAAAAGTGAGCTTGTTCAACTTTGATTCAGAAAATAACATTTGAACAATATTCTGGTCATCATCAGCAGTTTTCAAATAAATAAACACCACTGCTGTCTAAAGTGTCCCACTCTGCCTTATTCTCCATTCTACAGATTTGGTTTTGTGATTTGGATGACAGTTTTGTTGTGATGCTGGATATTATAATTATTTGGAACTGTCACTGAACTGACTTCCACACTTAAAGTCTGTAAGGTCAAACCTACACAGGATCAGGTTCAATTCCGTGTTAACAAGATTACGTAAACGACTTAGATAAAGCTGTTTCAGGAAATCGCCTAAAAATGTCTGCACTGCATGATGCTGCTAACTCAAAGCTCACAGTTAATATGTTGGAGAATATACAATGACTATAGTTGTTTCTCATATTGTTTAAGATTCTACCTTCTTCACGATTTCTGTCAAAGCACAGAATATTAAATACTGCGTACTGTAGATCCTAAGGTAATCATTAATCAAACCTATGAGTTTTAATATATCCTATAGTTCTTCTCTTATTAAAATGCATTGTTAAAATACCACAATAAATATGGTTTAATAGCAACAACAAAAAACTCAAATCTAAAAAAAAAACAACTAAAAGGCTTTTTAATTTTTTTTATTTTTAGAAAAATAAGCTAGAATGTAGAAGCCATTAGAGGAAAAAGTACACCCTCAATGCTGTTATAAGAGGTAAGAAGGTAAGTAGCTGCCGGGAGTTTTATTCAAATACACTGGATAATCAGTACCTCTATAAGAGCAGCATTTCTTTTTCCAGTTTGCTACTCTAGCGTACTCAAGCATGACAAACAGAATGCTAAGGAGAAAATTATCAGTAATATTTTGAAAGAAACAAATGTTGCGGCCTGTCCAGGGTGTACCCCGCCTCTCGCCCATTGACTGACTCCTAGAAATACAGTATGTACCACCTCCTCACAACCCTGAACAGGATTAGACAGGTAGAGACAATGGATGGATGCACAGAAATAATGGAACTCATCAATCTGCAAATGATTAAAAGGATATTTTTTCCAATGAGTGGGTTCATAGCAAGTTCACCCCAAGGTCTCAGATAACGCTAAGAAATCAGTATATAAGTGTTACACTATAATATAACATTAAATATATGTAATATAATGTTAATATAACATTCAAGTACTTGTGCATACATATAGTCTGAAAAAGACACTACATTTATCTTTGTCATCACATTTCTGTGGAAGTAATTATTGAGCAACACTGGGCCATGTAACAACAAGTTAGATTAAAAAGGAACTTGTTGAAGTTACTTGTTTGACGTGCTTGTTCAGTTAAACTATGTGCTGTGTCATCAACAAGATGTGAAACTTTCATTTGCACACACCTCCACAACATCCATCTTGAAATGCAGGGCCTTCAAAGCCAGCGAGTCTTTCAAGTTTTCTCTAAACTACAACTTGACATAAACCAGGGGTCTGCAACCTGCACTTCTGGGACCACATGTGGCTCTTAGGTATCTCTGCAGCAGCTCTTTCAGGCTTTGACCAACACTAAAATAAAACTGAATTTTATTTAAATGATTGCCAAGAATGAAAATTGCTAGTTCATTTTCAAATATGTGAAGAATATTACAAATGCAAGTCTTGAAACGTGTGGACTACATCATGCTATTAGTTTGTTAGCCACTTTGTTAAGTCAACTTCCAGTCTATCAGCGTGATCTTTCTCTCAAAGTCACTAGAATTATTTGGAATATCTTTGAGACAAGTTGCTGAATATGTTGAGTAACTTTGATAACACTAAGAATAAAACACAAAAAACAAAGTTAAAGTAAACAAAAGTATTTATTTTTCTTTAAAAAATATAATTGGATACCCAACAAACTGGCCTAATCTTATACTGTCTTTAACTTCATGCTTTAAGTAGGATACTTAATTCTTCAGCAATTAAGAGAACTCATATTGGCCTGCTGAGTTCAGAGTTTTAATTTTTCATAAAATTGTTAATAATTATATATATTTTCTTTCTTTACATGAATCTGGTCTTTTCATTTGTACTAAAATGTAAAAAAATATCAATAAATGTTAATAATAGTTAGACATTTTTTGTTTTATAATATCACCCCCACTGGCCAGAAAAACCATCTCCAACAAACTTGTAGTGGTCCACGGGCCACCAGTTGACAGTACACAGTTGTAGCAGGTGGTGGGGCTCCGAACATCATAATTAGTAAGCAAAGTGGTAAAATGGCTCCTTTTATCACAAAGGTATCAGACCCCTTACCTAAACTAAATACTACTATTGTAGAGTTGAATCTGTGGAATCACAGACAGTCTGTATAAAGCACTAACCACATTATTTACTTGTCTCTTAGAATTTCCAGTTTTATAAGCACTTGCATGTTATGTTTAGAATGCAGCATCACTAAAATGGAAGCTAGTACCTTGCTTATTTCTCAAATTTTCCCCTGGGATTAATAAAGTATTTATCTATTTTTCAAGTTATCAAACTCACAAGTTGGATGGAAATCTATGGCGGCAGCCATCTTTTATTTTTGCATGGCAATGAAATGTTCAATAGTGACCTTTCTTTCACCTCACTGCAGCCGCACACCAAAATGAAAATAATTAATAACTTATTTTTCAAGTTATCATACTCATAACACGGACAGACAGACGGACATACGAAGGGTGTTTCAAATTCCCACTTTTCATTCCACAACGAGGGACAAAGAAACTTTAGTAAGGAATTTCTACATGGATGGGTGGATGTGTCCCCCTCCTGAGTTTTAAACTTTAGTAAATCCATATAATCTGATACATTTGTTATACACTTTAAATTATACTGTGTAATAATGTACGAACTGTAAAAGATAAATCCCATTTTATAAAATTTTGACACTGATCATTTGTGTTTGATGTATTGAAACCATAAATTCTAATCTTCATAACTTTATTTTATCATAAATTAATACAGTAAAAAAATGAGTAGTTTCTTATACAAACTGACAAATTGCAAAATGAACATGTTCTTTAATCTTTTACTGTATTTTCCAGTTCTCCTTAGTTTCTAATGCAATTTGAACCCCATGGATGTTTAGCTGGCATTATCTGGTGTGAAGCCACCATCCCTCTCTCTGTTGCTGCACGTCTCTAGCTACAGTAAAACACCCGGGCCCTTGGAAAAACTGGCAAGATAAAATCTGAGTCTTTTTCTCTAGAGTAAGTTTTCCTAGAGCACATTTAACCTGAGTTGTTCCTGCAGAAGAGCCTGCAGTACAGGTCTGTAAGTGTGTTTAATTCAACATGAAGAAGGTCAGTGCAGAAAAAGTATCTCCCCACAGACAAAGCCTTAAAAAAAGATAATAGCTCAAATTATAGTTTTGCTTTAGTGTACAATATCTCTGCAGTGATGCTGCTCCTAATCAGTGCAGGCCATATCAGATTTCACAGTGGGCAGGCATGACTCAGAGGAAGAGTTTGGCTCCAGTTCTACAGTTTATTTTCCAAACTCGCAGATGAACCTTTGTCCAGAGCCTGCATGAAACATGATAATGAGCATTCGGCTGCAGTATACTGGTCTATTGATTGGATGCTACGTGGCTTTAAAATGCTTGTCTTACAGTGTGTTGCTGGCCTCTGCAGAGGCTCATTCCTAAAGTGGCTGTACCGTGCATTACTTTGGGGTGTTAGCAGTGAACCTGCTCCTCACCTGCATCCTTCTGCCAGCCAAAGAGCAGAGGAAAAACATAAATGTAAGGACATTTTCTCAAATTAAAAAATTGCATAAAATTTATATTGAACATAAAGCAGTCATTTTATTAGCTGAAGTGCACCCTCTTGTAGTTTATTCATTTGTTTTGTCCTCTATAGTTTCTGGAAGGTTTTCACATATATCTTCTCCTAAATAACGTACTTGCCGCCGTACACGTCGCACCACCGTATTGGTCACATCAGTCCAAATATGTCTAATAAAGTGGGAAAAAAACAAATACGTCGCTTCGCCGTATTAGTCGCATCTATTGTGCGTCACCGCTGACCACCTGGAAATGTGGGCCGGTGTTGAAAAATTGACTGGCTGCCAAATGGTGGCCGCAGGAGCGTGCACAGAAGGACTTTAACAAGAATTTCACAAGATTAACACTTAAAAACAATTATTTGTTTTCTCGAAATTATAGTAAAGGTGTGTCTTAGTTTAACTTTTCCTTAATAAATGCACTTTGACGGTCAAATCAGCTGCATTTCAAAAATCAATTTGCGGCTGCGCGCAGAGGGAGGACTTGCTGTGCATTTTTTCAAAATTTAACAAGATAACCACCTAAAAACAATTACAGTTGTCCCTTGCTACTTTGCGGTTCATTTATCCCGGACTCGCTCTTTCGCGGTTTTTCAAAGTAAGATTGGACATGACACACGATTAGGCTGACTGATGGATGAGCCGCACGATCGACATGGAATTATTATTTAAAATAAATTATTTTAAATTATTTAGCACCTGCTGCACCTTTGTGCAGCCCATACTGCAGGATAAACTTTCTGCTTCAGCTGATCAGCTGTTCGCAGTGCAGAGTAGAGAAGTGGGCGTGGCCAAGAGCGCTTGCAGGTGTCAAAGAGGAGAGGAGGCAGGGAGCTGGAATCATGACATTCTGTGCTCTTTTAGAGCATTTAGAGTTTAGAAACATTGTTTAGAA
>NC_056499.1:23455021-23468577 GCF_014905685.2 Nematolebias whitei | reverse complement strand
CCCCCCCCAAAAAAAAAGCAGAGAGAACACATGTTTGCCCATTTAGGATGAATGAAGCAGAAATAAGTATAAAAGGTGGATTTTTTTTTTAATTAGTAAAAAAAAAAAAACTGCTGAAAAGTAGCTTAAAAGCAGAAAGAAGCTTAAGTTAAGGAAGTGGAAAGCACATTTTTGCTGAATTAGGCTGAAAAAAGTTGATATGAGTGCAAACAATGTGGAAAAGCTGAAAAAGCTAAAAATAGCAGAAAATGGCTATAGCTGAAATAGCAGAAAAAGCTGAAACTTGCATAAATAAGCTGAAAGGAGCAATAAACGATTGTAAGCAGATCTAAAGATTTGAAGGATGAAAAATGAGCTCATTTCATTTTCTACAAGGAAAAAAATGGCAGAAAAGGCTAAATATTTCAAAAAGCTAAAGTTACACCAATACAAATTGTCATAGCACCTTTCTCCTCTACGAGCTGAACGTTTTGATATATGATTTGTTGAAACAGCACAAAAACTGTGGAACAAGAAAGATGCAGAAAAACATGGAAGAAAATGGATCTCAATAGTTGCTTCATAAACATTCACACAACAAAATTAAAACATTCCCATCCCCCTATATTGGACTTATCTGTTACTCTTGCATGATGAAAACTGATAATTATATGTTAATGATAACTATGTTAATGATATGATATATCAATATATGTCTTATAATATATGATATGATAACTATGTTAATAGCTAAAACTGATGAAACTGTGCTTTTGATCTTGTTACTGGCTAACTTTCCTCTTTTGTGTCCAGGTAATAGGAATAATTCTCCTTATTTTCATCTGTATGGGTCTGGTAGTGTATGTAATCAGAGAAAGCTGCCAGCGAGACGTGGAGATGCAGGATACAGATGTGGCCGAGCTCACTGTACTCAGGATGAGCTCGCTACGGACCAGAACTTCATGAGAGAACTTACACCTGCCTTGCTGGCAAAGACACTGTAAAATACAATGGAAATACTTTTTGGGAGATAATATTTAAGAATATGTTAGTGTAGTATCTCCGTCATTCAGGTTCTCAGAAGGGCTTAAGGGAACTGGACTTGTTTTCTTAATTTTTGAAGAATCAAAGAAAAAAAAAACTGGATATACAGAGTGCATTTTCAGTTATTTTCTATGAGATAATAGATACATATAAATGTATTTTACATGTTAATAAGTCTGTGGTTTGATCATTTTTGGAAAATGTATCTGTTGTGTTTAGTTTGTTCTTGATTTATCTCTACAGTTAGGATCAGACTAAATTAAAGACGTATTTTATACAAACAAGCAGCAGGGGTACATAGTCAACTTTGTCCAAACCCATACAGAAAAACAACATGGACCTTCTATTTTTCACATGTGATCATATGAACATGTCTAAATGTTCCAAAATCACATGGGAAAGATGAGCAAAGTGTGTGTTTTACATTTTACTTTAACTTGTTGACAGGTGAAAACATGTAGGTGGTTTTCCTTTAAGGCAGGGGTGTCCAAAGTGTGGCCCGAGAGCCATTTGCAGCCCATGGAGTGGTTTTGTGCGGCCCACGACTGCAATTAAACAATGGTATAATTTTGACCCACATGTTGATGCAGATGTAGACCTTCTTTAGATTAATCTTCTCAAAATGAGCGATAGTAAGTACAGTACAAGCATTTAGCTATAATTAATCCCTTTATCTTACAACAAACATTCACTGGCCTACCAAAAAGTAGAATTTTGATAATAATTCATAAAACTTTGCTAAATTTAACAAGTGTTTTCAAAGAAAATAATTTCAGTTGATTTAATAATGGATGGGGAGAAATTGGACATTTCTAAAGAATAAAACGTGATATCATCGACGTACAAGTTGATCAACTTTATCAGTGTCCCTTCAAACCTTCCATGAATCGGTTTTAGCCACTGCCAGCTGGATGGTTGTTCAGAACTTCGATGACCCATTTGGGCCGTCCGTGGTCCAAACGGGTGATTGAAGTTCCACCCCGTTCTTTAAAGAACAGTTAATCATTTCAGGCTTTTGTCTCTGAAAATCAGCGAAAATGAACTTTCCAAGCACAAGAAAACAAAACTCTTTTTTTTAAAGGTTAATGATTATGCGGCTCCTAATGTTCTGGATCTACAAGAATTGAAACTAAACTTTTAACCTTTCTCCAAAATATTGTTCAAGTCGCTGAGAGTTTTAAAATGGGGAGGGGGTCACACTTTTAATTTTTTCTTTTCATAAATTCACATTTTTCTGACCTGCAAGTCCTTTCATCTAGTTCAGGCCCACTATGAAAACGTTTGGACACTCCTGCCAGTCTTTGCTGTGCTCACCTACAGACTTCATCTGTTTTTATCAGATGTCAGCGACACACAAATTATTGAAGTTACCTGAAAATAATTGAGAACTTATAGCTCACACTAAACTGTAAATCCACTGTTTCCTGCTATTTTGTCATTTCCATAAGCTAAGATTATTTATAAATTCCAGCTTTATATTGACTTTGTTACATTTTATGACATTTAGTTGCTCAGCTTTTCATACATTTTTTTTTTTTTTGCTGTATGTTTTTCATTTTATTTTGCCTTTTTTGTTTATTATGTTTCAGCAGTTATGCAGGCAGCTATTATTCATCTGGCTAATATTAGTTGACTTGTATTGTTAAATATGTGAGAGTAAAAAAAAAAGAGGAGGTGTTCTAATAAATGCTCTGTTCTCCCTCTTCAATTCTAATTTTTTAGATTTTTTTTTGCAGCAAACTCTCATGGCCCAACGATTTCTTCGGTTTGACACCTTTTATAAATGTAAAACTATGCATTGGACAAAACAGAAACAGACACAAGTGTGTTACAAACGTTAAATCCAAAGTGGTACTAGAATGATTTTGTTGTTGTTTTTAATGTTATAATCCATCCATGCATTATTTTTACTGGCTTCTTCCTTTACATGTCACGAGGGTCACTGGTGCCCATATCCAGCAGTCACTGTGTGAGGGACGGGGGACACCCTGGACAGGTCTTCAGTCCATCACAGGGACACATAGAGACAAACAACCACTCACACCTAGGGACAATTTAGAGTTACCAATCAGTCTAACATGCATGTTTTTGGTCGGTGGGAGGAAACTGGAGTACCTGGAGAAAACCCACGCATGCACGGAGAGAACATGCAAACTCCACCCAGAAAGGTCCCGGGCCGGGATTTGACCTTCTCGCTGAGAGGCGGCAGCTCAACCAACTGCACCACCGTGCCACCCTAATTTTAAAATGTTTTTGTTGTCGTTGTTAATGTAAACCTGTGCAGAATTTTGTGCAGTCAGCACTTTAAAAACGCACCAATGCTCCAAGTCTTAACAGAAGTTGAGTGTTGTTTTGTTACAGCTGCAGTGACAGTGAATACAAGAAAAGCATCACTAGGAACATCCTATGCACTGAGTTGATTTGACAAACTGTTTATTTGGTGTTTTAACACATCTGGAACATAAGCAGTGTTACAATTAAAAATTGTTTCTGCAGCAACAACCGTCCTGCAGGTTCTACACTCTCAGGTCTTTTTCTCAGACTGTATAGTCTTTTTTTTAAATTTTTTTTATCCAGACCACGTGCTGCTTGAGCGTTGAAATTGGATCCTGTGTTCATCCTCTGGGAATGTTTAGTCAGGATTTCCTGTATGGCCTGGAGGAAGTTGTTGCCTTTGTTTACCTCACCTTTTAACACAGCAGGATGTGTCAGCTATTGGCAAATTAATGCAAATCCACCAAAGAGACTTGTCTAGCTTTTTAAATACTTTATTTCCTGTTTTATTATCAGCGACCCTTAAAAGACTAATCTGTTCGAAAGAAAGTTATAGTGAACTAAACATTTTTTCAATATTTTGTGACAAAAACCTCATTTTTTTACATGTACTTGTTTTAATGTCACAGAGGTCTAATGTTTAGGTTTTCCCCTCAGATTTGTTTAATGCATTTAATTTACAATTCAGCAAACTAATTTTAACCATGTCTGTTGCAAAATTTAACACAGCTGAACAAAAACAAACAAACAACGGCATTCATTTTTTAAATCAAACTACTGTGATTTACAATGAAAGGAAAACTTGTAAGAAGTAATACAAATGGGCTAAAGTGCACGTATTTTCACAAAACTAATCACTAATTATAAATAGTAAAAAAAAAGAAAGAAAGAAATAAAATAAGGTGAAACAGTCACCAACTAACCCACATGGCTGTGATAAACCAAGGTTTTGGACATTACGGCTGATTTAACATTCTTTACATGTTTAAAAAAAAAAACATTTATAAAGAATGAGTTTTACAGAAATAATACCTGTGTCTTTTTTCTTTTGATTTCAGTTTGACAGTATTATATTTTAAACACCAAAGTTCATGCTCATTAATCCAGGTATAAATCCAACAATGTTCATTCAGCTCATCTGAACGATTTGTTTTGTTGCTGAGACGTTTCATCCGTCATCCGAAGGACTTCTTCAGTGTGAGGACCCCATCAAACCAAACGGAACCCCACAAACAGCTCAGTTTGGTTTGGTGGGCTCCTCAGATTGAAGAAGTCCTTCGGATGACGAATGAAATGTCGCAGCAACAAAAGAAACCGTCCAGATGACCTGACTGAACATTGTTGGATTATCTTATAAATCATTTTTCTTTTAAACTTTAAGAAACGCACATTATACAACCATTAACCAGCAAACGCACCCAAAACAACCAGCAGCACTGACACCAAGAAGAACGTGACATCTACAGAGTGATAGATGCACCAAGGCCGACTGATGGTTCTCAGGCTGCTCCTTTATGTCTTGTGGCAAACTCTTCCCAGAAGATGGCAGTATAAGAACATTTCTTCACTTTCTTTTACTTTAATTCTAAATAGATGGTCAGTTTGGCTAAAATTCAATGGAAGACCCAGGACTGGAATGCTGTGATGGCCTCTTGATTTTTTCCTCCATGATCAACACATAACTAAATATCTGGGTGTCCTAATAGATCATTCTGCAGCATCAGGTCCACAACTATAATGGCTGCCCAGACTGGACCTATTTGTACCTCAAGATTATCTTCTATGGTATTTTGGCAAAAGCTGCAGCAATCCGTTCAGCTAGGTCAAGAGGAGGATCTCCAATCAAATTCCCCACAGACATGATGATGACTCCATCCCCAGAACTCTGCACAAACGTCTCCAGGTGTCCAGGAAGAGGGGTTGCTGGTTTGCACTGGGACCAACTCAAATAGATAATATTAGACATGATTGGAAGAGGGTATTAACAAGGTGTACTTAATGAAGTGGCTGGTGAGTGTATGTTGTCCTTTAGCATATACATGTATACACAGCATAAACAATTATTTTTCAGACGTTTTTTTCAGTATTTACTTTTGAAAATTGCTTTTCTATTAGATGTTTTACTAGAATTTTAGCGTAGCTAAAACGTTGCATGAAAAATGCTCATGAATTTTTTTGGCTCTCCATAAGTTTGTTCTCAGGAGTTATTCTTTTACAGAGAGCTGAATACGTGTGAGCTTTTCCCAAGTTCATACTGAAAAATGACTGCCACTATTTAAAGCAGCTTAAATGTGCAGGAGATAAGGCAGGATGAAGAAGTAACAGATCAAAATCATGGAGAGAAATGGCATATGGAGCACTACAAATATTATTTTTATACAATACAGATGCAAAATGATAAATGTTATTTTTTTTCTTTAATAAATAATTGTCTTTTAGTGAGCTTTAACAGCACAGTACATCCAATTCTTTTTAAAGCCAGTTTTGTTTGTGCCAAAGCAAAAAGAACATTTTTATCATACTGAAAGTTTTGCAGTGCAGTCTGGCTGTATTGCATCAGAAAGGGCGAGCTATAAAACGCGTGCTCGTCTCATGCAGTGCAATGAAGTTCACATTTTAGTACACGGTCAAACATTAAGGATTAAAAACACATGGCTGCTTAGTCTGATTTCACTTTTCTTTTGAAGCACAATCTGAAGCAGCACCGCACTAACCAAGAGAAAAATAACACCAGAAACGCTGCAGTTGTCAATAAAAATAAAACGACATCTACAGAGTGGTAGATGTACCACGGCAGTCTGTAGGACTCGGTCCTCAGGTGAGCCGCTCCTTTGTGTCTCATGACAAACTCTATCCAAAAGATGGCTCTTTCCAGGGGCTTCATTGGCTGATCTCTGTGCAGCCTGGACAGCCTCTGCATGTTTGTGCTGTAGGAGGGCTCGTTCAGGACTTCCTGGATGGTTTCCAGGAAGGTCTTCCAGTTTAATTCAGAAACATCCAAAACCCTTGCAACACCTTTAGCTCTCAGTCTGGAGAGATTGTCAGCTTGATCAAACACGAAGGGAATGCCTACGATTGGAACCCCGTGATATATAGCCTCATAAATCCCATTTGTTCCTCCGTGACTTATAAACAGCTTAACATCCGGATGCCCCAGCAGTTCATTTTGTGGTATCCAGTCGAGCATTAAAGTGTTGTTGCCCAGAGTGGCTGGTTTAACACCCTTATACCTCCAGATGACTTTTTGGGGTAATTTAGCAAAAGTAGCAGCAATTTCATCCGCTAAGTCACGAGGAAGGTCTCCAATCAAAGTCCCCAGAGACATGAGGATGACGCCATGCTCTCCAGAGCTCTGAACAAACTCCTCCAAGTGCTGAGGCAGCGGTTTTGCAGGTTTACACTGAAACCCTCCCATGTATATAACATTAGGCATGGTGGGACGAGGGAACTCAAACACAAAGTCCACTCTCATGAGCCACAGGTCTGCAGCCTGAAACAGAGAAAAGTAGTCCACGTCTGGGCCAAAGTAGCGCTTGGACAATGCAGAATAATGCGGTCCAACTACCTGCTTGTACAGATGCATCCGCATGGTGTAAAAAATCACGTTCCTCACCCTCTCAAAGAAAGTCATTCGGTCTGTTAATTCTGAAGGTGGAAGTGGGACGTAGGACAGAGGAGAGGGCGCGATAGCAAAGTGTGCCTCGCCGTGGACAGTCCAGCGGGCGTTGAACACAATCGGTAAGCCAAGGTAACGAGCCAGGAATACGCCTCCACCATTTGCAGGATCCGTCAAAACCGCATCGTATTTGGTTTCCCGGAGCGATCGCATTAAGTGCTCGTTTTCAAACATGTACACAATCATTTCACAGATTTTTCTATGGAATTCAAAGAACTTGTTTTTCAACTCCATGTCCAAAGCAAACCGGGCCCACGCAGAGCCGTTGCTTCGTTTGATTTTAATCACCTGAGAGACAAAAAGGCGGTAAAAATCCTCATCCCCGCCGGCAGCGAAGTTCACCGTGACCGCCTCGTAATGCGGGGACGTTTCGCTGATGTACCAGCTGTCTGCGGCTCGGATGACGGTCACAGCGTGTCCCTGCAGGTGCAGCTCCTCGACGAGTACCCTCATGTTCACCCAGTGGCTGCCATCGTGTGGGAAAACCAAAACTTTCCCGGTGTGCGCACGTGGAGCAACGACAAGGAGAAAATAAATGACAGAAGCAGAAAATAGTGCCAAAGACATCTTCGAGTCTTCTGAGCTGTCGCTATCTGAAATAGAACCAGAGAGCAAAACACAAAAAATCAGATAGTTGCTAATGTTCCAGCACAAATGGCTGGTCGGTGAGCCTCACATACAAGCTCTGCAGCTAGGATGAAATGAATAGGCTCTGTAGTTGCAGGGAGAATGTTCCTGCAGACAGCCCTCACGTGTTTCTAACACATGGAGCCTTAATAATGTCTTGCCTGCTGCTAAGAGCTCTGCGTGTGTTGTGTGGCAGACTCTTGTCACAATAAGCAGAGAAAAACAGTCATGGTTCAGCTGAATCCGAGCAAAAAGGAGGGAAATAAATCAAAGCTTCTGCTTCAAAATGCACCTTTTACTTATATTTCTAATGATCAAATGCGTTACCGTTAGTAATAGATTTGGTCTAAAAAAAAAAAAACTAATAATAATTTTCCCTCAGTTTTATTACCTCACAAGAAGAACCAGTTGCTTCTCTTGCAGTGCAGTCCCGAGCGAGTGCTTTTCCCTCATGAGTTATAAAGTAAACCCTCTTTTACATGTCGCACAACAGTCTTGGCAGAGAGCTGAAACCTAAACTCGACAATCTGGGCTGCAAAGAGCTGAGAACTGCTGACTTCCTTGTTGCAAACGTCCCACCCTTAAACAAAATTGTCGGTAGAGATTCTTGTCTGACCGGTAACAGCAGAGCAGTAAGCTACAAGTGCAGTTAAGTAAGATGTAGTCTGGTCCTTTAAAGTTATACTTTACACTTCATGTTTACCCTGTGCACATTTAGACCGTTTTTTTGTGTAAGTATACCACAAAACTTGAACATTCCTACAATAACACTTGCACAACAGAGACCAACACTTATGCGTATGAGTTGTATAAAAAACATAACCACACATTCAAACAGAGCACTCATCCATAGTACTCAGTCCTGTGTACTCATCCACTGTATGCTTGCTCTTTCGTATTAACTATCCCATAGGAATACAGGTAAAAGAGCAAACTTTGTTCATTTTCTTCGCCGCAAACAAACTTACGATTCAGGGTTTCCGGTTATTTCTGAACTTCTGCTTCTATGCTGAGTTAAGACATGAGTGTGGAAAATATTTCAATCTGTAAATCATAAAAAAAAAACAGAGTAAGGAAGTGGTTTCAGCTGGACCCAAGAATGCAAACTGTAACACAGGGGCTAAAGAACACCTTGACATTAATGATGAGAATAAACAGCGGACAGGGAGGCAACACAAACTGAGATTAATACAAGGAGAACACAGGGAACAGGCTGGTAACAAACAGAAGGACAGACTGATGAATAGTTACCACACACTCAACCGGTATTGCGCAATACCACGTTTCCGCCATCTTTGTAGGCAAGCGCTAGACAACGATCAAGATGGCGTTCAGACAGACCAAAGGGAATATTGATACTCCTGATCAATGTACAAGAGAAAGATATTCAGAAAATTGCTGCTGTTGGAATCGACCCAGATGAAGTAGAGAAAGAACATGTCAGACGACGCGGACAAGTTGCCACCGATCTCTTCCTATGATATACACGAGGAGTGTCTACACAATGGAGGAGCTTCACAGCCTGAAATCCATGGATCCATACAATCAATGTTTTAACAGATTTGTCAAGGATCTAACTGGTTAAATAAAGGCTGTGGCAAATTGGGAGGAGTCAATGGGGGAGAGGACAGCCCCCAGAAAGCATCTTATCACCAGCAAACTGGTTGGTCCACTGTAGGAGTGTACTGCTTAGTGGGGAAAACAGTTTGTTTGTGACTCCTCAGACTGATGAAGCACTTCAGATTGAGGGCGAAACGTCTCTCAACAACAAAAAAAATCTGTCCAGATGACCTGACTGAACATTGTTGGATGTTTTACCTGGATTATTGAGTGGTTAAATAAAGGTTTAAACAAAATAGTGTGCAAACTCCAAACAAAAAGAGCCCAGGCTCAACTCGGGACTAGAACTATAACATTGTAGCTGTGAGTGTTACAGTGTGGAGGTTTAGCACATAGCATAGCTGCGCTAACTACTGTAGAGACGTGTTAAATCACGAGCAGAGCAGTTCCAGCACACATGCAGTTACTTTCTGACGATGTTTAGCAAAATTACTAATATATAATTTTTTGTTTACCGGAATAAAAGTGATCGGAGCAGATTTTTGACGTCTTCCAGGGCGAATCCTTGCGGTCGTTTCCAAGCCAGACTCGACAACGTTCTGCAGTGAACTCCTCTGTTTGAGGTCCTTCGCATTTCCTGATATTTGGGATTAAGTGAAAACTGCGTTTTGCCGAACCATCTGCCTGGTTGGAACATCCTCTAACCCAACACGAAACAACCATTGCAATTTACTTAAAGAAACAATTTACTCAACAAACTTACTGTATTTTTTAGGCCTATAAGTCGCAGTTTTTTGCATAATTTGCATGCCCTGCGACTTATAAACCGAGGCGACATATTTATGGATTTTTTCTCATATTTATAAACCAACTTTTGGCTGAGATATGACAGTTTTCATTCATTCTGACTGAAAATATTGAACACTATCATTTTCAGCCACTACATGGCACTCGTGCTGTATGGCATGCCATTGTGTCATGTAATGAGTAAACTGTATGGCATGCCATTGTGTCATGTAATAAGTAAACGAGGCTATTAATGACACAATTGGTTTGCCTTAGACTTCCACCTTGGTCCAGCTCGCTTGGCGCAACCGTCAAATCAGCTTAATTTTGCTGCACCGAAATGCAACGAATATGACCACTGAAGTGCATTTATTAAGTAAAAGTTACAAAGTAGATTGAGACACACCTTTGTTATAATTTCAAGCAAACAAATAATTGTTTTTAAGTGTTAATCTTGTTAAATTCTTGTTAAAGTCCTCCCGTGCATGCTCCAGCAGCCGCCATTTGGCAGCCAATCGATTTTTGCACAACACCAGCCCACATTTCCGGGTGGTCAGCGGTGATGCATAAAAGATGCGACGTTTACAGCGAAGCAACATATTTGTGGATTTTTGCACTTTAATAGACATATTTGGACTGATGCGACTTATAAGGTGGTGCAACGTGTATGGCGGACAATACGGTACTCACCCGGGTCTCCAGCTACAGTTTGAGATGGCGATCAGCGACAAAAGTGCCCGGTTACGTCACATGAGAACTATGAATAGGTGAGAAACAGAAGGCTAGAAAGGTGATTTGAAGAGGAGACGGCAAGACTAATGAACCAGGGAGGCAGGTGAGAATGGTTAACTGAAGCCAGGGATGACTGAGGGGAAATAGCTGACAGGGTTAGGGACACACTGGGAAACAAGCCAACTAAGCACAGGGAATCTCATTAATGATGAAGTATCCAAACAAAAACACAAGGAACGGTACGACAAAGTAAACTCCACACACAAAAAGGAAACAAATTAATCAACAGCCAAAAAACACAAATTATGGTGAAAAGGTACTTCCTCGTGTTTTGGTATGTTTTTTTTTTTTTTGTCCTTGGTGAATACTAGATTATCTTACAGTATGTTTCCTGCCTCTTCATAGGAAGTTTATTCAAACAGCAAAACCTCAAGTACCGCAAACTTAAACCAGATTGAAATTAAGACGAGCTGCAAAGCATCAACAAGTTTAAAAATGCAAAGAACGTGTAGAACTCACCCAGCTTGTTTGTGGACTTGGCTCCTAAAGCAAGTAAAGAATGAAGAACATGGCGCGCTTCATATTTTCTGCTTTAGGCTCAAGTTCAGACAGGCATTATTCAAGCCTCCCACCCACATAAACCTGAGGCAGGAACTCCACCTCCTCTATTTACTATACGAGTCACTTTCATAGTACGATACATGAGTTGCACTTTTTTGTGCCACAGCAGCACTGACTGAACTACATGTTGATTTCAAGAAGTCTTATCTTTCATCCTTGTGCTTTCACAGCTCCTCGAATGTCAAACATGTTATTTCTATTGTAATACCCAAACAATAAATGAAAGAGGAATAACAAAGAAGTACCTCGGGCTGCGTGCACTAATGACCTTTAGTAAAGTCAAATGTTTTCAAGGAAAACGAAGGTTCAGTTGCGTTTTCGTTCAACTCCAATATGACCTCAAGCCAGTTCAAAATGGCTGCCACAGCCAAAGGAAATTAGAAAAACACAAAAAATGGCTATATTTCAGTTAATTTCATAAATCTTGAGCTAAAGTTTGTGACAGTACGAGTCATCTCCAATATATTCCTTGAGCATGAGATCTTGCAAAACTGCACAAGATTGCACAAAAGTTTTGACCTAAACAGCAACAAGTTCATTTTAATAAACCTGGATTAAAACGTCTGCATGAAAAGTGGGTGATGTGCATTTCTTCTAGGAGCACCAGGACTTTTCTTTGACCGGGCCATGTCTTGACACAGGTCTTCAGCTGCTTCGCAGCTTCAACCTAGTTTATGGGACGACCAGAAGGTCGTCAGAAGACACAGAAGTTGAAAGCTAATTGAAGAGCTAATATTTTAATTCAGGCCATTTGTTGATTTAAAAATGATTTGACTTCAAGACAAAACAAAAACCCAAAGTCTGCTTATGTTGCAGTATAATAGCTGTTATAATACACAATGACTATATTAAGACCATAAAGGTCCACAGCAGAAAAAAAAAACAGGAAAAAAAGGAATAGTTCAGATCTTTTGGAGTGGGGCTCTGTGAAAATATTTTGAACAATTAGCATGTTTTGTATAGCACTGTGTGACACGGTGGGGCAGTTGGTAGAGCTGTCGCCTTTCAGCAAGAAGGTTGCCAGATTGAATCCTGGTCAGGGGCCTTTCTGGGTGGAGTTTGCATGTTCTCTCCGTGCATATGTGAGTTTTCTCCGGGTACCCCAGTTTCCTCTCACAGACCAAAAACATGCATGTTAGGCTGATTGGTAAATTGTCCCTAAGTGTGAGTGAGAGACTGAATGGTTGTTTGTCTCTCTGTGTCGTGATGAACATGTGACTTGTCCAGGATGTACCTCGCCGCTCCCAGTGATGGCTAGATATGAGCAGCATTGACCCCCATGAACCGAAAAGGAAGAAATGGGTAAATGGACGAATGTACAGTATTGCATTAATGAATTATGCATTATAAACAGCTCTTTGAACAACCTTAAGTGTGAAGAAACAGAGTTTAATGGACTGGCGATCTAACGGATATTCAGTAGGACGATGTTTACGCCTTGTAAAAAAACCCAATCTCAAAAACTTCAGTGATTCTTGTGAATGCTGCTTTGAAAATGTTTGCATTGAAGGTTTGCTGGTGGTGGATAAATGAACAAAATAGTGTTTGCATAAATGACTAATATATATATATATATATTTTTTAATTGGATATTTACAGATGGCAGCAATCAAGTCTCTGTCCAGCTTATTATTATCTTGCCAATTTGCTAAAAATTAAACCATTTCTACAAACTGATGTAATTCAAAAGGCTATCTACAACAGGTAAGATATCCATTGCTCATGACTTTTCTGCAGAACTCCGTTTTAAAATATTTAAACTGTCCCATGGATGTCGTAAAACAACTTTGGAAAGCGAAGCAGACAAAAGTGTTTTATTTATTGTGCCAATTTCTTAACATTGTAGCACATATTAAAAACATTTTTATAGCTCGTTTGAAAAGAGCAACTCGTAACTAAGGCTGCGAACTGGATGTTTCACCGTGACGTGGCATCAAGCAAACCACAGTGCCATAAACAAATACAGCTCACATTTCCTGTTCCTGTGTCTGCAAAGGTTCTGTTTTCAAACACAAAAGATGATTTAGTTTTCTAAACATTACAAACACATATTTACATTGACTAAAAAAAAAAAAAAATCCTAACATATACACAATTAAATCAATTGTGCTTTACCATAACTATATGAAGACAGACATGAGTTTCTTCAAATAGTGAGAATTTAAAAAGATCTTCAAAGAGATAAACATACATGATGCATCTCGTGAATAATTAGTCACGTTTTACCTTGCTTCTACAAACTGCTTTACATAAACAC
>NC_056499.1:23415370-23435021 GCF_014905685.2 Nematolebias whitei | reverse complement strand
TCGAACACAAAATCAGTTCTCATCAGCCAAATGTCTGCGTCAATTTTAATCTGATCAAAGTCAGTATCAGGCCCAAGATATTTGTCACATAACGGTTGGTACACTACTTTACTAGGGAAAATACTTTGTAATAGGGTGAACTGATATATTACTATGTTTTTAACTCTTTGAATAAAAGTCATCTTATCTGTTAATCCAGATCCTGTTACAGGAACATATGATAAAGGTGAAGGAGCGATGGCAAAATGAGCCTCTTCAGGTATTAACCAGCGAACATTATAAACCAAAGGCAGATTAAAATATTTGGCCATAATAACTCCATTGCCCCAGCACGGGTCAGAAAGAACCAGATCAAACTTGCTTTCCTTAATTCTTCTAATCATGTGTGCGTCATCCAGCATGACAGAGACAAGTTCACTCACATTGTTGTGAACTTCAGCAATTTTGGGCAGTACTCTTACTACTGTGTAAAGAAAAGTAGTCATGGGGACATCTCCTCGTTGAAACTTCATGAAGTCATCTAAGAAAATATTTGCAAAATCCTGATTTAATTGACTTTCCACAGGAACAGTGATGGTGCTGTAGTAGGAGTTCTCCGTGATGTACCAGCTTTTGCTGCAACGTACAACAGTGATGTTGTGTCCTCTGGAGTGCAAAGCCTTAAGGAGAACGTCCATGTTTATCCAGTGGCTGCCTTCAGATGGAAAGACCAAGATGTTTCCACTCTGGACTTCTCTGGGAATCAGAAGCAGCAGGAGCAAAACACTGCAGTAACAGATGGGGCTCATCTGAAATGCAAGTAATAGTTATATATTTTTAAAAAAGGACATATGCATACACATGCATGTAGATATACTGAATATGCATGCTTTTTTTCTGACATTTTCTTTTTTTTTTTGGTCTATTAATTTGTCATTCTGTTCCCTTAACCAGAAAATTAACTTAAAGTGGACAATCAGTATATATATATAAATATATATTGTGCACTTTTGCTTACAGTCACAGTTGTGTTAGTCCAGACAAGACAGCAAACGTTGTGAGAGGGTTCCTTTGTGCTGCAGTACCAGAACAAACCCAAAGTGCGTGGCTGATTAAACTGCAGAGATAAGGAGCGATGCTCTCTCACCCAGTGAAGAAACTGTTTCCACAGGTTTGCTAAACAACCTGTCAGCAGAAAACAGTGAAAGCAAGTTAAATGACACAGTGAACAGTAATATCCGTTTCCTTCACATTCTTTATGAAGATATATTTACAGAAATCAGGCTCCTGAAGTCGGGTTGTATAAAGTAATTCTACAACCCACATTCGAACATCTCGCTTCAGGTTGTAGAAACTGGAACTAATGGAAACTTGAAGTTTCTTTTTTTTAAGAGCTAAGTGAGCAGGTTTGGATCCCAGAGTACGTTAACGTGGTGATAAGACTCTGCTACATACCCAGTCTGACAGTTAATTAACTATTTGAACTCTTTATTTTTACTTGTAACCTGCAGTTATAACAGTATGTATTTTAATTTGTACTGTTAGGAATTCAGATGTTGTAATTTCATTTAAAATTGAATAATAATGTTATTGCGACAAAACGAAAACCAACTAATATCTAAAATAGCAATAAAAGAAGAGTGGTTTGATTATAAAACATCATACAATGATCTTCCACACCCTGCTATTTGATTATATATTAAAATGGTCTGCCATAAACTGAGTAACCTTCAGGGAGCAAACAGGAAGTGGTTGAGGACGAGAGGGTGCATGAGACATAACATGCATACATACATTTTACATAATACATTATTATAATGTGTATAACATACTTGTGTTATGTTTGTTTGTTTTTATGTGTGTGTTTAAAATTGACATGTTGCTGGACTGAAATACAGATGGTTACAAATTATGAGAGCAGATGTCAGAAACTGTGAGCCATCTTACAGAAAGAGATTGACATTAGACCCTAAATGTTTCTGGTTATGTATTATTTCCCCAAAAGTATAAAAACAAACATTTTTGACTACGAACATCCCAAGTATTATTGAAATATAGATGACCAATTAATATGACAGCTGCTGTCACCAGCTAATCATGTCAATCATCTATATAATAGTATTAATATTCATAACATGACTAACAGGAAGTATCCTTTAATATTCTGGTTGATTCACTGTTTTAGTTGCATCATTTTTAATCACATAGGGGCCTATTACATGAATATGTTTTGTATGAATACCTTATATAAAAAGCTGCTTCTCATTAAACAACAGACTTCAATAAACAGACATGACATGCATCGTTTCGCTAGTTCCCTCAACTCGCAAGAATTGATTTTAAGCAGTATCTTTAGAGGTGAGACATATTTTTAACAAACTGGGTTCACGGTTGTCTCCCTCACCCTCATACGACCAAATTTATAGCGTACACTTTTGGCGTAGCGCGTCACGTTTAAACCGCATTCACGTAAAGTAAAAGCTACTTAACTTTCTCGATCGTCCTCTTCGTCTTTAAACGTGTGCAGCAAAAAACAGACTGACGTGTGAGTGTTGGGCTCCTATAACTCTTTCTTAAGAATGTTTGTAGCTCTCTTTCAAACTCCACTTTAACTCAAAAATCACGCAGCTCCAACTTCCGTGTTCTCCATTCTTGTTTGCGTCGGTTACGTAACGTGCTCTGCCAAGTGTTGCGCAATAGTGTTTCCCAGGTGGAGCAAATCTCCTCATATCTACAACTCATGGGGCCTTACATGGATTATCTAATGTAACTTCCTTTAACAAGTTGTTATCACCTTATCTGTCCTTTCTACTCTCAATTAAAGTTTGAAGAACGACTTGAAGAAATGTTAAAAGTTAGAACATTTAGCTATTAATGATAAAGTGATGAACAAAACCTTCTGGGGACTTATTTAAATGAAGCAAGTCGGGTGAACAAAATTGCTACTCAGCACATGTGTAAACTAAGTAATACACACATAGTCATAACTAACAGATGATTATTGAAGAAGAATACTGGAGAATAATGAAATATAATGAGAATGACTTGAAAATTATTATGATTGAGATAATTGTTTGAAAAAAGGGGCAGATATAATAAGATTTTTTCTTCTTTCTGCTGCTTTTCATTTTAAATCTCTTGTATCTTTTTTATATTGTTATGGAATTGTTTTGTACTTTTTTAAAATGAATAAACTTTATATCATTATACCATAGAATGACAGGATTCTGTTCAGAAATCAGATAATAATTTGTCCAATAAATATACTATAGCTTGCATTTGAACCACATAATTATGATTATGAATAATTATGACACATGATTAAAAACATTTCAGAACATAAAGAAACGGAAGATCCTTTTGTTGGTTTGGTTTTATTGAAAAGGGTTCATGCGTGTGTCTACTCTCCACATTGATTAAATCCAGTTTGTTTTCAATAAAACCAGAACAGCAACAACAACAAAAAGATCTTCAGTTTGTTACCAATTATCAGTAACATATTTTGATAATCTTTTATTAAAAATATACAACTGTGAGCCATTTATAAGCTTTCTATTTGCTGTTATTACCCATCACATTTCATAAAAATAAAAAAACCAAGAGTTTAAGTCACATACAGTAAAATTCTTAGTGTGAGGCATATAAACATCCCAAAATTAGTTCACTAGAAAAAATGAACAAAAAATGAATTTTAAAGTACAAACACGAGTTCAGAATATTTATGGAAATAACTACAACTGTCTTAACTTTTCACTGCTGGACTCAATTATTTTATGTATGAAATCTGGACAAATCTTGAGTATTAGATACCGGTAAGTTTTGTCGCTGCTCGGCTCTGTGGTCAATCTGATGTCTCTGTTCCTGTGGTCTGAGAGCAACGAAGAACAAAGTACATAAGAGTTACTCAAGTGAAACAGTCTTTACAACACTCAGAGTCCATGTACAGTAAGTACTTGGTCTCACAATGGTACAGTTTCATCTTTAAATCACCACTGCTGTCTTATATCTCCTCCTACAAAGTCCTTGTCACGTAATCAGTGCAGTTACAGCGTGCGCTGTCAGGCCTCTATTACCTGCAGTGTACGTTAGTGTGGAGTGAAACTGGCAAAAATACCTTTTCTTACTCTGCTCCTGTCACCTGGAACACGTTGCAACAAGAACTTAAGCTGCACACTTTGATTTCCTCAATGGTTTTAAAAAAATTGAAAAGGTCATTAGAAAAATCTAAGCATGCTCTTGTTTTATGTGGCATGTTGATTTAGTTGTTTTTATAAAACAATTTTTACTTTTAATTGCTTTTACAGTTGCTTTTATATATATACCATACCATACCATACCATACCATACCATACCATACCATACCACTTTATTTATAAAGCACTTAAAACAGCAACAAGGCCAATCAAAGTGCTGTACAGACAAAACAACAGGTAACACACAAAGCAAAATACAAAATGAGGTAAATCAGAATATAGACAAAAAATGATGCCGATAATGACGACAAACCAGTGTGGAGCATACAGGATCAAAACACAGATCATCTTGTGTTTAAAGCTACTGAATAGTAGTGAGTTTTTAAACGGGATATTGTATATATATATATATATCAGAGTCAGAGTCAGAGTCAGAGTTTCTTTATTGTCATTCGCACCTCATGTGGTACATGTGGTGGAGCGAAATTATGTACACAGGGTCCCAGTTACATCCAACAATAAAATGTATAAGAAAAACAGTAATAACATCTAAGATATGAACTAAGAAAAACATCAACTAAATATACACTAAGCACTCATAACATAAAACATTGAACATCACCACAAACATGAACATGAGTCTGTGAGCAGATGTGCACGCATGAACACATCAACATTGAAACAGATCAGCAGCAACATGAAACAGATCAGCAGCAACATGATATGGTTTTTCACAGTGATTATTCTAGTTAGAGATTCATGAGTCTAACAGCCTCAGGGTAGAAGCTGTTCCTCAGTCTAGTGGTTCTACACTTAATGCTCCTTAACCTCCTTCCTGAGGGGAGTGGGGCAAAAAGTGTGTGTGCTGGGTGGGTGGGGTCCTTCATGATGCAGGTGGCCCTCTTCCTGCATCTGGAGGTGTAGATGTCTGTGATGGTGGGGAGACTGACTCCAACAGATTTCTGTGCAGCCTTCACCACTCTCTGCAAAGCTTTTCTTTCTGCAGCTGTGCAGCCTCCATGCCACACTGTATATATATATATACAGTATATATACAGTATATATACAGTATATATATATATACTGTAGATATACATATGGGGGGAGTGGTGGCGCAGAGGTTAGAGAGGTGGGCTTGTGATCCGAAGATCGCCGGTTCACGCCCCGGCCCCGACAACATCAAAATTGTGGGTGGGGTAGGTGAAACACCCACACTTGCCCCCACACTCATTCGCCCCACTCTGGGCCCATGAGCAAGGCCCTTAACCCCGACAATGTGCTCCCTAAACAGGTCTCTCTTGAAAATGAGTTCTCGTGGCTCAATGAGACTAACCTGGATAAATAAAGGCTAAATGAAAAAAAAAAAATATATATATATATATATATACAAAATATGAAAAATGGGGGTTGGGGGGGGGGGGGGGGGGCAAAAAAGTGTACACTAGTGAACAAAAAAATCACCATTTCACCTAGATTTCATTATTTTTATTCCACACATTTAAAGCATGTTTCTCACCAAGTTTGTGTACATTCATCTGTGGGTTTGAACGACGTGTCAACTTTAATGCACTTTAACACACAGCCTCAGATTGTTGTTTATAGAAAAATTAAAAACATCACCGCTAGACATGTTTTACTTGTGTTCAACACTCCTCATCTAAATGATGTTTTTCACAAAGCTTGTGGACAATAGGGTGTGGGGTTTCAAAGACATTTCAACTTTAATGCACCTGAACACTACAACTCTCTCTACTGCTCTACTTCAAGCATCCCAACATGTTTATATGTTTATGTTCTTACCTTCCCGGTCAACAACTGCCTGCACTAAGCTCTTTAAGCTGGCAAGTGAGCAACACAGGTGTCTCTCATCTTCCACCTGTGTACCTTCAGCCGAGGCAGGAGACGCAGAGGAGAAACACTACAGGCTGCTGTGTAGAGTTGGAGGTAACCAGGAAAACCTGGAGTGGATTTTTAGTGCTTTGAGTATTCTCCTATTAATCAAGTGGAATGGAGTTGTTCACGAAGAAAGAGAAACTGTGCCGAATGAACTAATGTTTCATGATAAATGTGTGTGTGTGTGTGTGGGTGTGGTGTCCAAATGAACAGTATGTGAATGTGGGGGGGACATATCCCCTTAACGTATGATGGTTGCAACATCTATGCTATATATACAGTGTTCAAAAGAGACTTTTACTGATGCAAAAACATCAAGATGCCCAGTAAATTTGATAATATCTGAGAAGCCCTTCCCGTGAACCCAAAAGTGACTGTTCTGAGTTTAAACAGAACACCTAAGAAAATGCAGGTAACATTTTATGACAGGATCGAATTAAACTCCCAGGGTCACATATTTTGGATGATAACAGAAAGAGCCATTGTCGGTGTTCAAAGGAACTCCTTTCTGTGAACAGTCACGATCTTCCCCTGCTCCATTCAGAGGACTGACACAAACTTTAGTTCATAAGGCTATTGGAAAATTATATGTTGTTTCTGATTAATGAAATGTGAACTGTTGTGCTGGAAAGTTGTAATAACTGTCCCGTTTCTTCTGTTTTTACAGCTGACAAACTATGTTCAGGTCTCACCTTGTCAGTTCACAAAGTTAATGAAAAGTGTTTTTTTTTTTGTGAAGATTTATTCTCGAGATGATTGGAAGTGTTTTACAGTTGTGTTTTACATTTATTTTAGTCAAGAACTTTTCAGTAGAGTAAATTAAAGTAATTCTTTAAATTTACTCATAAAGTTAAACCAAATAAATTCTAAAGCTAAACGTCCATCCTGTTCCCTAATTGGGTAGTTCAATATGCTTCCTCCCTTGGAGGGGAGTTGTAGAAAGTTGTTTAGAAGGTAATCAAAGAAAGACCTCCGCAGAGGGAGGAAGTTTAAGAGAGACCTCTGAAGAAGGAAGTCAAAAGGGGGATCTCAAGGAAGGAGGAGTAGGGAGCTTTTGGAAGAAGTCAAACAACCTAACTAAGCTTGAGTATAAAACAGAAAGTTTCAGTTTTAGCCAAGTTTGATAAAACCATTTTCAGCACTTCAGAGAGACACCTACAGCTCCATCACCAGAGAGAATAGCAGTGACCCAGAACTCCTGGAGAAGTACAGCTGTTGGCTGACCACTGGAGCCAGTGACCAGGCCTCTGACTTGCCACTGATGCCCAGGGGGCATGAAAGAAACATCCACCGTCACGTCACAGACCATCTAAGCAGAGTGAGAGAGGGAGTCTAATATCTGGTATTCAAACGGCAGCTGTTGAAGTCGTCTCCAGGGTAGGAGAAAGAGGTCTATTACTCTGGAGTATGATCTTTGATGTCCTCTAAAATTAAATTTCCACAAATTAGTATTAACTCAGTTCAGTAATTATTTTCCCTTAAATATAAGATCCAAATTTAACCATTGGATTGATGCATAAACAAAGTGTCTCCCTTTTGGTTAAATTTGCCCTGCTGAATAGCTTCAGAATATTACATTTACTACTTGGGCCTTCTATTTCTTTTGGGTAATCACATTGAATAATTCCATTTACCTGGTAGTTTTTGCTAACCAGCTTATGTTAAAAGTCAAGGTTAATTTCCATAAACTCTGGTTGTCAAGCAAAGCCATCATTTAAATGTAAGCAATAATTTCCAATAGTTATTTGTCCATATATAGCCAAATAAATGTCACAAATTTGTTCATTGAAGTTTGTGTGTTTAATTTATGACATCTGAGATTTTCATTACAAAAGAACAAATGTAGAAAGGTTAATTTGAGGTAATTAAATAATAACATTTGGTGAGACCGACGTTCTGACACATTTTCTCTCAAAGCTGAGTGGTGCCCCTTCAAAATTAAATTCATAAACAAGCATTTACAATAATTAACCTTTCCCCCTACATAATTATCTGTTCCCACTGCATCTATAAACATTGATGAGTAAGAGACTAAATTTGTTGCATGTAGTGACAAAATGTACAAACATATACATTAGTCACGTTTTACCTTGCTTCTACAAACTGCTTTACATAAACACTTGAGAAATAAAACCGTAGTTAAAATCATCAGCAGAACTACTGCAGTGAGGAAGAGGACTACATCTACAGAGTGGTAGATATACCAGGACATTTTGTAGGACTGTGTTTTCAGGTGAGCAGCTCCTTTGTGTCTCATGACAAACTCTATCCAGAAGACGGCCGTGTCCATCGGCTTCATCGGCTGATCATTGTGCAGTCTGGAAAGTCTCTGCATGTGCATCTTGTAGGAGGGCTCATTGAGGACTTCCTGCAGAGCTTTTAGGAAGTTATCATCTTTGTCGACTGTAACCAGATTCAGAACTTTAGCTGCCCCCCTTGATTGCAGGCGGAGCAGATTGTCATGCTGGTCAAAAAACAAGGGCAAACCCACGACTGGGACTGCGTAACAAATTGCCTCCTGGACTCCATTTGTTCCTCCATGAGCAACAAAAAGTTTTATCTTGGGGTGTCCTAGAAGGTCTTTTTGTGGCATCCAGTCAACCATTAAAGTGTTGTTTCCTAAAGAGGCTGGTCTTTTACCTTTATAGGCCCAGATTACTTTCTGGGGTACTTTAGCTAACGCTGCAGCGATCTCATTAGCCAAGTCATCGGGTAGTTGATGTACAAAAGCTCCCAGAGACATGACGATGACTCCCTGTTCACCAGAACTCTGCACAAACTCCTCCAAGTCCTCAGGAAGTGGTTCTGGAGATTTACAATGGAACCCTCCCATGTACACAACATTAGGCATTGTGGGACGAGGATAGTCGAACACAAAATCAGTTCTCATCAGCCAAATGTCTGCGTCGGTTTTAACTTGATCAAAGTCATTATTGGGCCCAAGATATTTATCACATAACGGTTGGTATGTGTCTTTGTTCACCACAAATTCATGGATTCGGATAATAAAATATAAAATCATGTTTTTAACTCTCTGGGAAAAAGTCATCTCATCAGTCGAGACAGATCCTGTTAGAGGAACGTATGATAAAGGTGAAGGAGCGATGGCAAAATGAGCTTCTTCAGATATTAACCATCGAACATTATAAACCAAAGGAAGATTCAAATACTTGGCCACAATAATTCCATGGCCCCAGTCGGGATCAGTAAGAACCAGGTCAAACCTGCTCTCTTTTAATGTTCTCATCAATTCTGCATCTTCCAGCAGTGCTGAGACAAATTCCCCCACAGCTCTGTGAATCTCAATGAAAGTGGTGAGCAGGCCTACACTTGCCTGAAGAAAGCTTGTCAAAGGTAAAGCACCTCGTTCAAACTGTATGAGGTCAAATATAACTTTGGTAATAAAGTTTTGATAGAAGCTTCTTTCCACAGGAACAGTGATGGTGCTGTAAGAAGAGTTCTCCTTGATGTACCAGCTGTTGCTGGAACGTACAACAGTGATGTTGTGTCCTCTGGAGTGCAAAGCCTTAAGAAGAATTTCCATGTTTATCCAATGGCTGCCTTCAGCTGGTAGAACCAAGATGTTTCCACTTTGACAGACACTGGGAATCAGGAGGAGCAGGAGCAAAGCACTGCAGTAACTGACGGATCTCATCTGAAAAAATAAGTACATGACAATAATTATTACCGTCCAATTTGTTAATTTGGCACGTACACATATCCATTCTGTATGATAAGTCTTGCTACTTACTGTGTGGATCGTCTTGTTTCTCCCAACAGAAAAAATAACCTACCGAATGGGAGGAGGTGTACAATAAGACAACAATCGTTAGTTTGGAGTTATGCGATTCAGATGGGAGGAGCTTCACCAGCAGCCAGTATCACTCATTGAAGTCTTCATTATGCAGCAAGTTACAACTGTCATCAAGTGAGGTAAACCTTGAAAACACATGATCAGTTAAGTAAATAGATAAAACGAATATAAAAATAAGGCAATGCGGTTGTTCATGCTGTCACCTCCCAGCATAGGTCGCCAGTGGTTTCCCGGCCTGGAGCCCTTTTGTGTGGTCTTTTCATGTCCTTGTCTGCATGGATGAGTTTTCTCTGTGAACTTTGATTTTCCCCCATAAAACAAAAGCATGCATGTTAGGTTAGTTAGTAAATTAATTTGTGTGAGAGTGGGTGTGAATGGTTCATTGATTTGTACATGTACTGTGTTGGACTTGTGACCTGTCCAGGGCATGATGACTGGAGGAGATAGACACCAGCAACACCACAACGCTGAAAGGTTAAAGCCAGTAAAGTTAATGGTTTAAAGAACATTTTCTGTAAAAGTGGCACTTAATGGAATGCGCCTATGTGATGCTTAAAACATCTTTTGTACAGCATGGACTTTGTTGATCTTTGGTACAGATTTTATTACAAGAAATGCACCAAAAGCTTAAATAAAGGCCTAACATTTTTAAGGCAATGCACACTGCACACCATTTTTAATTCAAGAGAATTGTCACAGCCATGTTCCTCAGCCCCACTAGGTACGTGTTAACACTCATTGTATGTCTTAATGAGGTCCTTTAGCTATTACCGTTGCAAAACTGAACAAGTTAAAAAGGTTTTTGTATTGGTAAATGCTGCTTCACTGTGGTGGCTATGTTGAATTTGATTGACTCCAAATTTTAAAAATTTGTAGACGTTCACTCTATGACTGTTTCCTAAAATTTTCATTAAAATCCATCCAATGGTTCATGAGATATTTTGCTAAAAGTATAGACCAACAAACAGCGGCAACAATATTATCGCTCCTCCTTTGCCAGTGGGTGATAACAAGACTTGATCGTTGCCAAATTACTTGGCAGGTAATTATAGACTACACCAGTGGTATTTAGGTTATATAATTTAGAAATAAATGAACACGGGTGAAAGGTTTACTGCTTTTGTTTGTTATATAATGAACCAAAAATGTCCCCCTGCATACACTCAACTGAAATACATCAAGAAATGTCAGAGATGAGCTTCCTCCTAATTCCCTAAGAGTGCAATTAAGACATACATGTTCTTACAGTTTGTCATTTTTCTAGTATAAAATATAAAATTTATGGAAATCCACTCCACATATATGGCCATGACCACAGCCAGATGTGCAGAATCTCTTGGTAATCGCCTGCAAACCATCAGGAAAATCTGAATCACAGTTTGTCATTGGCTGCTGTTTTTCAGGCAGCAGAGTGGCTACGTCTGGGGAGCGGCTATTCCTGTCTGTGGTTAGTGACTAGATTTGTCAGCTAAGTGCAGTGATGCTGTCGGTTTGGGTGGAGGGGCTGGAGCGGACACTGAAGAGGGAAAAGGAGGAGGAGGCGAGATGGGGGGAGATGAGGATGTGTTGCCTGTGCTCAGCTGGAGGCAGCAGGGAGCACAGCAGCGTCTGCGAGAGGCGAGAACAAGAGTCTGCGTGGAATGGAGGAGAGCGATGCAGCACTGATGCTGTTGTCAAGACTCCCTCCACCTTCACAACCACTGCCATGCTGGATTCTGTGCTGATGGGAGAGATCCAGAGCAAGTACGTGCACAGCCTTTGAATTCTCATGCATGGTTTATTACCTTTGTAAGGGTCTTGATAGCAAGGTAAAGGTAGAGGGCATTTTAGTTTTGTGCAGGGTGTTGCTTCGTCTTATTTAAGGTGTGTTATCAAAGCGTGTTACGAAGGCAATGACAACATTGGAAACCAAATTTTTAACCCCAAGCTATTTTTCAAAGCTATCACCCTTAAAGTGCTGTTTATTTCTCATTATACATCATTTTTGTTCTTGTCTTTTTTTTTTTTTTTTTTTAAACAATAACTGTGTTTTATCGTTCAGCTTTGGGATGCCTCAGGGACCAGCTGTTTGTGTCCAGTGCCAACTTTGATATAATGCTCGGAGCAGGAGGAGCGCCCACCTCCCTCAGACTGCTGCTGCTGATTCCACTGCTGTGCCCGTGCCACCTGTGCCACTCACTGCGTGAGTGTAATATGAACAAGTAATGCCTCGTCGAGTTTTTTTATGTGACAAGTTCCTGGTGGAAAATCACTCAAACAGAAAAATAGAAACAAGTTACACATGTTGTGGGAAATGACAATAAACAGTAATGTAGTGATGTCTCCAGAGCTTTAGTATTTTATAACAATAATAAGACCCCAGATAATGAAAAGGTGGGAAAATAATTAATGCTGCACACCTTGAATTAGAACCTGATATGAAGTTAATGTTGCAATGATAATGTCATTTAAATACATGAGTATGACTTGACAGAAAGGCATACAGAAATAAAAAAAAAAATCATTGTTAAGACAACAAGGCATCTGAAAGAGGTCCTTAAGAAGACTGTAAGAAACAATGTTTCATGAACAAGTTGTGATTAAACGGACATGTCTTGAGCTGATCATACAAATAAACAGGGTTAAAAGGGAGAAAAAAATGTAGTTATAGTAATTGCATTCACATGTGTTTGTATGAGTTCATTATTTTTCACTTGTGTTTTCACAAGAATTTAGCATTTCTTTGTATTTAGTCTTTTGTTTCATTCATCAAAGTCTTTAGTTTTTTGTTTTTTTTTGGTTCAGATGATATACATTTTGATTCCTTGTAGTCAAGTGTTCCATATAATTTATTATTCTTAAAACTCTCAACATCTGCAGCTCAATATTGTTATTGTATTGTTTTGTGTGTGTGTGTGTGTGTGTGTGTGAATTTGATCTTAATGCTCTACTGTGTCATTAATATTTCTCATTCCAACGATAAATGGTAAATGGACTGTACTTATATAGTGCCTTTTTATCTTATCAAGATACTCAAAGTGCTTTAAAATACAATCTGTTCCCTCATTTACCCATTCATTCAGCACTATACTATATCTCTACAAAGATATAGTACAACTATACAACAAAATCATTCTAAAGAGACTAATCAGTGCTTTAGATCACATTCATGCACTGATAGGACACACATTGGAGGAAATGAGGGGTTCAGTGTCTTGCCCAGGGACACTTTGGCATGTGGCTGCTGGTGGATTCGAACCCCCAACTCTTGCATTGGAGGACGACTGCTCTAACCGCTGGACCACAGCCACCCTACAGTAAAAACAAACAAACAAAAACAATAATGAACACAACGCTGAGTGAACTAGTCAACATTACATATTGTTTTTACTCAATCAGTGTCATCTCAACATATGGGGGAGTGGTGGTGGTGCAGAGGTTAGAAAAGTTGGGTCGCTGGTTCAACTCCCTGTACTGACAACATCAAAATGTGGAAGGGAAAGGTAAAACACCCACACCTCCCTCCACCCTCATCTGCCCCATTCTGGGCCCTTGAGCAAGGCCCATAACCTCCACCGTCTGCTCCCCTGGGCGCCCTAGATGGCAGCTCTCTGCTCCACACAGAGGGCTGTGGTAGCTCGGTGTTCTGTGGTTGCATCAGGAAGCACATCAGGTGTAAAAACAATCTCCAAGTCTTCGTGCGAGTTATTTCGCTGTGGCAATCTCTGACGAAGGGAGCAGATGAAGAAAAAGAAACGTGTCATCTCAATATATACGTATGACTCCACAGCTTGTAAATTTCTTTCTTGTCCTTCTTATTAAACATTTTACAACTACATATTTGTGTCTTCCAGTTGTAAATTCTTGGTGATGAAAAGCCAAACCAGTAGATTATATTTTGGGGAGTAGTGGCGCAGAGGTTAGAGAGGTGGGCCTGTGATCCGAATATCGCCGGTTCACGCCCCGGCCCCGACAACATCAAAATTGTGGGTGGGGTAGGTGAAACACCCACACTTGCCCCCACCTTCATTCGCCCCACTCTGGGCCCATGAGCAAGGCCCTTAACCCCCACCATGTGCTCCCTAAACAGGTCTCTCTTGAAAATGAGTTCTCGTGGCTCAATGAGACTACCTGTATAAATAAAGGCTAAATAAAAAAATAAAATATGTGGCTTGCTTTTCATCCATTTGTTATTCAGGCACATTACAGAAGAAGACTAGGAGATGATGTCTTTGCTGATCACACGGCCGTTGACTGAGGGTCTTTGAGTCCTGCGTGTATAGATCCACACTTTGAGAGAGTGACTCAAATCCTTAGTCATGTTACAGATTTCCAGCCACATTTTCAAGCAATAAATTGAGTCTGTTACAAGGCTGGTTTATGATGCAGGATTAATGCATTTGTGTGAAGTCATTTTAAATGTATTTAATGCATTCATCATATTTTAGTGCAGTTAAGACTTGCTACAGGAAAGCAACAAGCTTAAATAATAGGGTTGACATCCTTCCAAAGTCTGGAAGTGAGACCATTTGCGAAGCTTCATTCTCTAAAAATGTTCATCATCCAGTCATTACATTCCAAAGTTTAAATGAAATGTGATTTCACTGCACGTACAGTTTCAAAGTTTTATCTGGTTACTATATATGCTGAATGTCAACATCTTCACACAAAAGGCCTGAAAATTTGCTGGAAATCTTATGGTATTTAGCTGACTTCAGCTCAGACAAAAACAAACCTGCTGAGTTTTCTCTAGTTGACAGCCGTATAGTGTCACATTTTCTAAAAATATATACAGTCATTCAGACGCCAATTGATGACACTTTGTTAGAGACTGCAGTGCAAACATTTAACATATATTTTACCAGCTCTTTTTTGTGGCTAGCTGATGGGTATCCGATGCAATAATTCTGCTAGTGACATTAAAACTTTCATATTTAATGTTCTGCGCATTTTTGTTGCAACAATGTGTATTTTGTTAAGTGGATGCTTTGGCAAAAAAAAAATGAAGTTTTTGTAACTTCTTTTAAAAATCTTATCTAGAGTCCTTAAAAAACAGGCTTTCTCTATGACTTAAAGCAGTCAATTTATATTTTAAAATAGCACTGGTCTTGTTTAAACAATTACACAGCACCGGAACAGCTTTAGTTAGGGTTTGAAATGACATTATGTTAGCAAATGATTCTGGTCAGTTTGCGATACTTGTACTCCTTGACCTTACCGCTGCTTTTGATAATGTTGATTACAGTATCCTTATATCACAGTTAGAACACTGAGTTGGGATTACTGGTGCAGCATTAGAATGGTTCCATTCTTACCTAAGTGATAGGAATTTCTGTGTTAAGGTTGGAAATAGTGAATCTGCGCCAGTGCCCCTTTCCTGTGGGGTCCCACAGGGCTCAATTCTTGGACCTCTTTTGTTTTCACTTTATCTGCTCCCTTTGGGGTGACGTCTATCCTGAGGAAACATGGTCTTTCATTTCATTGTTATGCTGATGATTGTCAGATTTTTTTCTGCACTTTAAACCTAACAGTTCTTGCTCCATTCACCTTCTGTTAAAATGTCTCTATGACATCAAGGCATGGATGACTTCACATTTTTTAAGTTTTAATGATCAGAAAACTGAAGTTGTGTTTAACCCTACTGTCTCTGATCCTGTAAATCTTGACTCTCTTAGCCATATATTAAGCGATCTGTTGTGAATCTTTGGTTGGTTTTAGACTCTGGCTTTAAGTTTAATAAACAGAATAACTGTTCTACAAAAAAGCTTTGTCCAGTTAAGGCAGATAGCTAAGCTTAAGTCCGTGTTGACTAGATCTGACCTTGAAAAATAGTCCATGCATTCATTACAACCTGGCTGAACTACTGTAACGCGCTTTATGTTGGGGTTAGTCAAGTGTCCCTTTCACGTCTCCAGCTCGTCCAAAATGCTGCAGCTCGGCTATTAACAGGAACGCATAGGTTTGAGCACATTTCACTAGTTTTGTCCTCCCTTCACTGTATCCCTGTGCGTGACAGAACTGATTTTACAATTCTCCTGTTGACCTTTAAGTACATAAATGGCCTCATACCCTCTCTGACATATTGGAACTACATGTTCCTTCTTGGGTGCTGAAATCATCTGATCAGCTGATTTTGGTTGTATCAAAAACCAGTCTGAAGCTCAGAGGAGATCGAGCGTTTTCAGTCATTGGCCTTAAACTTTGTAACAATCTGTCCCTCAACATTAGACGGTCCACTTCACTCCCTGTTTTTAAATCTCTTAAAAACACATCTGTAGTCACTGAAGTTTAACACAGTGTGACTTAGTATTTTATTGTTTCTCATTGTTTTTGTGTTTTTATGGTTTTATTTTTTTATGTTTTTAATTACATCTTGTTATTATTTTTTTATTTAATTACTATCTTGATCTTATTGTTAAGCATTTTGGTAACAGCTGCTGGCCTAAATGTGCTTTATAAATACATTTTGTCATGGTTTGCGGTTAAGAGCGAACCCAGAGTGCAGAACAGGGACTCAACTCGGCAGATATACAAAAAATATGTTTTAATGGTAAATAAAAGTACAAAATAAACAAGCTGACGGGGCAGCAAAACTTACATGAATAAGGAAGGAGGCAATGGTAAAAGTACAAAATAAACAAGCTGACGGAGCAGCAAAACTTACATGAACTAGGCACGGGGAACTCAGGCGACAAGAGAGACACGGGGAACTCGAGGGACCAGGAAGACTCAGGGAAAGACTCAGGACAAGACTCAGGACAAGACTCAGGAGACCCAAGGGAGAGTACCAACGAAGACGACCCGACAAAGGACAAGACAGAATAGGGCAGCTTAAATACTGGGAGAAGACGAGACATGATGACAAACAGCTGGGACGAGACACAGGTGGCAACAATGGAAACTAACGAGGAAGCACGAGGGAAACAGACACAAACCGGGCCACAGAAAAGTACCATCCTTACACATTTGACTTGACTTTAAAGCTATCTATAATTTACTCAAGTTATGTCTTAGCTCACAAAAGACAAACTGAAAAGTCATACAAGATGGGTATTTTTGTATGTTTTGAAGAACCACCACAGCTTCTCTTAGGGGAGGGTGAAGCAGGGCTTCAGTTTGGTATTATTTTACAATGTCACTAAATCTCCCACGTTGCTCCTTTGATTACTGGAACATCTTGTTTTCAGTGCACTTCTATCAAATCTTTTGTTAGTCTCTTGAAATGGAAACCTTAGCACAGAGGTCACCTTGAGAACCTCTGCAACTAAAAACTGCAGGAAGGCTGGAGAAGGTTACTGAATAAACTCTCTACACGCTAAATCTTTTGTCTCTTCAGGGATTCCAAAGCTCTCCTTGTATGCGAAAGCAGAGGACAAGCTCTTCAAGTATCTCTTCGAAAACTATCAGAAATGGGTTCGCCCTGTGGCGCACCTAAACCAGACCATCCGTGTGAGGTTTGGCCTGGCCATCTCCCAACTTGTTGATGTGGTGAGGATAAATTGTGCTTAATTATTTGAAGGTTTATGTAAGCCCATCTAAAGTAAATGATGATACAAGTGTAAATCCAGTCACAGAATGGGTACATTCTGAGCCAATAATTTCTTGAAAACTTTTTTTTTTTCATTCTAGGATGAGAAAAATCAATTGATGACAACCAATGTTTGGATGAAACAGGCAAGTAAAGAAATATGAAGTTGTGCACATAACTTTATTTATTATTATTGCTTAGCACCAATAGAAGAAGTGGGTAAAAGATAATGGATGGATGGATGCTTAGCACCAAAGGGCAAAGGTGAATCATAATGTTTGGCCCATGTCTGTGCATGTTTGTTACCGAAATATATCACGAACCACTGAACAATTTCAATGAACACATATTTTCAATAGTGCAATATATTTGGTTTATCAAATCAATTAGGGTGAACTTTGTCTGTCTGTTAGTAAAATCTCTCTTGAATCACCAAAGGATTTTATTCAAAATTTTCAGGAAATACCTTTAATGCTGATGAACTTCAGGAACCAACCTAAATAAAGATGGCTGCCACAGTCAGCAGACTTTAAAACATTTATGAATGGCAGTAGATCAGATGGTTTTACAGTTTGCTCAAATTTGATGTGGTTGTAGTTGAGAATCATTCACAGCACATACTCCAAGTGCTATATTGCATGAAATCTTTGTTTAAAACTAGCATAAACGGATGGAGTTAACCTGTTAACTAATCTGTTTGTTAGCAAACTAATTCAAAATGGGTGGATGGTTATGAAACTTTCATGAGCTGTTACTTACTTGTACACCTGCAAATGATTGGCTTTTGGAGTCAGTTCAGTTCTAGATGGTTACTGCAGTGAATTACAATTTAACTCAGTCAACTGTGCTAATATTCAGCTCAAAGTTGGTGTGTTGGTAGATCAGAGACACTCAACTCGTAGTCTGAGTGTGAAAACATGCAGTATTGCATTAGACCATCCAGAACATTTTTTTTTTTTTAAGGTTTCACCAACATGGCTACAATCTTTCTCAACATAAAATGATCTTGGTCCAAAACTATAGCATGAAATGTGTTGGGTGAAACGTATTTCCTTCAAAGAATTCTGGGCCTTTAATTGATCTGTAAACATGTAGGTACACATATTTGGTGATCAGTGTCCTGTAAAGCCTGTGAAGGCATTTTGAGACGGCCTCTATCTTGGATGACAGGTGGACACAGTTTGTCCCTCTACAGGACTTTTTAATCAGGTCTGGTGACATTTTGGTGACAGCTCTCATCTATATGAGCCCATTTGGCCCTGTGCCCATACACCTGCCTCCTCATGCCCACTTCTCCCCCTTCGCCTACTCCTGTCATCCTTCTACACGGACTTGGATGTCTTATCTGTCATGCATCTAATAAATTATCAGACCAGGCACTGGCTTTCAGTGCTTTCTGTTCAGGTGATAAATGGCATCCTGCAAAAAAGGAAATTGAAAGGCAGTGGCCTTTGCAATGATATCTATCCATCACTGATGTCATTTACAAAACTGGCCACTTTTTTTTATAATAAAAAGTTGGTAGTTTATAATTTCCTACATGATGGTTTGTCATATTTTCTGTCATAACATATTTTTTCTAAATCAGATGTATTTTACAAATCAGTAGTTCCACTTGCATAGCATGTTTTATACAGAATACGTACTGTTGGTTTATTAGTGCTGCTAGTAGTCAGGTTTAGCATTTTCATTAAAATAATCTGAGGAAGCTATCTGTTTTCTCTTTCACGCTTTGCATGAGATCAAGTAATGAGCTTACAGGCTGTACAGAAACCAAAGTAAAAAGGTTAACTTTTTAATAACAGCTATGATGCAAATGCAAATAAATAAAACTGCTTATTTTGTCCTGTAAATAATTTATTTCCTCTCTTCTGTAGGAGTGGACTGACATGAAACTCAGATGGAGTCCTGAAGACTTTCTGGGCATCACAACAATCCGTGTTCCATCTGACAGAATCTGGCTCCCCGATGTTGTACTGTATGATAAGTATGTGTCTTTCATCCCTTTTACTGTCTAGAACAGGGGTTTGCAACCTTTATGATCTAAAGAGCCATTTCTGCCCTTTTGCACACTAAATAAAATGTCTATGGAGCTGCAAAACCTGCTAAAACTGTGATTATCAACTGGTGGCCTGTGGCCCATTTCAAGACTGTTGGAGGGGACTTTTCCGACCAGTAGGTGTGATATTGTGAAAAAAAAAATCAAATTATTATTGATATTTGATATATTTATATGTTATGGCAAAATAAAAGACTGGATTTATG
>NC_056499.1:23409223-23415270 GCF_014905685.2 Nematolebias whitei | reverse complement strand
TTTTATAAAAATTCAAACAAATATGCAGGCTTGTGTGTGTTTTCTTTTTAATTGTGGAAACAATTCATAAAGTATCCTGTTATGAAGTAATAAAGCATAAAGTTAAACATTAGGCCAGTTTGATGGACACATAATTGAATTTTAAAATGAAAATAAATACTTCCATTTACTTTGACTTCATTGTTTCTTTAATTTTTATTGTTATCAAGTTGACTACCATATTTCTTCTCAGCAACTTGCCTTAAAGGTATTCTGCCAAACAAATTGGTAGATTTGAGAAAAAGATCACACAGTAAGGCTGGAAGTGATCCAAAAGAAGTGGCTAACAAACTACTAGCATGATGTAGTCAACAAGTTGTACTCCTTGTGTTAGTACTATCATTCACATGTTGGCAAAAGAAATGACTGGAAAACTGCTAAAACTAGCCATTTCTTGTTAGTACAACAACCAATAAACTTCATTTTTATGTTAATTTTGGTCAAAGAGCCTCTGCAGAGGAATCAAAGAGCCGCAGGTTACAGACCCCTTGTCTAGAACCTTAGAATGCTTTTGCTCCATGTCTATTATCATGTGGGACTTGATCAAAAAAGCTTCTAAATATTTACAGAAACTTGTAGCATTGCGTGAAGTAGCAAGAACATGGACAATAAAACACCTGAAACCCGGGCAAATTTCTGTCAACAGTTCAGATGGACGTTTTGAAGGGACCATCACCAAGGCTGTTGTTAAGTACGATGGCACCATAACATGGACTCCACCAGCCAACTACAAGTCAGCCTGCACCATTGATGTCACCTTCTTCCCCTTTGACCTCCAGAACTGTTCAATGAAGTTCGGATCCTGGACCTACGATGGCTCCCAGGTGAGTATCTACATCCAAAGTGTCCATAGTGTACAAGCATCCATCATGACAAGTTTCTGCCATGAGATTCCTTGCTGTGTTTTAACAGGTGGACATCATCCTGGAGGACTTCCATGTGGACAAGCAGGACTATTTTGACAATGGTGAATGGGAGATAGTGAAGGCCACAGGCAGCCGTGGTCTGAGAACTGATAGCAGCACTTTCTATCCCACCATCACCTACTTCTTTATTATTCGCAGGCTGCCTCTTTTCTACACCCTCTTCCTCATCATCCCTTGCATCGGCTTGTCCTTCCTCACCATTCTTGTCTTCTATCTACCCTCAAACGGTGGTGAGAAAATCTCTCTCTGCACCTCAGTGCTGGTGTCACTTACCGTTTTCCTTTTGGTCATTGAAGAGATCATCCCGTCCTCTTCGAAGGCAATCCCTCTCATCGGGGAGTACTTGGTTTTTACCATGATATTTGTCACACTCTCCATTGTCATCACTGTTTTCGCCATTAACATCCACCATCGCTCTTCTTCCACACATACTAACATGGCACCATGGGTGAGAAGAATTTTCCTACATCGGCTACCTAAACTGCTGTGCATGCGCAGCCATGTGGACCGTTACGCAACAGCTGGAGTGGCCGGAGCAGGAAGAACCGAAGGAGCAAGAAGGATGCAGGAGCCAGGACCCGAGTTCAGACCACCCCTCTTCACCCAGCACAACCTCCAAGCAGCTTTGGAGTCTATTCGCTACATAACCATGCATGTAGTTAAAGAAAATCAAGTCCGAGAGGTAAGTTTGAACTATTTATTTTGACTGACAGAATATTGCAAACAACATGAACATCACAAATCGCTGATGGAAACTGACGAATCACACAGATTATTTAGATCTGGCCTAAACAAACATTTCTCTGTCTGTTGAGGATATTTTAAGGTCTGGCATTAATTTGTTTCTGTTACAGGTGGTGCAGGACTGGAAGTTTGTTGCCCAGGTCCTGGATCGAATGTTTTTGTGGGCTTTCCTTCTGGTGTCCGTTCTTGGTTCTGCTTTACTTTTCATTCCAGTTATTTACAAATGGGCTAGCATCATTGTTCCTACCAATCTTGGAAGTACTCTCTGAAAATCCTGCAAACAAATCAGTTCATTTAACAACGACTAAAAGAAAAGCACATTAGCTGCTCTTCAAGGCCATCTTTGGACGGCTGAAAAAATGAGTTTATGAGAAAAACAGTCAGATAGCATGATTTTTTTTTTTTTTAATGGGTATTAACAGCCAGTTTGTGAGATGATACAGTGCTAGAAATCTTGTTGTAATTTTAAAGACTTTAGCTGAGTGAGGATCCACACAACATTTTCCGAGCCCACTTTTTAAACTGATCCCTTGCAGCTTTCATTGTGCAGTTGGCCAGAAAATGCAACAAAATGAATACTCAAGGTGGAAAACATGCATGCTAAGTACTGTTGGGTTGTCAGTGGGGCGTCGATAAACTACACACTTCCATCAAACATTGCACAATATGCAGGAGAGGCTTATATTTTGAAACCTGGGAAGTAACAGTTGGCAACAAAAAAAAAAAAAGGAAATGGTTACAGAAAACAATTCAAACAGATTTATACACGAATGAAGCAACAACATGCATAACTTTTCCTCAGTCTGTATTTCTTGGATAATTTTGCATCAGAATCAAAGAAATTATTTAAATAACTCCAAAAACCAATTATGATGCTCACTTTTTAAAACCTAATTCTTGTTGCTTAGATGAGCGTGCACATACTGTTCATATTAAAGTTTGGGTAACTCTAAACCTAGAGCACAATTTTAATATTAACTTGTTTTTATATGTGTGAGAAGCTGCCTGAAAAGCCTTGAGAGGTTCTGGAAACCAGCCTGCTTGCAAACCTCCCACATGATGTCTTGTCAGGACTTGAAATTCCCACTTCCTCGGGAGACAGTTTGAATTCTTCGTAAAGGAGGTGTACAGTTCAGCACAACTAAAAAGTTTTAGCTCGTAACTTAATGCAAAGAAAACATCCTCTCAGAAAGAAAAAAACAGATTATATCAATTTACGCGCAGACTTTCTTAAAATTCCTTCCAGCTCTTTTCATCCTGAGGACAGATCCTGCCTTCTTTGAACAGGCTGCGAGAAGACCCATGGAAACATCTGTGGGAGAAGAACTTCACACAGATTTGTCATTACCCTAACATGTGCAATAATGTAAAACAAAAAGCTCCAAGCAAGTAGAGAAAGAAAATTCTCTGAACTTTAAAGGTTTACTGCCTCTGTGTGGCTTCACGTGTTTATTACATCTAAACATATCAACGATACAAGAAAAGCTTCCTTTACTTGGCATGCTAGTGACTAAATGGTTTCAAACTGTAATGGTATTTTGTATGAATAAAAAAAAAAGTATTGGAAAATAGATGAGGTGCTCAACTTGTCTGCATGAGGATGAGACAACGACAGTAAGAAGAAAAAAAATCTGTGCAATGATGGGAAAAATAAAAAAACAAGTTGTAAAAAATATAAACGAGCACAGGTTGTTTTAAAACTTCGTACGACTCTTAACAAGTCTTGAGGAATCTGTATTTGCTGCTGATGACTTTTATGGAGCCCATGCAGACAAATCTAGTTTGATTAGGACACCAAACACCGAGAAACACAGTGTGGCAACAAAAATACCTTTTAGCAACAAAGCTGCCAATTGGAAAGAATAAACACAATGATACCACTTGTGGTTTAACCTCAATTCTTGTGGTTTAAAATTTTCAAAATTAAATGCTACATGTCATTTTATAAATATATATTATGCATAAATTATTTATATAACATGTCATTTATGTAAACATATGAAAATAAAGAAGAAATGCTGAAGTTCCAGGTTTTTGTTCTTCTTCTGCTCCTAATAAAAACTGTGTGTGTTCAGGGTCATTGTTCCACTGTGGGATAAGTTTTGGACCAATCAGACACCTCCCTGGTAGTACTGCGTGCTGTCAAAGTTGCAGCTTGTATTTCTCAGCATTGAAGACACCTTTACTGCTACCCAACCCACTGAGCGTTACTGACTCAGTTATTATAAAATGGAAAGATTATGCCAGCACAGCAAACCTGCCAAGAGAAGGCTGTCCACCAAAACTCACAGACCGGACCAGGAGAACGTTAATCGGAGAAACAACCAAGACGCGATGGAACGGGGCAGATCTTCTGCAGAGATGAGAGCTTCTGCACAAAAGATCACTTCTGCATGGATATTTGCAGAGCGATATTAAAAACTGTTCTGATGGTCAGGAAGTCCACGAAAGACATTTTCACACTTTTAAAGTAAAACTACGCAAAAAAAAAAAAAAAAAAGTAACTTGTATCTTATTTTATAGAAAGCAACTGAGCAGAAAAGAGCAAACATCACGTCCTGCAGGCAAATTTCTGTAATAATATATAACCTTTTCTGTTAAGTTTTTAACTCTTTTATAAACTGACAGCTCAGTTATCAGACAATTCTCCCTGGAACAGAAGCAAACTATGAGGTAACAACATTCCTACATAACTGAGTGCTACATCTGTCTTCATCATACTATACCATATGTGTCAAACTCAAGGCCTGGGGCCCAAACGTGGCCCTCGTTGATATCTGGCCCCCAAGATGATATGAGAAATGTAAAATACTTCTATCTCTTGAATCTTTTCAGTAATCTTTGATTGTGACATCAAAAGCACAACAGAGATCAAATGAGGCCAATCAAACTCTTGCTGAGGAACCTGTGACCAAGAAAAGATGTTGGGTATCTGATTTGAGTTAATGTAGTTTCTGAAATTGGCTCTTAGTTTGAAAAAGGTTTTAATTTTGGCCCACATTTGTAAGTGAGTTTGACACCCCTGGTACTGACAGTGAGATATTTGGCCAAAATGATACATTATAAAAAGAGGAGAAGGCATGCAGGTTAATTATTCTCACTACTGGGGCCGTTGTGGCTGAGTGGTTAAAGCAGTCGTCCTCCAATGCAAGAGTTGGGGTTCGATTCCACCAGCAGTCACATGCTGCTGAAGTGTCCCTGGGCAAGACACTGAACCTCTCATTGCCTCCAATGTGTGTCCCATCGGTGTATGAATGTGATAAAACGCTGATTATTCTCTGTATAGATCTAGTAGAGTGCTGTATGAATGGGTAAATGAGGGCACAGATTGTAGTGTAAAGCACTTTAAGTATCTTGATAAGATAGAAATGTGCTATATACAAAGTAAATACAGTCCATTTACTATTAAACCATGAGAAATGTATATTTACAGTTAAATGAACACAGCACCAACAAGAGCTCCCATAGTGTGTTGAAGAACTTTAGTGTGTTTATCAGTTTCATGTGTAGGAGGACATTTTATAAAAGCAATACAACTGAGTGGCACGTTCCATTATAAAGATCTAAATTAAAAGTCACATGTAATAACTAACTATCAGCACAAGATGTCCCTCTTTTAAAACAGCAGCTATCTTTGCTTAGATCCTCTTCAAAACAGCAACAAAATGTGTTTAAAGTGGAAGGTCACAGTATGCGTTTTTGTTTTTTTTAAACTAACCAATTTATTTTAATCCTAAAAAGAAATTCACTGATTAGAAAATACATAAAATATGTTAAATACTGCTATGATTTCAAATTAGACATTTTTATTTATTTTTTGTTTGACAAGTGAGTTTTTCTGTCTAAAGCAATACTTGAGCATATCCAGTTGCAAAACTCACAGGACAGTGACCGTGAGATCTCAGTATACAACTTTGATCTGATCATCACAGAGTCAGTCTGGTACTTCAAGGAAAGTCAGGCACAGAGGAGTTATGATCAGTTCTATGGTGTTTAGAAAGAGCCTTTCCTGATGGGTTTGCATGGTGATCCAGTTGGTTAGAAGTGTTGCTTCGCAGCAAAAAGTTGCCGTTTTAACTCCTGGCTGGGTGTTTTCTGCATGGAGTTTGCATGTTTTATTCCTTGCATGTGTGGGTTTTCATCAGGCACTCCCATTTCTTCCAACATTTTGAAAACATGCACACTAAGTTAACTGGCTGCTCTAAATCCTTCTGTGTGAAGGGATATTTGTCACTATGTGTCCTTCTGGCACATACGCTGGTCCAACTGGAGATAGGCACCAGCTCCCTGCAACACTGAACTGGAACAAGCTGTTCAAGGAGATGAAAGTTTATATAT
>NC_056499.1:23403453-23409123 GCF_014905685.2 Nematolebias whitei | reverse complement strand
GATCGACCAATGAAGCCGATGGACACGGCCGTCTTCTGGATAGAGTTTGTCATGAGACACAAAGGAGCTGCTCACCTGAAAGCACAGTCCTACAAAATGTCCTGGTATATCTACCACTCTGTAGATGTAGTCCTCTTCCTCACTGCAGTAGTTCTGATGATGATTTTAACTACGGTTTTATTTTTCAAATGTTTATGTAATGCCCTGCAGAAACAAAAAATTAAACACGACTAATGTAACTGCAACATTTTTAGACTTTTTTAGTAGTAACTATTTTATTTTAAACGTTTGGAACTTTGTCCTGAGCTAGCATGCTGCTCAAAAATCTTTCAATGATACATTTTTTTACCAAACTATTTTTTTGGATATAATAAATTGGTTTTTCTAATGTATATATTTGAAACTCAAGAAATAAAAATATAATCAAGTTCACATAAATATGACAGTCAGTCAGTGTCTTCATTTGATTCCTGTCTGAGTCTGCATTCTCAGTTTCTGTCAGAGCAGGTGACTTTGCCTGTCCAAAGTCCGTGTCCCCCTTCTATCTGACCTTTGAAATTAAAGGTTGAAATGAAGATGCAACACCACAATAAGAACCATAAAAGTTTTTGTTCTTGCTGTGACCTTCAAGCTTACCAATGAAAGAAACCACAGTTACTGTACATTAAATCTATTTGGAAATTTTATTGGTTGAAAATTACAAGTTGTCATTTAGATTCAAAATTATTTTCATAGATGCACATACTCAGTATCAGTATTTTGTGACTCAGTGGGAACTATACATATATATATATATATATATGAACTTCCGGTTTGTTGAAATACAAAACTGTTAAATTTTAACCAAGTTTCAGCTATGTACTGAAGTCATTCAGACAGTTGACATTATTGCACGTTGAAAATATTTTGCTGCCACAATGTAAAATAACAAATAATAATAATAATTTATACATTTTCTTAGTGTATAAAAGTCAATTAAAAAAGCAGGTGTACAGAAAAGACTATATCATCACGTTGTGATCAATTGAAAGCTCTGCCCCTCTCTTCGCCCGAGTGTCCAAGACATATGGCAGCAGGTCTGCTGACACGATTACAAAATCGATCATCAACCATTGGTCTAAGGTAGCATGGTAACAGATATACTTATGAACTGCTATATGCTCAACCATGGTGTTCATTATGGACAACCCATGCCTAGCACAGAAGTCCAATAAACAAAAAAAAAAAACATTTGGGTTCAGATCAGGGAGGCCATTCCTCCCAATCACCCCCTCTCCAGATAACTTTGACATTGCCCACATGGATATTGAATCACCCAGTAGAATGAAGGAATCCCCAGATGGCACCCCTTCCAGGACACCATCCAGAGACTCCAGAAAGGTTGGGTAATCTAAACTGATGGTGCATAAGCACCAGCAACAGTCAGAACCATCTCTCCTGCAGCTCGGAGATGCAAAGAGGCAACCCTCTCATTCATCAGGGAAAACTCCAATACTGAGGCATTCAGCTGGTGGTTTGTGAGATTTCCTACACCTGCCCAACACGTCTCTCCCTGGGCAACTCCGGAATAGGAGAGAGTCCAGCCTCTATCTACAAGTTGGGTTCCAGAGCCCAAGAAACACGTATAGGTGAGCCAAACTTAATCTATATTTCTCAACCTGACACACAAGCTCCAGCTTCTTACCTGCCTGTGAGGTAACGTTCCAAGTACCTAGAACCAGGCAATGCCACTAAGCATGGGAGACCCTACCAGGGGTTAATTCCCCAGACAACATGACACCTTAAGCCTCCAGTATACTGCCGTGTACGTCCGTTCACGCGTATGTACACGTGTACTGTATGCAGAGGGTTCAGTCATTAAACTCCAGCGTACACCCCTAGCAGCTGCAGAGCAGCTTCACAGACAAGGGGCGTTTACCTTCAGGACAAATTGAGGTCGCCGATTGGTCATTTGCTGACGAGCCTACTGGATTGATTGACAGGTCGAGGGGGAAAAAAAATGAGCGCTGGCAGCCTCAGCCACAGTGGTGTTCTGTGTTTATATATTGTTAATAAAAAGATCTTAAAAAAAACACAAAAAAAAACAGGGAGCGCTGGCTCTACAGCCCACACATCAGACCAGCCCACCAGGAAATCTCCAGACCCTCTCGCAGCCATGCTGGACCTGAGTTTAATTCGCTCGTGACAAATTCCTTCATTTCTCACCATTTCAGTCATGGCATCAACGGAGGAGGAAGAGATCACTGCCTCTTGGCAAAAAACCAAAAGAAAAGGCCAGATCAGAGATGAAGAAGGGGAATTTAATACATTGGTGTCTCATACAAAACAGTCCGTCGCTGGGAAGTTTATTGTGCGACACTGCGTACGCGGTCGTAAAAATTTGAGCTTTGCACGGACATGCCCTGGGGGGTACGCTCGTACCTCTGCGTACGTACGTGCGTACCTCTGCGTATGGATATACGCGGCAGTATACTGGGGGCTTTAAGGTGGTGGAGGACTACTCCTTCGATCCTGAGACCGCTCAAGATCACATGGGTAGTCAAATCCCTCCAACACATTAAGGTGGCAATTCTGTGGAGGGGAAGGTGCCAAGGTGTCTTAAAGACATAAAAGCTTGAATGGCACATTCACAGTGTGGAATTTGGGAGTTGAACTGGATCCTGAACAACCAGATCAGGTCAGTCATTAAAATATGTTTCTATCATTTGAGACAACTGGCCAAGATAAAAGTCATCATTCCAACAAAATATTTTGAGATAGTTATCCATGCCGTTGTCACAACCCATCTGGATTACTGTATCACACTTTATCTTGGGGTTAATTGGTCTTCTATTGCCCGACTGCAGAGGGTCCAAAATGCTGCAGTACGGCTTTTTACTGGCACACGTAATCATGAGCACATTTCCCTCATTTCATCCTCAGTTTATTGACTACCCATGCATTTTAAGATCAATTTTTATGTACTTGTCTCGGTTTTTTAATTTTTTCATGGGCTTGCCCCACCTTAGCTCACTGAGCTACTGCATCCTAACAAATTGTCCAACTCACTCAGATCATCTGACCAGCTGCTCCTGTGTGTCCTAAAAGCTAGTCTCAAGCTCAGGAGGGATTGAGTTTTTGCTCCATCAACTTCTAAATTGTGGAACGAGTTGCCCTTCCGTCTCAGACAGGCCTCTTCATTGTTTTAAAAACTCTTCTTAAAACCGAACTCTTTTGTTTATTTGTTTATAACACTTTGTCAAGGGTTGTTTTTATCCTGAGACATTTCTGTTCAATATTGGGCTATCATTATGGTGCTTTGAACATTTTCCTTCTGGGCGAAGAAATAAAGTTATGGTTTTATGATAATGAAATTTTTTTTTCATGAATAAACATGTTAAAACATGTGTCATCCTCAAGACATACAATGAGTGTTAACAGATACTCAGTGTGGCTGAAGAAGATGGCAGTGGCAATTCTTTTGAATTAAAACTGGTGTGCAGTATGCATTACTTTCGGAATGTTAAGCCTTTGTTGAATTTCTTCTAATAAAAACTGCCCCAAAGTTGTATTAAACATCACATATACAAATAGCATTAAGTGCTACTTTTACATAAAGTAACCTATAAACCGTTTACTTTACTCACTTTTTCCTGTTCGTGTCGTGGTGTTGCTGGTGTCTATCTCCTCCGGTCACCGTGCCCTGGACAGGTCACAAGTCCATCACAGTAAATATACAAATAAATGAAACATTCATACCCACACTTACATCAGTTCGGTTACTAATTAACGCAACATGCATGTTTTTGTTTTGTGGGGGGAAACTGAGGTACCCAGAGAAAACCCATCCATGCAGACGAGAACATGCAAAGACCACACAGAAGGGCTCCAGGCTGGGAAGCTGTGGGCGACCTACTTACTGTGATGTGGCAGCACTAATGACTGCATTGCCTTATTTGTATATTTGTTTTATCTATTTACTTAACTGATCATGTGTTTTCAAGGTTTACCTCACTTGAGGACAGTTGTAACTTGCTGCATCATGAAGATTTCAGTGAGTGATACTGGCTGCTGGTGAAGCTCCTCCCATCCGAATTACAAATAACTCCAAACTAACGATTGGTGTCTTATTGTACACCTCCTCCCACTCGGTAGATTATTTTTTCTGTTGGGAGAAACAAGACGATCCACACAGTAAGTAGCAAGGCTTAACATACAGAATGGATATGTGTACGTGCCAAAATAACAAATACAACTGTAGCACTTGTTACTTGAAACTCATGTACTTCTATTTCAGATGAGATCCGTCTGTTACTGCAGTGCTTTGCTCCTGCTCCTCCTGATTCCCAGTATCTGTCAAAGTGGGAACATCTTGGTCCTACCAGCTGAAGGCAGCCATTGGATAAACATGGAAATTCTTCTTAAGGCTTTGCACTCCAGAGGACACAACATCACTGTTGTACGTTCCAGCAACAGCTGGTACATCAAGGAGAACTCTTCTTACAGCACCATCACTGTTCCTGTGGAAAGAAGCTTCTATCAAAACTTTATTACCAAAGTTATATTTGACCTCATACAGTTTGAACGAGGTGCTTTACCTTTGACAAGCTTTCTTAAGGCAAGTGTAGGCATGTTCAGCACATTCATTGAGATTCACAGAGCTGCGGGGGAATTTGTCTCAGCACTGCTGGATGATGCAGAATTGATGAGAACATTAAAAGAGAGCAGGTTTGACCTGGTTCTTACTGATCCCTGCTGGGGCCATGGAATTATTGTGGCCAAGTATTTGAATCTTCCTTTGGTTTATAATGTTCGATGGTTAATATCTGAAGAAGCTCATTTTGCCATCGCTCCTTCACCTTTATCATACGTTCCTCTAACAGGATCTGTCTCGACTGACGAGATGACTTTTTCCCAGAGAGTTAAAAACATGATTTTATATTTTATTATCCGAATCCATCAATTTGTGGTGAACAAAGACACATACCAACCGTTATGTGATAAATATCTTGGGCCCAATAATGACTTTGATCAAGTTAAAACCGACGCAGACATTTGGCTGATGAGAACTGATTTTGTGTTCAACTATCCTCGTCCCACAATGCCTAATGTTGTGTACATGGGAGGGTTCCATTGTAAATCTCCAGAACCACTTCCTGAGGACTTGGAGGAGTTTGTGCAGAGTTCTGGAGAACATGGAGTCATCGTCATGTCTCTGGGAGCTTTTGTACTTCAACTACCCGATGACTTGGCTAATGAGATCGCTGCAGCGTTAGCTAAAGTACCCCAGAAAGTAATCTGGACCTATAAAGGTAAAAGACCAGCCTCTTTAGGAAACAACACTTTAATGGTTGACTGGATGCCCCAAAAAGACCTTCTAGGACACCCCAAGATAAAACTTTTTGTTGCTCATGGAGGAACAAATGGAGTCCAGGAGGCAATTTGTTACGCAGTCCCAGTCGTGGGTTTGCCCTTGTTTTTTGACCAGTATGACAATCTGCTCCGCCTGCAATCAAGGGGGGCAGCTAAAGTTCTGAATCTGGTTACAGTCGACAAAGATGATAACTTCCTAAAAGCTCTACAGGAAGTCCTCAATGAGCCCTCCTACAAGATGCACATGCAGAGACTTTCCAGACTGCACAATGATCGACCAATGAAGCCGATGGACACGGCCGTCTTCTGGATAGAGTT
>NC_056499.1:23399261-23403353 GCF_014905685.2 Nematolebias whitei | reverse complement strand
AACTCTATCCAGAAGACGGCCGTGTCCATCGGCTTCATTGGTCGATCGTTGTACAGGTCAGAGAGTTTCTGCATGTTCATCTTGTAGGAGGGCTCACTCAGGACTTCCTGTAGAGCTTTCAGGAAGTTATCATCTTTTTCGACTGTAGCCAGAGTAAGAACTTTAGCTGCCCCCTTCTCCTGCAGACGGAGCAGGTTGTCATAATGGTCAAAATATAAAGCTAAACCCACGACTGGGACTGCGTAACACATGGCCTCCTGGACTCCATTTGTTCCTCCATGAGCAACAAACAGTTTTATCTTGGGGTGTCCTAGAAGGTCTTTTTGTGGCATCCAGTCAACCATTAAAGTGTTGTTTCCTAAAGTGTCTGGTCTTTTACCTTTATGGGTCCAGATTACTTTCTGGGGTAGTTTAGAATAAGCTGCAGCGATCTCATTAGCAAAGTCATCAGGGAGTTTACTCACAAAAGCTCCAAGTGACATGACGATGACTCCATGTTCTCCAGAACTCTGCACAAACTCCTCCAAGTCCTCAGGAAGTGGTTCTGGAGGTTTACAATGGAACCCTCCCATGTACACAACATTAGGCATTGTGGGACGAGGATAGTCAAACACAAAATCAGTTCTCATCAGCCAAATGTCTGCGTCAATTTTTATCTGATTGAAGTCAGTATCAGGCCCAAGATATTTGTCACATAACGGTTGGTATAACAGTTTACTTGCTAAACTGTTTTGTATTTGGTTGACTTGGTATAAAAACATGTTTTTAACTCTCTGAATAAAAGTCATCTTATCAGTGGATCCAGATCCTGTTAGAGGAACATATGATAAAGGTGAAGGAGCGATGGCAAAATGAGCCTCTTCAGATATTAACCAGCGAACATTATAAACCAAAGGCAGATTAAAATACTTGGCCACAATAACTCCATTGGCCCAGCAGGGGTCAGTAAGAACCAGATCAAACTTGCTCTCCTTGATTCTTCTAATCATGTGTGCGTCATCCAGGAGGCCTGAGAGCACTTCAGTAACAGCATTGTGAAGGTCTATAAATGTGTTGTACATTCCTACAGATTTGTACAGAATACTGGTCAAGGTGAGATCCCCACGTTCAAATTTCAAGAAATAATCTACAAAATTATTTGCAAACTCCTTATCTAGGCCTCGTTCCACAGGAACAGTGATGGTGCTGTAGTAGGAGTTCTCCTTGATGTACCAGCTTTTGCTGGAACGTACAACCGTGAGGTTGTGTCCTCTGGAGTGCAAAGCCTTAAGGAGAATGTCCATGTTTATCCAGTGGCTGCCTTCAGCTGGTAGGACCAAGATGTTTCCACCGTGACACTGTCTGAGAATCAGGAGCAAAACACTGAAGTAACTGATAGGTCTCATCTGAAATGGAAAAGTGTGACAATCAATAAACCAATCGTACCAAGTGACAAATAACTGTCACATTAACTAATAATTACCACCCAATGTGGGCTTCTTTATACTTTAAGTGCTAAAACAAAACATTAAATCATTAACCACTTTGGAGTGAACTGTTGGGGGAAGAATCAGTTTTGTTGTGCGTTTCCTTGACTGATGAAGCCTTCTGGATCGAAGGCGAAACGTTTCAGCACAAAAAAAGAAACTGTCCAGAAGACCTGACTGAAAAATGTTGGATTTTATACCTGGATTATTGAGCATGGACTTTTGTTATTAAATCATTAGCATAACACAAAATGTAACAAAAATGTGGAGAATACAGTAAAACAAATGATAATTACTATTGGATACTTCAAGCATGTATGTATTTGTTATTGGGTTGGTTTGTTTTCTGCTCTTGGTACTTTTTGCCAGCATTTTGCTCACTTAACCAGACACTAAAGTTACAAACATTTTGTAAATACAGATAATTTTTTTAAATATTTCAAAGCATTTTTTTTACTTACAGTCAAGTTTTTTTTTTTTGTCCAGACCAGAAGGCTGGGGTTGTTGAAGGGTTGTTGTTGTTTGCTACAGCAGAAGAACAAATCCAAAGTATCAGGATATAAAACTAGAGAGACAAGAAGCGATGCGCTCTAATCCAACCAGGAAGTTGCTACCAAAGGAGTTGCCTGAGCAACAAGCTGTAAACAGAACAGTGATAAGAAGTTTAATGACTGACAGGATCAGAGCACAAGTGTGTTAAGATCAATTTACTGTTTGTGTTTTATTTGCCTTTTAAACTCGTGCAAAACTACTTTAATTTTAGTGAATTAATAATTCACAATCCATTCCCCAAATTTAGTAAACCATGCATGCATTTTTGATGTTCAGTCTGTTTTTAAATCCTATTCCTAAACATTTATTCACTTCAGACCATTACTTGTTTCCATTAACATCAGGTTGTAATATTGTCTACTTTTATGCAACCGACATAAGATATTTGTGGTTTTACAGGTTTAATGGCTTGTTTTGATGATAGGGAACTTACAAAATGTGTGCGATGTTCAGCTTTACAATATTACATGCTATCAAACAAAATGATGTTTGCAAATAAATCAGTGTGCACAGAATAATTAAAATAAAATGAAAGATATTTAGTCAATGCACACAGTTTGATAAACTGTGGGGGGAAAACTCGTATCTTTAAAAGTTTACTTCCACCCCTGAGCAGGATTCATAGATTTATTTGAAGTTCTGAAGGAACTGTGGTTTACATGATCAACAAAACAAGATGGATGAAGGGGACAAAATGTTTTTGACTGTTCCACTTGTTCAAAAATAAAGACAGGCTTCAGTTTATGGAAGCTGCCATGTTGTGATTTTGGAACAAGAGCATGCACAGTTGTGATGTGCCTCAAGTAGTGATCAAAATAATTTATTTTATTTTATTTAGAAATGTATTAATTTCATTAAAAACAAAATAACTATATATAACAGAAAACAAAGAAAAATATATGTATAATCAAAAATTAAATGAAAGGCAGCAGAAGAAGAATAAATCTTATGAAATCTGCCCCTTTTTGTGCAGAATATATTCAAACAAAATTTACAAAAAAAAAGATAAATAAAAACATAAATTAAAACAAAATGTGTATAGATACACATTATACTTTTCCATATTCCTTCAGAAAATTAACCTAACATTTTCTTGAATATGTAAAATAATCATAATTTAGGCAATAAAAAATAAATTTGATGTTTTTAAATGACAACAAGGTAAATACTACACAAATCAGCAGACGTAAACAGCTGGAGAAAATATGTGAGGTGTATTTTTATTTATTGTCGCATTAATTTATAAGGATTTAAACATATACTGCAGCCGGCCTGTAGGGGGCGCGCGTCCCGTTGTGGCTATTACTTCCGTATTGACGTTCGTTGTTTCTTATTATTTGTCGATGATTTGAGATTTGAAATGAACATAAATTGATTGACTGAGAAAATTAAAGCCTCTGTTAGCACAAGCATAAAAAAAATGCATTCGTATTGTTAAATCAGAAGCTTAACAGTCTGACTTCATCCTCTTTGCTGACAAGAATATCTGTGCTTGGATAATGTTCAGCACAAAACATTCTGCTCCGAGTTTTAGCTCCTTTAACTCATGTTTTCCTGGAGGTTTTTAGTGTTCTTTCAAACTTCGCTTTAAAACAAATAAAACCCAAGACCCACAGCTCCTGCAACAGTGTCCTCCATTGCTAACAGAGAAAGTCTCGCGCGTTACCGTGGTAAAGTTTTACGCTGAATGTTCGCGCTCCGTGGACTCAGCGGTGTCTTCCTCTTGTTTGATCCGAAGCAGGCAGCCTGATTTCGGTCAGCTGCGTTCAGTCTGCCCCTCCTCCAGACGCAATGGTTCACTTAGGGACTGTCAACAAATTACCGAACCTGACAAAAACGAATACATTTCACGTCATCTGACCCCCTGACAGAAAACTAATGTCAGATCACTCTACTAAGGGGGGCAGATGAGACACAGGCAATTTTAACAGACTTTAAGCATTTTCTATTTTTACATTTTTTTGTTCAAAATTGATGTTTTTCCTCAATAACTTTCATGCCATGTGACCCACTGACACAAAACTAATGATAACCTTCTCTACAAGACCTGACAGACGAGACACATTTATTTCTT
>NC_056499.1:23395264-23399251 GCF_014905685.2 Nematolebias whitei | reverse complement strand
GATAACCTTCTCTACAAGACCTGACAGACGAGACACATTTATTTCTTATTTAAAGCATTTTCAAATTTTACACATTTTTTTGTTCTAAAATCATGTTTTTTGCTCAATAACTTTCGTGTCATGTGACATAATGTTACTCTACTAGACTTGACACACTCATGTATTTCTAATTTTAAAGCATTTTCTAATTTTAAATAATTTATTTGTCCAAAAAGCATGGTTCAACTCAGTGTTTCAGAAGCTCTGGGTTGAAGCAATTAGATTAGTTTGGAGAAAGTCGCGTGATAAAAGATGTTCAAAATTACGTAATTTCTTTGGTATGGTCTATGTTTGGTACCAGGTTCAAAGGTTTACGAGGATCATCATCAGCCGAATTTGTGGTGTGTTTTGGTGCAGCAGTTTAAGTAAAATCTAACAAACCAGCAGGCAACGTGAAACATCGAGCCAGCCTTATGTGTTTAGTTTACCAGGTCATAAGCACTTTACATGCAAGTTACTGATCTTGCAGTACACTGACTCATGCCGCAGATGGGGCAAGAAACGTAACGCAAGCATCATTCCAAACAGATTTTTTGTTGTGGATTAAGTGTAATAAAATTTAAAAAAAAAAGTTTTTACAAATGTCAAGAAGTCAGAAGCAAAGGGCAATGCCACGTTGCAATGCCACGTTTTTAAGTTTTATTCATCAAAATTATTTAATTATCAAATAACTACAACTTTATTAGTTCACCTACAAAAATTTAAATAAATGTTCAAAACACCACAATAGCCCAATGTTAAACAGAACTGTCTTAGGATAATATACAACAGCTGTCATCTGGTTGAAAGACTTTCCCGTTCCATACAGCATTAGCTGTAAAGCACGTTAAAAATAGTTACACATACAAAACAGGTAGAGGTGAACAAGTAAAACAGTAGCAATGTGGTCAGTTTGTCCTGCAGCAATCTAAGCTTATAGCAGTATAACTAGGGGATAGTTCAGGAAACCCAAGCCAACCCTAACTATAGGATTTATCAAAAAGGAAAGACTTAAGCCTAATCTTAAAACTGGGCAATGTGTCAGCCTCACAGACAGAAACTGGAAGTTGGTTCCACAGGAGCCTGATAACTGAAGGATCTGCCTCCCTTTCTGTTTGTGGAAACTCTATAGGAACCACATTTAAACCTACAGTCTGAGAGTGAAGTGTTCTGTTTGGAAAATATGGAACAGTAAGATCTGTAATATAAGATGGAGATAGGTTGTTGAGCGTTTTGTAGGTTATAAGTAAAATTTTGAATTCTGTTCTGAATTTGACAGGGAGACAATGGAGAGAAGCTAAAAGAGATATGATCTCATCTATCTAACAAAGTTAAGTCAGGTCTTCTGGACGGATTAAAAATAAAATTAAATTAAAAATTAAAAACTTGTTGAAACGTTTCGTCTTTTATCCAAAATACTTTGGCAGTCTGAGGAGCTACAATAAACTTTGTCTTATGAATAGCACCTTCTCATTGTGGATCAACCAGTTTGTTGTTGACATCCAAAACTAGCTGTTCACATGATAAAGCAGGACCATCAGCCCAACAATTGATCATTAGTGCCCTGATGGTCACTTACTATTCACAGAGGGCTGAGTGATACTAGCAATCACAGCATTGTAAGAGGGGGACAGTTGAACCCGGAGGCCTCCACCCCTGTTTAATGATGGACGGTTTCTTTTCACAAAGATGGCCTCCTTTACTTCTCTCAAACCATCGTTCCTCTCCAACCAGGATGTGAACATCTTCATCCTTGAAAGAGTGACCGCTGGCCTGGAGATGAGTGTAGACCGCAGAGTCTTGGCCTGATGATGTTGATCTTCTGTGCTGGGCCATCCTTTTGGTCAGTGGCTGTTTAGTTTATTTATTTTCATTTACCCTTTATTTATACAGGTAGTCTCATTGATCCACGAGAACTCATTTTCAAGAGAGACCTGTTTTTAGGGAGCAGATGGGGGTTAAGGGCCTTGCTCATGGGCTCAGGGTGGGGCGAATGAGGGTGGGGGCAGGTGTGGGTGCTTCGCCTACCCCACCCACATTTTTGATGCTGTTGGTACCGGGGCTTGAACTGGCGATCTTCTGATCACAGGCCCACCTTCTCTAGCCTCTGCACCACCACTCCCCCAGGCTGTTTAGTTTCCCCGATGTAAGACTGATCACAGCCCTGACACTGAACAACATACACAATATTACTCTGTTTGTGCCGGCGGACTGGATCTTGAGGATGAACCAGTCTTTGCCGTAATGTATTTTGGGGTTTAAAAGCCACTGGGACGTTATGTTTAGAAAATAAACGTCTCAGTTTCTCTGATACTCCCTCAACATATAGAATGACCACTGGTCTGGGTCTGGGTTCCTCCTTTTCACCTGTTGGCTGACTGGAGTCCTGTTTGGGTTTCTTCTCTGCTTTCAGGAAGGCCCAGTTAGGATATCCACATTGCTCTAGAGCCTGTTTTGTGTAGGATTTCTCCTTCTGCCTGGCTCCTGAGTTAGTGGGGACGCTGTCTGCTCTGTGATACAGAGTCCTGATGACTCCTAACTTGTGCTCCAAAGGGTGATGGGAGTCAAACTGCAAATACTGGTCTGTGTGGGTGGGTTTGCGGTACACCTCAGTTTGCAAATGTCCTCTATCAGAGACTGAGACCTCACAGTCCAAGAAAGCCAACCTGCCATTTTTTTCATCTTCTCGTGTGAACTTGATGTATTTATGCACAGAGTTGATGTGGTCAGTAAAATGTTGGACTTCCTGAGATTTAATTTTAACCCAGGTGTCGTCAACATACCTGAACCAATGACTTGGTGGTGTCCCTGAAAAGGACGTCAAGGCTCTCTTTTCTACCTCCTCCATGTACAGGTTGGCCAGAATAGGAGAAACTGGAGACCCCATAGCACACCCATGTTTCTGCCTATAATATTGCTCCCCATATCAGAATCAGAATAAACTTTATTGGCATTGCACAGAGATACAACGAGAATATGTACGTACAGTCGTCCGAAAGATGGGCGGAGTGCATGAAGCTGCGGCTATAAATAGCGCGGCCTTCTTATTCTTATTCAGAATAATATTTTGCTTAGATGAGAAAAGGGAAGAAAACATGAGTACAGATGCCAGATATTTGGAAACGTAGGTGACAGAGTTAATCATTCTAACAATCATACTTGAAGTTCTAGGTCCACCAGCCGTTCTCTCTCTCATCAGCTGCAGCCAATCCTAATCAACCACCACTCCACACCTGTTCCTGGTTTGGAGGACTACTCTGCCTGGGTATAAGAACCTCTGCCAGACATGCCTCCAGCGCCGGGACATTATCATGCTTATGGTAAAGTGTGTGACCAGCCACTAAATCTGTTTGAAGCACTTTGTATCTGAAGACCTTGTTTTTGATCTCTTGCAGAGATAGGTTTTTTTTCCACCTCAGAAGACCTGCTCCTCTCTCAACCAACACTCACCTCATTTCACTGCTTGGATCACCTGGAACCCTGGGACTCCTTAAACCCCTTCTCTCTGGACCAGACTATAAGAAACATTGCAGTAAGAACAAGAACCTCAACATAATTGATCAGTTGTTTTCTGAAGATCATTCTGGATACTCGCCTTGTCCCTGCCTTCTTTTTCAGCCTGGAGGATTTTGACCTGCAAAATAAAAACATTTGTTCTTTTGTAACTTCTGACTCTGTTCTTCCCAGTCTGCCACTTGGGGTCAAATAATTATCTAAATATGACAGAAACACCTTGTTTGTGAATTTTAGGTAACCCATAGAGAGGCGTGGCCTCTGCTGGGTACAGTCTGTGGTACAAAACACTTGTCTTGCCTTGTCTTGCTCCAAATGTTTCAGGCAATGTATCAACTTCTTCTTGTAACAAATTGCCGGATCTCTTTTCAGCAGTTTGTAGTGATGTACATGAGGTACGTGTCACTTGTGTATGACACAATATATGAATTATATATGCATACAATATTCACGAGT
>NC_056499.1:23393059-23395164 GCF_014905685.2 Nematolebias whitei | reverse complement strand
GTGTGTGTGTGTGTGTGTGTGTGTGTGTGTGTGTGTGTGTGTGAGGAGATGGTGGAGATGTTCTTGAGCTCAGTGAGGTCATTTATAAATTATGTCATCGGTGGCCTGGGTGCTCTCAGGCTGCATCCTGCACACCCCCCCTTCAAAAGTTCAACATGGCCTCCTGTAATCCTCCTCTGTCCTTAATCTGTGCTGCTGCTCGGGCGACCTCATGTGGAAAAGATGTGCCAGCATGTGTCCCATCTCGCCTCAGCTGCAGAAGATTCAAAACAGAACAGTTCTGATGGATTGATTTATTTTTATGGTGCCAGCGCCTCTTCTGCCCCAAATCCCAACTTCAGCTTTGTTAAAATCTTGATGTAGGAGTGCAAAGAGAACCAAAATCCAAAGAAACCTTAAAGCTGCTGCCAGCTGTGGATTCGGGTCACCATGGTAACCACCGAGCTGTATCTCTCACTCCCTGCAAACCCCATCAGACTGATATATATGTGCGAAAATTGATCAAATTCTTTACAAAGAAATTGACAATTTTAAACCGTTCAAAAGTAAGAGGGTTGAAAACAGTTAGGAAAAAAAAAATGCCTACTGGTATTGTGTAAAAAGATGTTGAAACATCAGTTCGGTCATGTAAGGCCAACTATTTATTTAAACTTTGTTTCTACTTTGAAGCCTGCCAGAGCTCCTAATCCTCCACCAGAATCTCATCGTTATCTTTGAGAACATCTCCTGTTTTTTATGAATTCTGTTGTACAATAAATCACTACATCTTAGCACGTATTCCTGATCTATATGGATTATACTGTTTACATTTAAAAGTGTGAGGTATAAAAATGGACAAAATCACATCAGAAACCAATCAGAGTACTAAAAGCTCTTCAGTGCAATATAACAGCACCCTTAATTAAAAATAATTTATAGATTTACAAACATTCTTGTAGTTTTGTTATATAAATTCTTGTATTTTCTTACTTTTCCCCCTAGTTTTAGTGTCAATTTAGCACTTCAACCTGATCATTCAGCATGAAGCCGTGTCCTTTGGTAGCGGGGGACATGTCAAAGAGTGTGTCGGTGCTGAAAGGCAGAACAAACTTCCCTCCACTTTGCAAGTCCTTCCTCCAGTTTATCTATGGGAGAGCACATTTCAAATGTAACCCCACCTGAATTCTCACAGAAACCAATCAGACAGAGAAAGGTCAGAGCAGTCGGCACACCCTTCTCTGTTCAAAACCAATCAGAGTGGAAGCGTGGCATTTCGCCCGAGGGTAGAACTTACCCCTGGATGTGTTACTTATGCATCACTAAGCTGTTGCCAATGTGTTCACAACGGTGGACCCTCTTTGGGGCTTTTTGCTACGGTTGTCTTCATTCTTCTGTCAGTCTAGTATGGAAAGTAGACAACAATGGCTCACCAGGCTGAAAAACGAACTTAGCAACAGTCCTCTGGTGTCAAATGTAGCTTTTGGGTTCATCCTCATGGGACTGGAGAAGCTTGTGGAGCTGGAGTTTGAGTGTCCTTGCAGCCCTACATGGAACGGCGTGTTTTCATCAGCGTTCTTCATCATCCCTGCCGTCATGGCCTTCACCTTGATGCTGATCATTCAGGGATGCAGGTGCAACATGTGGTGCAGGAAAACCTTGTCCCTCTCCAGCGTTGTTCCCGCTATCGTGTGGCTCATTTTGCTGTTCCTCGACGGCCAGTACTTTGCTTGCGCTATGACAGACTGGGAGGGAAGGTTTGTGCTTGTTGACAAGGCGGCTCCACAGAAGTGGTGTGAGCCAATTCGAGAGGAAGATGCCACCCCGCAAGAACTAATGCTCCGTTCGCAGCAGCTCTTTGTATTTTCTCAGGTGAGTGTGATACTCTGTGTTGCAGAAAGTTTTGCAAAAGGAACTAGAGAAACTGCATTTCCTGTAAAAATGCAGTGTGGATGCTTGTAGCAGAAGAAGCTGCAGATAAACAGCTGAAGTTAGCAGCAATGCTGAAATGTAGCTGAAATGAAAGAATAAACCTGAATTTGCAGAATAAAGCAGAAAGAACATGTTTGCCCATTTAGGTTTAAAAAAAGAAGAAATGAGCACAAAGAAGTGGATTTATCTGGAAAAAA
>NC_056499.1:23386409-23392959 GCF_014905685.2 Nematolebias whitei | reverse complement strand
AAAATAAATAAATAAATAAATAAACTGGATTTTTGTGCTTTATCCCCTCCAGACAATTTCAGGCAATAAGATCCAACAAAACATGAAGAATTAGTTGAGATGATGGGACTATCAAATCATTTACATATTTGAGCATGTCTGCGCGCGCTTGTGTGTGTGTGTGTGTGTGTTCACCCACGGTCATGAGCGCACTGAGCACGCGCAGCCTTGTCGTTGGTTCTCTACCAGCATCTGTTCCTCCTTCGGTCTTAAAAATAGAGCCGGTGCTGATAGCACACTTATGTTTCAGGGCTTCATCACTTGCCATCGGGGACCGTCCGCGCGCTACTTTCATTTTAATCAGCGAACCGTGACCGTGGAAGACTCAAATGCGCATCGGCGTGCGCATCTTTGACTCGTCGCCGTGGACACTCTCCCTGACACCCAGAGACACGTCTTCCCTGCCGTCCCGCCTATCTATGGCCGCAGATCGGCTTCCCTGAGCCGCTGGCCTCTTCCGGGACCTTTCACCCACAGATGGTCGGTTTTTAAAACCAGGGGGGGACATTTCCACGGACATTTTTTTTTTTTTAATAACCACCAGAGCTCGCCTGTTTTTATTCTTATTATTTAAAGAACCCGGTGCTATGCTGGGCCCATCTCACTAGATCTCGTGATCAGCGCACGCTCTCCTCCCACATTCGACACCCTGGTCCTCCTGTCGAGCCCGACCATGCATCCTAACGCCCTGATGCTGGCGGTGGTCCTCCTGGGGAACTTCATGCTGCCTCTCGCCTCGGCGCAGAACGGTAAGGACACACGTGTGACCGTGTTAAAGGGCAGGATGGCTCAACATGGCACTGACAGGCTGAGGGGAAAGTGGCTCGTGTCGTGTGAGGACGAAATGTTTCTAAAGAGGATTTGGACAAGGACTGCTGTTAAGACACCACTCAAGGCCAGAGAGTTACTCTTTGATTATCATTCAGTGTGTGTGCTTGTGTGAGTGTGTAGGGGTCTCTGTGTTAGCTTGCTGACAGAAGATTTACTCACTTTGAGGCAAGTGTTCGGAAACACGTTCTTCCACCTGTGTATGTCCTAGACTGGGTGGGGTAGAAGGAATAAAACAAGCCCGACTAACCAGCCCTGGGTGACTCCACACATCAGGTGAAAGACAACAGCATCTGTCACATCTCAGTGGACCTGCCCTGTCCAACTGGTTGTGTGCAGTTGCTGCAAAGCTAAATGCACACAGGTTTAAGGAGGTGCTGCTTCTTCTATAGGGTCAAGTTCAAGAAGGTTTATTGTGATTTCACCACATGTACATGAGGTGGAACAAAACTGTGTACACGGGGTCCCAGTTACATCCAACAATGGCAAAACTATAAAGCGTAAAAAGAAACAGCACATAAGGATCTAAGATATACGCTAAACACAATATCAAACTGTACGTCGTAACAACAGCAGCACGAACAACAGTCTGTGGCGAGCATGAATACAGCAGCCTGAAATAATCAGCAGCATGAGATCAGCAGCAAAGATAATCAACAGCACCTGTCACCAATCAAAGTGTCATTACAGTGAGAATAAAACGAGAATAGCTGATGAGAAGGAGCAAATGAGACTAAAATGTCTGGTTGACAGGGGAGTCAGAGAGGGCGTTCATTTATGAATATCAAAATAATCGTTGAGAATTCATCCACGTGAAGCTGGCGTGATGTGGTTTGCGGTCATGTCAGCAACACGCTGCTGGGTGTTCGTACAAAATGCCGTGACTTCTATGGTTCGGTTCACATACCACCCACTGGGCCACACAAATCAGCACCCACTCACGAAATTTAAAAAAAGAACAAACATTTAGGTTTTGGGTAACAGTAGCAGCTAATACGTGTTATAGTAGCTGCTCTGCACAAGGTTTGAACTTTTTCTTAAAAAACAAAACAAATACGAGAAATGCAAATTACTATACAGGCACATGGCTTTCCCTTATATCCACTCTGCCTTTGCTTTGTAGAATAAACAAATTCACGTGATGACCAATTATTTAACCAATCGTTTTCATCCATCCATCTATTAGTCCACCTGTTCCAGTTCTTCTGGGAGAACTCCAGGGCATTCCTAGGCCATCTGAGAAACATAGTCTCTCCAGTGTGTCCTGGATCTCCTCCGGATCTCCTCCCAGTTGGACATGCCTATAAGACCTCCCTAGGGAGGCGTCCAGAGAGCATCCTTATGAAATGCACCTCAACTGGCTGCTATCAATGTGGAGGAGCAACAGCTCTACTCCGAGTCTGGATAACTGAACTTTAACCCTATCTCAAAGGGAGAGTCCAGCTACTCAGTGGAGGAAACTCATTCTAACCACCTGCATCAACAATCTTGTTCTTTTGGTCACGACCCAAAGTTTGTTACCATAGGTCATAGGTGAGGGTAGGAACGTAGATCGACAGGTACACAGAGAGCTTTGTCTTGCAGCTCCGCTCCCTCTTCACCACAACGGACCGGCACAGAGTACACAACACTGCAGAAGCGACATTGATCCATCTGTTGATCTCACGCTCCATTCTTCCCTCACTCATCAACAAAACCCCAAGATACTTGAACTCTTCCACTTGAGACTGATTTCAATTGGCCGTTATTGGTCGTGTAAAAAAATAAAAAAAAGCAATTGGTCATGTCTATACTTAATTTATTACCAAGTAGGAAAATTAGTTGCAGCAACAGCTTTAGTTTTTAAGCAATAATTCTCTATACATTTCTTTTAAGAGAACAAATGCCTCTAATTGTTGTTAAATATTGGTATACATTTATTTGAGTTAATCAATTATTGTTACTTTTTTAATGAAAAAGACCCATTTATTAAAACTGGTGTTTGGTCAGCTGCTCAGGTTTCTAAAGACTGGCACTGGCATTGACCATAAATACTCATATTTGTCCACTTCTGGGCAGGGAAAATGACGGAAAGTTGAAAAGACCGTGTGGATTTGGTTTGTAACACAACCACTATAACAGTTTGTGTTATGTTTTATAGAACCATTTTTTAAAAAATAAACGAAAAGAGCAAGAGGAGCAACCTCCATCCTCTGCATCCTCTGACAAACAAATTTGCACAGCTGTTACATAACAAAATATCATCACTTGAAGTTCTTTCCGCCTTCGTTGTTAATTTCTCTGAAGTGTTTGAAGTGTGTGCGCTCATACTGTGGCGCTCTCTCATCTGGCTATCTGGGAAATAAATACCCAATAAGCGCTCTATTGTTTGAGATAGCTCAAACAAAGGCTTTCCAAACACTTCTTCTCATCTTTGCCCAGTGTTGGTGCTCACTCACTTAGAACCAGTTCACACCACAGAAACACACGTGCACACACACTTATAAATACATCAAGTGGTCAGTGAAAGGCAGTTTGGGAGTTCCCAGTCATAAAATCGGTCAGTATTTCATCTGTAATGAAGAGAAGCATTTTATATTCAGTAAATACACCCTTCAGATTTGGCGTCTTTGATAAGAACAGTAATAAACTGTCAGTGTTTAGATCCAAAGGTAATTTTCTGGTAATTGTTCTCACCGAATGCCAAAGCATTTCATTCCTCCCTGGCAGATTAGATTAAATCGCTGCGTGGCTTCTTATGCAATGCTAGATGTTTCCTGTGATATGACAGCGTTCAGGCGGGGATGTGGGGACAACAATAATTATAAGTGCATGAGATTTAATCACTGCGTCTGGGGAGCAGGGGGAATTTGTGCCAGTGCTTTCCTCGTGTTTAGAGGAAAGTAGGTCCACTATAGGTGGCCAGGAAGTGCGACAGATATTTGGAGGGCTGTGAATTGCATCCGTCCTTTCTGCAGCGTTTCTATTTTTACCACAGCGTCTGAGCTCAGAACTGTGGCTTTAAGGTCCTTTTGTGAAAGTGAATCCATTAATGGACGGCCTCCCGGTTCACAGCCTCTGAAGACATCACCGGGCAGCTGTGAACTATTTAAGATGAGAAATAATACCATCCTTTTATGAACAAAACAAAGGCTATTGAGAAAGAAAGTGGCCAGTTCTGACCCGTCGACGTATCTCTGGGTTTTATGTAATATTTCCTAACCAAGCATGCAACCTGCTCCTACCTGCTTTTATGTTGGCACTTAAATCTACAAATACAGGTCACATTGCATAAAAAAAAAATCATGGATTTTGTTAGCATGGATTATATATAGTCCATTTTTTACACATTAAATTGATACAATGCAGAAATTCCCTCTGGTTTCGGGGTTGCAACATTTGTGAACATGGACCGAAAACATTTGACTGACATCAGCTGACAAACTGGAAATAAGACAAGATGACACATCCCTCTGGTCAGCACACCAATCAGAGTCATTCAGGGCACAGTTGTCAGAGAGCAAAGCTGATAATAAAATATTTCTGTGGATGTATTTATATCAGATATAAAATGGTGATTTGGTACTAAAGGTAAAAAAAAAATAATCAAGAAAAGAATGAGCAGAACATAATTTAATAGCTACTATAGTTGATAATGTAGTTTGTTCTTAGCTGTAACAATAATTTTCCTCTCTTCCTCTTCATTCACCTGTCTCTCAGATAGTAGTCTACCACCAGCGTACTCCCTTAGATCAAAATTGTGTAAAGTGTGCTGGTGCTTGGATGTGATTTAGAATGTAACAGGTGGGAATCTCCATTATCTCACTGACTGCTCTTTTCAGTGGGACTCGTGTCATGTAGCGTGCACTTTTAGGCTTGAAGACAAACTCATTTGCAGAAAGAATCCGAAGGAAAGAGCAATGTTTTACTCTTTGTTATCCTGTTACTGAAAAAAAAAAAAAAAAAAAGCTTCGCCTGCATTTGAATCCGAGAAAATTATAAGCAGTGGTGGACAAAGTACTCAACTCTAGTACTTGAGTAAAAGTATTGATACTCATGGTCAAATCTTACTCAGCTACCAGTAAAAGTTGCTCAATCAAAAGTTTATTCAAGTTAAAGTACTGAAGTACTTGCTAATACTTAAATAGTCAAAGCGCATGCATTTAAAAATACTCAAGTATTCAAAAGTGCAAATTATATTTTCTAATATCAGTACATTGTTGTATTGTTTGATGATGTAATTCCAAATCTATCCCATGTGTGAGCGGTGACTGTGATTGGTTCCCCTTGTGATGAGCATAGCATGTGGCCAATTTCATTTCAGGAAAGAAAATCAGCAACAGTGAATTACAAAGCTGAGCCAAAAGGAATGAGTAACAAGAAGTTTCCCAGAAATGTAGTGGAGTCGAAAGTACAATATTTATCTTTGAAATGTAGTGGAGTGAAAGTCACAAGTTCCCAAACACACAAATACTCAAGTAAAGTAAAGGTATTCAGAAAATGTACTTAAGTGAAAGTAAAGTGCTATATGTTGTCATCATTGTACAAAGTATATTCCCATACAATGGTGAAATTGGTTCTCTGCATTTAACCCATCACACCTGGGATGCACCCAGGTGGAGCAGTGGGCAGCTGTGTAGGTGCCCGATTGGGTGTCTTGCTCAGAGGTACCACGACGTGTGGGAATGGCTGGGGATTGAACCTGGGGCTTTTGGATCCTGAATCAGCTGCCCTGCCTCTACCCTATCTCGGCCCCTGTAACCTAACTCCTGTACTTAAGTACAGTATTCAAGTAAAAGTACTCAAGTGTTCAAGTAAATGTACTTCCTTGCTGTCCACCACTGATTACAAGTACATTTCATTGAAGACTAAATGTTTACATCAATATTTTGCTAGAAAGCCATGAGTTACAGCTGTAGATGCTATGTCACCAGGCAGTTTAACACGTTGATGTAAAACTGTTTTAATTTTTCACCTGAATGGTTTAAACAGTATCATGGGATCGAGATAAAGAAATACCTCCATCTTAGTTGGGTGTTTCTTCCGATTTGACAGCATTTCACTGCATTTTTTATTTTCATCTCAGCTGCTCCCTTCTGGAGGGCTCGCCACAGTGAGCAAAGTCATGTGACAAATTTGGTCATAGTTTAACCCTGGATGCTCTTCCTGATGCAACCTGGGCTCAAACCTGCTGCCACGGGATCACGAGACCACTGCACTGACCACTGAGCTCCCACTGCTTCCATTAGGCACTTCCCATTCTAATCAGTCATAATTATTTATTTTAGTCAATACTGTCAGACTAAAGCAAAATACTAGTAATATATTTTTTTCCATTATGTGATGTTGATTAGTAATTACCGTATTGTTTTGCTGTATAAGTTACACCGTTTTGCATAAATTTGCAAGTCCTGCGACTTATACATTGAAGCAACAAATATACGTTTTTTTCCCATATTTATAATCCAATTTTTGGCTGAGATCTGACGATTTCATTCATTCTGACATGGAAAATATTGAATTTATTTATTATTATTAATTTATTAAGGAAAAGTTCAACTGAGACACACCTTTACTATAATGTCGAGCAAACAAATACAGTAGTCCCTCGTTTATTGTGGGGGATCGGTACCCTGAAGACCTGCGATAAGTGAAAAACCGCAAAGTAGGAATATTTGTACAAGTAATAGTTTATATATATATA
>NC_056499.1:23378784-23386309 GCF_014905685.2 Nematolebias whitei | reverse complement strand
AATAATATGTCCATCACTTTGTTGGAATTGAAGTAAAACATGTTCTTTAAATTCAGCAAGATACACTCTCCTCCACTTGTTTCCTCGAACAAAAACACAGATGCTGCATTACTTTACATCTTTGAGGAAAACTGTACATGTGGTATGATTGATAACTACTGTCCTTTGAAATGTCATTTTATTGTCCATAAAATTTGGAGTCTCACGGCTCACAGTGACAAATGTGAACAATCAGCATCTTGTATTAAAATGACTGGCACTGCGAGGATATTTGCGACACCAGCAGAGCTGAAACAAAACAAGTAAAACCTTCATTTATTCATCTTACAGCACAGACCGCTGCTACAAGTTTCATATTTACATCAATGTTTGAACACTTCCTGGTGATGGATACTCCCAAATTCATTTGATTTTCTCTGAGGCTGGAGTACAAGCCAAAACTCTCCAAACAAAATAGTGATTTTTTTTAAAATATAATTTATCTGTCCTGTTTTTTTTTTTTTTACTTTAATAGTATTTTTCAGCTAATAAATTCCAAAACACAAACAACTCAAACAGTGTCATTTTTTCTTTCTGGACTGTGTTCTCTGTTTTTAACTCACTCCTTGACATCACCAGAATCATCGCATCAGCTGTGTGCCTTTGATCATTCTGCAGTATTAGTTTTATAAAATTCAATCAGATATCCTCTCCGAGTAATAGGGGCTGGAGGAAGAGGCCAGCTGTTCCCAGGATACAGACGAGGATAAAAACCCACAGGAAAATCCGGTCGATAACCATGGCAACGTACTTCCAGTCATCTTGGACCTGCAACAGTGAAAAAAAATCAGCGTTAGAATGACACTGCTATTGTTTCTATGGAAAAAAAGCCCTACAAAGCCCTCAAAAACCTAGCTCCATCTTATATTACATATCTTATTGTCCCATATTTTCCTAACAGAGCACTTCACTCTCAGACTCAAGGCTTACTTGTGGTTCCTAGAGTTTCCAAAAGTAGGAGGAAGATCTTTCAGTTATCAGGCTCCTCTCTTGTGGAACCAACTTCCAGTTTCTGTCCGTGAGGCTGACACATTGTCCAGTTTGAAGACTGGGATTAAATTAATCCTATAGTTAGGGTTGGCTTATGCTGCTGTAAGCTTAAACTACTGGACCACTGAGGACATGAGAACAAATTGGCCTCATTTCTTTAAATGAATTGTTACAAATGAATAGTTTTTGATTCTATTTAAATCTTAACATGTGATTCTCGGCCTGCGCCACCACTCCCTCCAGTCTGCTGTTCAGATAAGTAATGTTATTAACTTACTTTATATATACCAATATATGAATGTTTTTGTTCAGTGCCCCGAGATGACTTCTGTTGTGATGGAGCTATATAAATAAACTGAAATGAATTGAATTGAAAACAATTTTTACTCTTACCTCCTGTGCCTCATTCTGCAGTCTCATGTTCTCTGCTATGTATTTAACACTCTCGATGGCTTCCCGGACCTCAGGCGAGAGCGGCAAGTGTAACATGATTCCTCCATCCAGAGACTCCGAGCTGGAGCACCGACTCTCCATTCCGACCCCGGCCGTACCACCTCCAGTCATGGCCCCCAGGCTGCCCAGTCCACCACTCCCTCCTCCAGAGTCTGAGGGCAGTTTGCCTGATCTCTTTTGCCAGCAGCAGTTGCAGCGCCCTTCACAGCACAAGAAACCAGAGCCGGCACATTTGGCGGAATCGCCACTCAGGTTGTTGAGATTGGTGAGCTCGGTGTTGTTCAAGAGCCGTTGTCGGTTTGCGAGGCTCGACACCACGCTGGAGGCCAGAGCGTGAGGCTTGTGTTGCTTTTGCAGCGTACTTGAAGAATGAACAGCGCAGGTTCTCGAATGCATCGCCTGAACGTTGCCAGTGACGGGAACCTTCTCCGGGTCCCGCTCAGGCCTGGTCATGAACATCACTCGAGGTAGCAGACCCAGGAACACACGTCGCACCCAGCAGGGCATGGTGTGTGTCTTTGGTGTGCGGTAGTGGACATTCAATACAAAAACAGTGATGACAATAGAGAGGGTGACAAAAATCATAGTGAAGAGGAGGTACTCGCCAATCAAGGGTATGACTAAAGAGGTGGAAGGGATGGTCTCTGTTATGACGAGGAGGAAGACAGTCAAAGACAGCAGGACAGAGATACACAGTGTGACTTTCTCTCCACAGTCAGATGGCAGGTAGAAGACGAGCACCGTGAGGAAGGAGATCAGGAGGCAGGGGATGATCATGTTGATGGTGTAGAAAAGAGGCAGGCGGCGGATGTACAAGGAGTATGTGATATCTGTGTAGATTTCCTCGCAGCAGTTGTATTTAATGTCGTGTTTGTAGCCGGGCGCATCGATGATTATCCACTCGCCGGTCTCCCAGAAGTCCTTTAGATTGATAGTTGATCCAATCAGCACCAGGTCAATCTTGGCCTTGTCGTAGGTCCAGGAGCCAAACTTCATCGTGCAGTTTTGGTAGTCAAAGGGGAAGTATGTGACATCTATCTTGCAGGAGCTTTTAAATATAGCAGGGGGGATCCAAGTAACGTCCCCGTTGTAACGGAGGAGAGCTTTGGTTTTGTCATCAACTTGGAAATCTCCAACTGCACTGTAAAACACAACAACGGTGTTATGTTTGAGTGAAACAGCAGTGCAAGTTTACAGTGAAAGAATATCATTCATTTGTTGTTCCACTCACTTGTTGTACAGAACAATGTCTGGCTTCCATATTCTGCTGGATGGTACTCGAATAAACTCAACACCTCCAAAGTCTTTGGGGTTCCATTTGAGTTTGTAGTCATTCCAGATCTGAGGAAAAGTATTTCAGTATCCGTAATCAGAATATTTCATTTTAAAATGTTGGATAAGTTCTAGTACCAGACAGAATCATGTTAAAGTAGAATCTAACAGTACCATGTTAAGAAATTAAAAATAAAAACTCTATTTATTTTGCTTCTTTTTTTTTTTACTTTTAGCTGGTAAACCAGCCAGATAATAAAAAAAAAAAGTTTTTTAAAAATTACATTTGAGTCTCTCTTCAATATAAATCTACTCATCTAATGCAGGGGTGATGATGATGTAAAGATTTATAAAACAGTATTTCATGGATTGCTATGTAATCTTTGAAAATGAAGTTGAATTAAGACAACTAAAGTTTGGCTTGCTCTGACTGTTATCTTATTTTCCTTGAACGAACATCTTCCAAATTGATAATGTTCGATTCAGTTCAATTCAGCCTTTATTTATACAGGTTAGTCTCATTGAGCCTCGAGGACTCATTTACAAGAGAGATTTATTATTACCTATTGCAGGTAAGATACTGATTACTGATAACAGCACCACAGAACACACCTGAAAAAAAAACAACTAAACTATTCGTTTAAATTACTGGTAGACACACTTGTTTCAGAAATATTTTAATGCTACAATCATGTTTCTCAGTATATTTTATTTTTCTAAATGATTTAGAAAGCATTCTCTTGTGAAATGTCTCTGACTAAAGCAAACAAACCCCACCTTTTTCTGTTGTGGTACATAAAAAGACCTTAGACTTTACGTGTGTGTGTGTGTTTATGTTTATATTTATGTTTACAGTGTGTTTTATGAACCTTTCTCCCATTATGTATGACCCTCTCCTTCAGTCAACTAATGCTCCCCTTGAGACTCATAAAGCTGCAGCATAGCTGACCTGGAGCGGTAAAAGTAGTTAATTTAATTACAAAATTATAAATAAGTTGAGCGTATTGTAAAATTGGGATGGCCAGCAGAGGAAACATTCTTCACTGGTCCAATACGTGCATTCCCAAAGGACACTCTGAAAACAAGTCGATTATATTAAAGAAAGAAACAGTTCGTATTCTCTTAACACCAAACGGCCATTACAGCTGAGACCTTTAAAAGAAAGAGCTTCAGAGCTGGGGAGGATTTCCTGAGTGCTTCATTGCTCTGTGCTTCATGGAAGCAGAGGCCGAATGTGAGACGAAAAGCCTTTGAGCATGTGCACTAATAGCCTTGTTTAAGGTGATTATTAAACACAACTCAAGTTTACAATTTTCATGTGCAGTTTGATGCATAAACGTAAAAAGCACAAACATCAAATTGAATGTGAAATATAAATTAGGTTTGTTTGATCAGGTTTTTCATCTTAACCTTCGTGACATGAATCAGTGTGTTTAAAAAGCTTCCGCCTATGAATAATATATCATGTCAGTCTAGAGGGGAGAATCATGTATGACAGCAGGCTGGATCTGTCCTTCATGCTCTTTTCTCAACATTCAATGTCACCGCCGTGGACCGCACACTTACATGTCTCAGCCACAGATTGGTCTCCATGATCTGATTGACTTCATCCTGAGAACAAGACAAATTGGTTCATGAAATCAGAGCCAAAGAAAACAAATAAATGATACAATTTTAGGGCAAAACTGGAAATTTAAAGTTGCATGTGTTCATGTAATTCACTGCTGATTGTTTGAGGGCTTTAAAGTATCCCTGACACGATGATTCAGACGGATGCACCTGAGTCCTCTGAACCTGAAGCAAAACGCATCTGACAGCTGGAGCTGCGAGGTCAGAGCACAACTTTTATTCTAACAGCTCACTGGGAAAGCTGGAGGAACATGAGGTTGTGGGGAGAAAACCTTAATGGTCAGGATTTTTGTGTGACACAGACCGTGAATGAACCAATCTCATGAGCCAGTGCATAACCTTAACCATTCATGTGACCATCGGAAGAGCTCACAGCTTCTGTGGTAACCAAGAAGCATCAGTATCTGAGTAAATTTTGTAAATTATATTTCCTGTTTTTAGTTTAAACTTTCCTAATCAACATGTTGATGATGTGGCTTGTCATCACAACAGTCAGAAAACAAAGACAAAAAAGCTGAATAGATTAAGTAGTTCATTGATTTCTTTTTTTATGTCATAAAGCAGAAGTTCAGTTTTTTTTAAGGGGAATGCTGTAAAAAGTTGATAAAGAATACGTTACCTGTGTGAATAACTCTTTGCCCAACCTTAGTTTGGAGAAACTGAGTTTAACTTTGATATGGTTGATGAGCTAAAAGCTAATATGTGCAAAACTAAAAGGAATTACTGCAGCCTTAAAACAAATCCAATCTCAAAAATATCATAGAAGTTCATACAAACACTATTTTATATGGTCATTAAAAAATAAATCAGAATTTTCCTTCTAGAAGTGTTTAAGTCAGGCTGCACCAGTTGCTACTGCAGTCATTTGGACTTACAAATAACTACAAAATCTGATGTATGTCTTCTTCTTCTTTTGGCTTTTCCCTCTTCATGGGTCTCCACAGTGAGTCATCCTCCTCCATCTCACTCTGTCCTCTGAATCCTCTGTCCTCACTCCAACTACCTCCATGTCCTCTCTAACTGCATCCATACATCTCCTTTTTGTCTTTTTTCCTGGCAGCTGCATTTTTAACATCCTTCAACCAATATACCCACTGTCCCTCCTCTGGACATGTCCAAACCATCTCAGCCTGGCCTCTCAAACTTTATCTCCCAGTTGTTCAAGCTGTGCTGTACCTCTGATGATCTCATTCCTAATCTTATCCATCCTTGTCACTCCTAACGAGAACCTCAGCATCATAGAGTAGTCCACGGGGATTCCTGCCTGACCTCATCTGTTAGTCTGTCCATCACCAGGGCAAACAAGAAGGAGCTCAGAGCTGATCCATGATGCAATCCCACCTCCACCTTGAAGCTATTTTATAGGTCAATCTATGTTCCTCCCTATTTTGGAAATAAGAGTTAACTACAAACATTTCCATTTTCTTGGCAAAGTCCACCATCATCTGTCCTTCCTGGTTTCTTTCCTTGACACCAAACCTACCCATCACTTCCTCATCCCCTCTGTTTCAATCACCAACATGTCCATTCAGGTCTGCTCCGATCACCATTCTCTCCTCCCTGGGAATACTCTCTATCACTTCATCCAGATCCTTTCAAAATGTATATTTCTCCTCCACATCACATCCGACCTGTGGAGCATAACCACTGACAACATTTAGCATCAGACCTTATACTTCTACCTTCAGGCACATCACCCTATCTGGCACTCTTTTCACCTCTACTACATTCTTTGCCAACTCCTCCTTCAGGACCAGCCCTACTCCCTTTCTCTTTCTATCCACACCATGGTAAAACTGTTTAAACCCTGCTCCAATGCTGCGAGCCTTGCTGCCCTTCCACTTGGTCTCTTGGACACATAAAACATCTACCTTCCTTCTCTGCATCATGTCAACCAGCTCTTTACCTTCACCTATTATTGTCCCCACATTTATTGTTGCCACCCTCGGTCGTACATTCTTGACTTTCCTCTTCTCCCTCTATCTACTGACACGTTCCCCTCCTCATAATCTTCAACTAACAGTAGCACAATTTCCTCCGGCACCCTATTTGTCAACAGCATCGGTGGTGGTCATTGTTAACCCGGACCTTGACCAATCTGGTATGGTGTTGCTTTGATGAAGTCGCATGTTAGTTTTGGCACAAGTGTTTTGTGTTCCTGACACAACCCTCAGCATTTACCTGGCTTGAGACTGGCATAAGAGATACACTGGCTTGTGCTCCTGGGCTGGTTTTCTTTTAATGTGTAAAACCGAGTATTGTCAAATAAAAACAATGTAAAGGGTACAAATTCCCTTTAGACTTGGCACCTATCAGACTAGATTAACACTGTCAGAAATATACTGCATTTTTCAAAATTGATGTAGTTTAAACTTTCTATTCACTGCAGGTAAGATAATACATGTTCATGACCTTTCCACAGAACATCAACATGAACTATTGCTTTCAGAGGATATACAGAATGCACTCCCCTCTTCCCCTTTTTGTAAATTTTTTTCCTCTAACTTGAGATTTGTCTTCTCACATCAACATTTTGACATTTAACCTTTGTTAAAATCATGTTTAAAATGCTTGATTGTGCTTCTTGTTTTGTAAATAAACAGTAGGCCTAATCAGTTTATAAATGTACACACTCCTGGTGTATACATGTGGTGTATACATGTACAAGGAACAAAATCCCACCATGTGTCAGTCCGTCTATTTCAATAATAAATATTAATGCCCATTTCAGACATGGCAAAACGCTTTTTTTTTTCCTTCTCCAACAGAAAAATCTGTTTTTAAGAAAACATGCTCTGTGAGCCTGATCTCGGATGGTGGGACAACGACTCCAGCAGCTTGGCTGATGAGCTGTCGATGCTCTAAATGAACTCATATTTTATAATTGGTTCAGGCAAACCAATACCAAGTGCATCTGCGTCAGGGAGCACCAGGTGTTGATGAAGAAAAACAGGCATCTATCAGCTGCAGCTCAGTGGCCTGCTACATTAAATGAGGTTGTTTTTTTGTTTTTAACAACTCAATTCACTCATCATCAGTGATGTTACCCAAGATAAAATGAATGTAAGAAAACAAATATTTTGATAAATACACAAACACACACACACACGCACACACACACACACACACACACATACACACA
>NC_056499.1:23368676-23378684 GCF_014905685.2 Nematolebias whitei | reverse complement strand
TATGTATGTATGTACATACACATACACAAAAACAGACTGGGATGACCTCCATTATGTAAGGCTATACTTTATTTGCTGATGTTTCATGGAAAAACAAAAACAAAACAACAACCTGTGGCTGTAATTTTACACCTAAGCAGTGTAGTATTTTACCAAGTAAGAAGTCTGATAGTAACGCTACTATGATGATGTTTAAGGAGGAATTCATCCAGCTTCATTTACAAAATTGACTGTGTCAGATATACTTGGTCTGACATAATTGCTTATTCTGCCACCCAAACAGATTTACACTGAAGATGCACTGAAAGGTTTTGTGTACTTTATCGTTTAGCTTTAATTAATCCCTAATAGACAAAAATAAGACAATAATTTTCATTTTTCAGTCTCCTGTTTTACTATTGTCTGAACAAACTATAATGTATGTTAAAAAGTAAATGATGATAGACTGGTTCATGATACAGAGCAGCTAATAAGGTATTATACAGAAAACCTGCCCCAGACCTGGTCGAGTCAAATGAGAGCGTCATTCAACAAATTCCAGCAAAATCTGACATTAATTTAAAATATGTGACAAAACACAAAAAGGCTTTTCAGTCATTTGACATTTCCCATCTTGTCTTGGCCAGGCAGACACACACAGCCTCCCTCTTCAGGATTATAAGTTGGGGCTACTCTCATTTGACATGGAGCATAAAATGTATCTCGGGCTGCAGCCCAAGAAAAAAAAAGTGTTTACAAAAGTCCACAAGTTGACGCCTGACTGATTTAAAGGCATAGAGAACAAAATCTTAATGACTGGTTTGCTCTATTTTCTACTGATCATGGTTGTTGAGCAGTGATTTATGTGGTGTCCCTTAAATAAAAGTTATGACAAATGTCATCATCAAAAGAGACAAAAAAAAGTGTTTGTCCACTTACCACTTTGACCAGCTGTGACATGGACACCTCAAACTGCACAATGACTGGGTCAGACACGTTCTCCACTGGTCGTATGTACTGACTGTAGTTGGAGAAAATCACAGAGAAGAGCCTGTGTTCTGCTTCTGAACATGAGCCTCCTGCCCCAGAGCAGAATATTAGACGTAAATCTCAATTGTAGTTTTTATATGATAGCAAATTCTATTTTAAACTTTATTCCCATTTTAGGAAATTCTGTCTGATTGGGTCATTAGTTTATTTCTACTGTGTAAATTATATTTAGCACCATTATGAATGAATAGTAACCAAAAAACTATATTAACGTTACATTATCTTGATTAAAAGTGACTGCTCATTCAACTCCTGAGGTTAAATCTGGTGATTTCTCAGAGGTAAGCTGAAAGAAATGTCACCTGTGACAACGGCTGTAAACAATCCAGAGTAAAGCAACAAGTAAGAGAGATAAAGTCAGAAACTGAAGGCCATCACTTACCTGATAAAAGATACAGAAGGAGCAGACAGCGGGGAAAAATGAAGCCAATTCTGACATTCATCGTGCTGAAGCTGACAGATGAATCCAGGGTCAACAGCGGCAGAGCTGCACCGAGCAGACGAAGAGGAGAAAGTGGAGAGAGCGAAAGCGAGTGTGCTGCTGCAGACAGAAGCAGAGAGCGGGGGGGGAGGGAGAGCTGCTCTCAAACACACAGCCAGTCACCGAGAGGAGCCACATGAGGAGCAAATGTGCAACCTACAGCCACCTAATCAAATCAAACAAAGGGAGGTGTGATCTAATTCAAATTTGCACTCAAGGTAGGAGGAAAAAACAGAAAGATTGTGAGCTAATTAGCAAATGAAAAGATTTTTCTTTTAAGTGGACTGGGCTCTGCAAAACAAATATTTAATTCTGACAGCAGAGCCAGGTGGTTTCCACTTGGGCTTTCTTCTCACAAACATTCGTCTTAAATTAAATATTAAATCGCGAGCCTCTGGGCCACTGGGGTTTGGATAGCCATCTGCATACTGGATTCTATTATTCATTTACACACTTTAGTTTGCTTTGTGACAAACTCTCCAGGGTTTTATTTATTCATTCATTCAAAATACAATGGTAGGGACGGAGCCTTTGATATTTTCCATTTTTCTGTGTGTGTGTGTGTGTGTGGGTGGGGGGGGGGGGGGTCAAAGGGTTTTTAGCCCACAACAAACCAGTGTTCAACCACTTGAATGGCTAAGTCTTTAGAGTAGATCAGGGGTGTCCAAAGTGTGGCCCGAGGGCCATTTGCGGCCCATAGAGTGATATTGTGCGGCCCCGACTGAAATTAAACATTGGTATAATTTTGACCCACAGGCTTTAAAGGTTGATACAGATGTAGATCATCTTTAGATTTAATGATGATGCTTTTAAAATAATTAGGTTTAACAGCAAAACAGATTAAATATTTTTTTTTCAAAATGAGCAATATTAAGTATAATACAAACATTTAGCTATAACTAATCCATATATCTTACAACAAACCTTCACGGACCTACCAAAAAGTATAATTTTGATCATAATTCATAAAACTTTGCTAAATTTAACAAATGTTTACAAAGGAAATAATTTCAGTTGATTTAATAATCGATGGGGAGAAATTGGACATTTTTGAAGAAATATAAATTGGAATCATCGACATACAAGTTGATCAACTTTAGTGTCCCTTCAAAACTTTCATTGAGTCTGTTTTAGCAACTGCCAGCTGTTTTTCAGAACTTTGATGACCCATTTGGGCCGTCCATGGTCCAAATAGGGGATTGAAGCTCCACCCCCTTTTTTAATGAACAGTTACTCATTTTAGGCTTTTGTCTTTGAAAATAAGCGAAAATGAACTTTCTAAGCACAAGGTAACAAATAATAAATCTAATTTTTTTTATAAATTAAATTCTTAAAATAAAGGTTAATTTTGAGGCTCCTAATGTTCTGGAGTTACATGAATTTACACTAAACGTTTAACCTTTCTCCAAAATATTGTTCAAGTTGTTGAAAGTTTAAAAATGTGAGGGTGTGGGTGTCATGCTTTTTATTTATTTTTAATCTTTTTAAATTCACATTTTTCTGGCCCAAAAGTCCTTTCATCTGCACAGTTCTGGCCCAACTATGAAAATGTTTGGACATCCAAGGAGTAGAATTTTTTTTTCATTTACCCTTTATTTACTCATTTTCAAGAGAGACCTGTTTAGGGAGCAGATGGGGGTTAGGGGCCTTGCTCATGGGCCCAGAGTGGGACGAATGCGGGTGGGAGCAGGTGTGGGTGCTTCACCTACCCTACCCACATTTTTGATGTTGTCGGTACTGGGGCTTGAACCGGCAATCTTCCGATCACAGGCCCACCTTCTCCAACCTCTGCGCCACCACGCCCCAAAGATTAAACTTCCAGATAAAGAATAATGAGCGTCAAAAGCTTGTGATATTAAAAAAAAGAAATCATAAAATGAGGTTTTAATTGGTTTAGTCCTCCAAGAGGACTATAACTCCTATACAAATGCTTATGCTTACACGAGCTTACATTTTGGAGACATACAGTTTACAAAAACACAACAAATAACGCAGAGCCTTCATTTGGATTTGACATGAGTTGGACAGTTCTGACTTAAAACGTGTGGCTGATTTAAGTGTTTGTCTGCACTACATCCCTTTACTCAAAACTAGAAATTACACATTTATTTTAGGTTGGTATGCATGATGATTGATCGTTTTGGACGGATGGTCCATGTCTGCATTTGTTAAAGCCAGTTTCTCTGAATTCAATGGGAGGCTGGATGGAAACACAGGATGTGTTGTGAGGATGTGCAGCAAAACTGCTGGCATAGACCTACAGACAGAACCTCACTGATGGTGAGGGCAGTGAACAAGGCCAGGCTGATTCTGGCAGATCCTGATCACCCACTCCATGATGAGTTCAGGTTGCTTCCTTTAGGATGCAGGTATCTGCTGCCTAGCTGTAGGATGAACAGACTGAAAAACTCATTCCTCCCTTTAGCGATCAGGCTTCTCAACAAACAGTGATGGTTTCTGTACTGTTATTTTAATGTCTTATTGTCTTGTGTTTTATGGATGTTTTGTGTGCCTACTGACTGAAACAAATTGCCACTCGGGGAAAATAAAGATTCTTGAACTTGAACACATCACAACGCTATTTATAAGACAGATCTGGGTTGGCAGGTCGCAGACTGATGAAGTCTTTCAGAAGAAAGAATAAACATTTTTCCCTAAAACAAACGTGTCCAGATGACACGATTGAACCTTTTTTGTATTTATCTACCTGGATGATTGAGCTTACAAACCTTTTATTTATTTAGAAATTACAAGGAGAATAAATACCCATAATAAAAAAAACAAAATAACGTTTGAAACTTAAAGGTGAAGCGCAGTAAATTTGATCTTTACCACTAAATGCTGATTGTCATTTGTAGATTTAAAGGAACCGACAGTCTGCAGGATCTCTAACGAGCACGCTCAGCAGTTCATTAAGCAGTAAACCAGGACTCTGGCTGAAGATGTGTTCGTGTGAACTTTGTTAATCTTTGTATGTGTGCGTGTTATCGTAGTGTGCTTGCACTTGTTAGCAAAAAAAGACAATTACTAAAAATTAAGTCACGTAAATACACAAATAAGACACAATTATCGGAGAAAACTCACACAAAGCTAGCTGAACCTAAAACGGTAAAACATTAATTACTGAAAGAAGACATAATCAAGACCAGCTCCGTCTTCAGCAGTTCTGTTGTATCAACATTTGGTCTTTGCTCACACATTCTCACATTTAAAGTGATTGGTTTTCTTATCTGTATAATAAAATAACCTACCTGGCATTTCTTCGTCCGGCATATTGGCTCAGAGAACAAACTTCATCACCTACGAAACAAATTAACAAAGCACTTTGGCAAGAACCTGACAATTTTAAGACTTTTGTCAGCCGCTTTGTACATTTAATCAGACTAAAAGAGGACAGAGATTTGTCTTTATTGTTGCTTTTTTTCAGTAACACAGTAACACAAATGAGTAAAATTAGGAGGTAAACAATGTTTTACTATACAGACATATTTGTGTCATACAAGATATATTTTTGCAATAGGTCTTAACACTTCGCAGCAGTAAAACACATCCCAGTTCGATCCAGTTGTTGTGTTCTGCAGATGTTAAATTTTCATAGCGCATGAGCAGCTTTATTTCTTTTAGGCCACTATGTTTAGTTATTATTTAAAGAAAGAGGAATTGTGTTCTCCCAGCAGTATTCTGTTTGTAGCATAGAGAGGAAAATGATGTTTTTCTGGTCCCTTTACAGCAAAAAAATAAAATAAAAATAATAATAATAATTGTTTGTTTGATGCCCTCATAATTGCAGAACGTGATCCTAAGAGCTTTAATGAGGACCCTGAAAGTGCTTCATCTCCCTCTATCATCAAATGCGAGGAGTCTCCGAAATAGGATGCTGGTTGGGAATAATCTGACTTTGGAAGATTGGCTGGAGAAACAAGCCCAAAGTTCCCACCACACACACTATGACAAAGATCCACAGGAACATACGGTCCACCACCATGGCCACATATTTCCAGTCCTCTATTACCTGCAAAATCACAGAAATGCAAGAAAATCAGTTATCATTATATTTTTTAGGGTTAAAATTTAAATGATAATAAAAATTAATACACATTAAAGTATGTCATAATGCATTGTATGACTGAATATTGTGAGACTTACACTGGCATCTACAGTATGTTAACCCTTTCACTCTATTGTCAGAGCTTCTCTAGAACAGGGGTTCTTAAACCTTTTGGGTTCAGGGACCCCCCTCATAACCCTTATGTTTATTAAATATTTTTCTTCAGTTTGTCTCTTAAATGCAATGGAAATATTTGTGTAACATCAATACTTAAGAACTGTGTCTTTAATAGAGTTAATAGAATTTTTATACTTTTAAACACGGGGTATTTTTCATTCAAGACACACTTAATTAACAACATTTTTTATTTCATCTTTCAAAAATTACAGTTTTGAGAAAATTAACTGTATCAAAAAGCACTTTAAAACTTTACCTATTCACACAATTAACATAAATGTATTGCCACTTCTTCAAATCATTACAGAAAACTCTTTACATAAAACTGAACAGAATCATTAACAGCTTAATTTGTAAATCAACGCAAATAGCGCGTGCGCAGGGTCCTCCCCCAGAAATTTTTGAATGAAGCAGATACGATTTCCTGCATTTTGATTAATGGATTGTTAAACATCTACATGCTTGTAAAAATATATATTTATTTTTGCTGACCCTCAAGCACTGGCTTGCGGACCCCCAAGGGTCCGGGGACCCTAGTTTGAGAACCACTGCCCTAGAAGACAAGTCATCTCTCAATCCTTGTTCCCTCCTTACACATTGAACTGTCATTAATTAGGTTACTGACCAAACTCTGGACACTCAACCACAATTTGAGGTTAGTTGTATTTCTTATTGCATCTCAAAGGCCACGATTAGATATACAATAAATATTCAAATATCTAAATATACTGTATACCATAGATCAAACAGAGTGGCATAGAACCTGAATGTGAAATTTTAGCCAACGCCTGGTTTGATCTGACAGTAAAATAATCAGTTCAGAGCAACAAATTATTAAATGTGTTCATTTTCTCTCATTCCAAGTGTCACAAGAGACTACGTCTGTCTGTCTGCGTTTGGCCATCTGTTAGCAAACGATTCCATAAACCACTGGTTGGATTTTAATGGTATTCTCAGAAACAATCACTGGATACTGTACATGCACACTTGGTTAGCTTTTGGAATCAACCAGATCAAGATGGCCACCACAGCTAAGTAAACGTAGCAAACACATACTGTAAGTAGCTACAACTCAGTCAGTTTTACTGACGTTAAGCTATGGTACGATAGCTGGAAGTCACTCACAAACTCAAAAGCGCTTACAGATAATACTTAGTACTTAGATTACTTAGTTTGAAACTGTGGCATGCAAGGAGAAAGGCGATATGCATTCCTTTAAGGACATTTTGCCATTTTTAATTGGTCACTGAAATAAACTTGACACATATTGTGTATTCTGGCAAATATTTAAATGTATTTTCTTGGTTGACTTAAAAAAAAAAAAAGACTTGTGTAGTTGATGTAATTAGGCCTGTCGCAATAAACAATAAATCAATAAATCAATTAATCAATTAATTGCATGATAAATGAAAATTATCAACCTCATTTTCATTTATCGGCTTTATCGTTTCTTCGTGTCTCTTTCTACTGAAGACACTGGATGACAAAAGGCTCAACTCTGGTGCTCTTCACTGACCCCTCCCTTTCTCTTTTCTTTTAAAAATCCATTTTAACTGTACAAAATCGCGTTTTTGGATTGTTAAAAGCAGCTAAGCTGAGAAGCTACACTATGAGCTAAGCTAACAGGCCGACCTCGGGGAAAAAAAAAACCTCCGTCTTGTCGAAGCTACAAAATTCACGGTTGAAACTCGTGCTTTAGTGTAAAAAGTTGTTTTTCTCTGCAGAGAGAAGCTGAGAACTTGTTTCCCGATTTTTTTATTAAAGACTTTGTGTGAAAAATGTTATGCTAAAGAGCTCAAACCACACCAAGCGTCATTTTGAGGACCGAAAATCAGGAACAAGAGACAGCCCATGTCATGTCAAGTGGCCTCCCTCCCATTTTTGTTAAAGAGACACACTGCTCACTCCCTCACTATCCATCCTTCAGTTCAAAAAGTCTTATACTGCCATCTGGTGGTTAAAAAAGGTACTACACAAAAATTTACCAACATTTCTTCTTAAATTTGACATTGTTAATTATTGTCAAATTTCAAACAATATTATAGTTTATCGCAATAATTTCTGAGACAATTAATCGCCCAGCAAAATTTCTTATTGTGACAGGCCTAGATGTAATAAATTGCTGAGCTGACTCAAGTCCATAAAAAGATCTTCAAGGGTATTTGATAAACTTTTAAAACATTTATAAATTTCAAATGTGCAATTGTTAATCAGTAAAATGAAATGACCTGTTTACATAGCACTAAATGGATATAATCGTATAACATATATGGTTTTATTTAGTATACGTACACTCTGATCATCATCATCTCCCATCATGTGCTCAGCTACAAAGCGGACCCCATCCACCGCCTCCTGGACATCAGCAGCCCAATCCGAGTTGGCTCTTTGCAGGAGGTCCTGGGTGGAAGTGAAGCCACAGTAAGGGTAATCAGTGGGCCGCAAGTCCCCCTTCCTGTTGTTGTGTCCCATTGGTGAAGCAACGTTTTTGTGTCCTGGAGTGGAGAAGGCAGAGTCAGAGGACAGGAGGGCTGATGAAGACAAGGTGAAACCTGTTTTAGCAACACCGGGATGACCCAAACCCAAGATGGATCTCCTCCCTCGTAGACACCGCTGCTGACGGAGTCTTTGACGTGCAGAGTGGTTGTGAGGGCGTCTCATAAAAAGTAAAGCAGGCAGTTTTACAAGAAATATTATCTTAACCCAGGAGGGCATGGTGTGGGTGCTTGGAGAACGATGATGCACATTGAGCACGCACACACTCGTGATAATGGAGAAGGTCACCAGCACCATGGTGAACATTAGGTACTTGCCAATCAGTGGTACATCCAGTGAAGTGGGAGGAACAATCTTTGAGATTAAAAGCAGGAAGACGGTGAGAGCCAGAAGGACAGAAATGCAAAGAGTCATTTTTTCTCCACAGTCGGAGGGCAAATAAAAAACCAGGATGGCCAGGGAGGTGATGAGAACACATGGGATGATGAGGTTTATGGTGTAGAAAAGAGGCTTCCTCTTGATGATAAAGTCATACGTGAGATCCACATATGTGAGATCCAGAGAGCTGACAGTTCGTCTGCCTGGCAATGCCAAGATATCCCATTCCCCACTGGGGGTGAAATCATCCATACTGGCCACCTCCGACTTTAAGATCAGGTCGATCTCCGTGTGATCATAAGTCCACGAGCGAAACTTAAGGGTGCAGTTCTGCTGGTCGAAGGGGAAATGCTTGACTTCGATCTTACAGGCACTTTTATAGATGGCTGGAGGAAGCCAGTTGACACTGCCATTGAAAAGAACAATGGCATTGGTGAAGACAGTAACTTCATACGTTCCATCAGCACTGAAAAAAAAAAACAGAAAGAGAATAAAACACCAGAACATCTTGTCAATTGACCTTTGAGGGATGAGTTGTCCATGCACTGTTAATATAAGCTACTACGTTTCACTTGTGAGAACCAATGCTCTAACTTCACCAATCAATCAAACCATGATACAGGAAAGACTGAAACCTCTATCATACCTAAACTATGAAAAATACTTCAGAGAATAATTTGGGGGGGGGGGGGGGGAATTGATCAAGACAAATGGCTATTGAGTGAGAAAAGAGACTTTAGAGACTTCATAGATTGTACTTAAAAAAGTCATTATCCAAAACTCCTAATCTCTCAACAATGTTCATATTTTATAAACACCAGGAACGTGTTGAAAATAGAATCTGGCCAAAATGCTTACTTGTTGTACAGCACAATATCTGGGAGCCAAATGTGTCTGGATGGAATGCGCAGCTTGTCGATACCTTCGTACTTTGCAGGGTCCCATGATAATCTGTAATCAACCCAGTGCTGCAGAGACAGAGATCGCGTCGTGGCTCTGGTTTCATCACACTTCCAAAATACCAATTTATTTTCAATTACATGCCTCATTATCAGTGAATATATATTTAAAACACAATTACAGAATTAGCTGGTTTCACAATGGAAGACAAAGAAAGGACATGGTTTAATTCAAGTTCAAGAGAAGGACATTTAGGAAGACACGGAGTGTCTGAGACAATGGAAATGTGCGCTTTATCACACTTACCTGAGTGAGCCAAACATTTGTGGTCATTATCTGTTCTCTTTCATTCTGAAAATATACAGATTGGGTAAAAATATAATCATTTTATTACATGTATCAGGCAAAAAAATTATAATTTTCACGAGTGAACAAAAAGTCTGTAGAGCTAAAGTCAACAATAAAAACATTCACATGACTCCTATGTTTATGTTCAGTG
>NC_056499.1:23365416-23368576 GCF_014905685.2 Nematolebias whitei | reverse complement strand
AAAAGTGTGTGTGCTGGGTGAGTGGGGTCCTTCATGATGCAGGTGGCCCTCTTCCTTACTTGATGGTTCTGTCAAGTAAAGGGGAAGGGGATGCTTGACAGAAGTGGAGTGGTTTCTAATATGTAATAATATTAAGATTTGTAGGGTGTCTTTCGCCTCCTGCAGTCAGTGCTACCATATATTCAATATATTTTGAAAATGGCAACAGCAAAAAATGCAAAACCAAAGGCTTTTAGAGCAGAAAATATATTTTTATTGCATTCTTGTAACTTCAATTACATCCACTTCGGATAAAGTGATGCCAAATGACAATTGCTCCAATGGCCGCGACGTAAACTCATAAAGTGAGGCTGTGAATGAGCTTCCTGTTTTGCTTTTCAACAGAGACGAGTCTACTGTTCATCAGTACGAGCCTCCATCACTGTGGCTAAAACAAGTTAACGGCTCCTTTTAATCCAGCCTGCTGTAGTTTCAATCTGACAAAGGCCCAGATTATGGCCGACCAGATCCATTTTCCACTGCATCCATCCATTTAGAACCACGACCCTGAAGTAGAGGCTGCTTTGAGATTAATTACTCCCTAGAAGGTTTGCAGCTCCTCAGTCCTTTCCATCATCGCCTTCCTTCAGCCTGACATTTTTTTTCTTTGTTCCAACACAGTCTTCCTTACATGCACACACATGTTCAAATGAACATACAAATACGTAAACAAGTATATCCACACACGCTCAATGTTGGGAGTATTTACTGTCTTACCACACTGATGAGCTGCGCGAGGGACACTTGGATCTTTACGGTGACTCTCTCTGTTCGGTTTACGGCTGGGCGGATGAGCGGATTGTAACGATTCTTTTCCAGCAACCAGTTCATTAAACGCTCCTCTGAGTCAGCGCTCGTGCTACCTGGTGACACAATGTTATTACACAGTTATGTTTTACGATACTAGAAATGATTTTATTAGAATTATTTGTTTTACATAGGTGCCAACTAATATTGCTATGGCTTAATTTATGTTTCTGTTTCATAACATCTTCTTCTATTGCTTCTGTTAATAGCCTTGGTTTCCTATAATTTACTTTAAAATATATGGGACCAATAAAGAAAAACTTTCAGTGTCAATGTTTTTTATTTATTTATTTATTTATTTATTTTAATACAGCGAGTTTAAAAACCAGGTTGACCAAAGTCCTTAACAAGTGGATAATAAAAAATAAAACTGGGAAAAAACATCCATCAATCCATTATCTTTACTCGCTTCTTCAGTTTTTGGTCGCAGGGGTCACTGGTGTCCATATCCAGCCATCACTGTGTGAGAGGTGGGGGACACCCTGGACAGGTCTCCAGTCCATCACAGGGACACATAGAGATAAATGAGACAAACAACCACTCTCTCACTCACACCTATGGACAATTTAGAGTTACCAGTCAGACTAACATGTATGTTTTTGGTCTGTGGGAGGAAACCGGAGTACCCGGAGAAAACCACGCATGCACGGAGAGAACATGCAAACTCCACCCAGAAAGGCCCCCCGGCTGGGATTTGAACCGGGGCGACCTGCTCGCTGAAAAGCTACAGCTCTACCAACGGCACCACTGTGCTGCCCACAGGAAGAAAACAATTAAATAAATTCAGAAAATCACACGAAACCTAACAGGTGCAATAAAATAGGCTGAAAATGAAGTACCAGAAGGAAACATAAAAAAATCTAATGGAACTCAAAATGAACTCGAATTAAAAGGCAGTTTAAAAAAATAGTGCCTTTTAAGAAGATAGTGTAAACTCTGCAGTATGGGTATCGAGGGGCCGGTTGTTCCAGAGTCAAGGGGTTCAATCCCGTCTGAGCTTTAATATAACCCTCAGCTGCACTAAGATCATCCTGCTGGAAGATCTCTGTGCTTTTGGACAACCTGTTAATGGGGTGATGTGGTCTTCTGTTAAAAGACGTGCAGCAACATTCTGGACTTACTGCAGGCGACGGATTGTTCAAGGCGTTGCAAAAACTACTACTGTTACCATATTCATAGGACTTAACACTTGTAGACAGCTGCATAGTTTTAATTCCATCTCCTCTTGCTAAGAATCAAACTGTGTGCCACTGTCAGCCCCCCTCAGGCCAGAACACGCCTTCGTCAGTCACTTGGCTGAAGTGGCACCCAACCAGCCTTCTGTGGCACCGTTCAACAGATGGCGTGTTGTCGCATCTCCTGGAAAACTAATCCAAACAAGCCGATTCTTCCCCAGAGGTGAAGGTCACCTGCAGAACAGCTGCTCCAGCTGTGGTGGGCTGCTGTGCTCAGACTCTGCTGCAAGTATATGTATTGTAAGGTGGAGTGTGCAGCGCGAGCGGCAGCTTGTGAGAGTTGAGCTGACATTACACTGATTGAGAGAGAGAGGTCAGGCGTGTTAATACAGTGCTAGAGTAAGTTGTTTCAGAACTGATAAGGTCATCCAGCTGCAGCGCTCTGAAAAACCCATTACTCTGGGAAAATGTTACCTGTTTTGGAGTTTTACGGCTATAATGACGCAAGAAAATGGACCCAAGCGGGGTGAAACTTTTGGATTCTACTTTTACTTGTTTCTAATAAACGTTTCAATAAAATAAATCTTCACTAATGACATATTTTCTCTTCCTCTGTACTGTCATTTCAATACAGATGGAAACCAGAACAGAAGGCTGTGATGACTCAACACTGAAATTGTTTTACTGATTAAAATCCTTATATGCTGTAATGAAGCAGCTGTTTTTCCTCCTTATACACCTCAAAATGTAAAAACTTACAAATATTTTACCACTCTTTAGAAATGTATAATCCCTAATCATAATAATTAGGACTATTGTGATATGTTTAATGTTTAAAACAACTTCTGAAAAGCACTTGGTAAATTTCTTGACTTGTATTTGTTTTGTTCAACCAACAGTAATAATGAAAAGTGATTTTTTCAGGTCATGTCATTTTTATATGTCCCAAACTGAAAACATTGTTTAATATTTTATTGTACATGTACCACCTTTATATTTTACATATTGAAGTAAGATTTATCAAAACAAACCATTTTGAAGTAGCTTAAACTTCTTTTTATGTTATTTTCTCAATCCTGACATTGGATAGATAAGTAAACTATTTTAGCTCTGGAGCAAACATTTTGATTCAAATCTAC
>NC_056499.1:23358196-23365316 GCF_014905685.2 Nematolebias whitei | reverse complement strand
CATGCACGGAGAGAACATGCAAACTCCACCCAGAAAGGCCCCCGGACCAGGATTTGAACCAGGGACCTGCTCGCTGAGAGGCAGCAGCTCTACCAGTTGTGCTGCCCTGACCAAAAACCATTTTCTTATAATTCTTTAAAATTCTGAAAGCTGTCCAGGAGCAAATTATTCCCAAAGCGTGATACCATCACCACACATCAGATGCAATGTTTTCTGTCTTCAGAGTGCAGTACTCTTCATTTAAACACAAAATAGTTTTGGTATCATCTGCAAATGAACAATAAAAATAAAAGCCATGAGATTCCCTCCAATAAAAATCCTCAACAGACAAAATAGTTTAATCGTTAAACATTCTGCTTGCAGCCTTGCTCTCGTGCTCCTTGCCGTTCTGTTTGGTCGAGGACACATGTCAGTAACAGTAGCTATTGTGAAAAACTTTTAGTTGGTTATGTTTCACAGACCTCATTTTTTACTTGGACACATCTGTCTTGAAGTACTTTGTGCTTGGTGAACTCGTTTCGAAAGGGTAACAGTGGACTTGAACTGATTCGTAAATGCTCTGTGTAAAGTTTGCAGAGATGATGTACATGTTTACAACCCTATGGATATGAACTGATCTTAATGAACTTACAAATATCTTGCTGTAACATATGAGCAAAATAATTTCATACAGAATTAACAACTTCAACCTTAGTGGCGGTTCTGTTCCATTAAATTCAAAACATCTCCCTCACAGCTTCAGCTTCCAATTAAAAGCTACAGTCCAGAGGTTAATTCAGTCCTTAAAGCTGTCAAAAATGTGTGTCATGTTTTCATTATTACAAATACTTTGGTTGACTTGGTTTCAAATATTCAAGTTTAGAACGCTTTCAAAATCAATTTATGCCTAAATGCATTTCATAAATTTGCAAGCACCAATGTGTTTATAGTGGAGTGCTCTCACTTTGAAGTATTGCCCCTCAGAAAGTAATAAATAAAAGTCAATTTCACAGAGATTGAAGTCGCCATTTGGACTGAAGCCTCAGTCTGTTTCTGCATAATATTACTATACCATCAACTAATATTTCCGCACTGGAAGCTTTTTGATGGTTTGTGGCGTGTCAGTCAAATCTGACTGGCAGGAGTTCTGCGTACTGCCCTTCTTTTCGACACACAGAGACATTTTGCTCGCAATTGTTTTCATTTAAAAACAACTTTGTTTGGGATATAATCAAGTACAATTGTGTTCTTTTGTCAAATAATGCAACATTTTCAGCAACAAATTGTAAACTGTTACAACTGTTAATAACTTTCACAATAACACCCAATAAATGCATGTGCATAAATTCATATCCAATCACATTCATACAGAATGCGACACAATAAAAACCCCATACATTGTGCAGAAATATATGGCAGATGTGGCAAAATGCTGTAAAGCAAGCCACACTGTAGTCAGCCAGAGTTGCAGCTTATCTCAGCAGTCCAAGTCTGTTACATTAGCCCGAGCAGTCAGTAATGAATAGCCTCCAGGGTGAACAGATTAGCCGTTCATTAACGTATTCTGCTTCTCCGTGATACACAGGAAGGTGAGACCACTTCCGACTCCTGTGTCCCATGAGTCATACAGCAGGGGTAAAGATGATAGATGACTATGTGGCACCTGCAGATAAAATAAGACTTTATGTGACCCCTCTGAATCCACATGACAGGGTCATTTTTTAAAGCTCATGGAGAGGTGTTAAACCTCACCTGTCTTGAGGAGCACGCCTACAAATCCTGAATGAATCGATTGGCCTAGGCCATCTCAGATCTTCCTTCCAGCTCCCCATCTCCCCAGAGGTCTGATTTAGAGGTGGCCTTCTGCTGGTGTCCACAGTCAAGGAGCTTGTCTGCTCCTCTCTTTGTTTTATTGCCATCAAAGCTTTCTCTAGAGAGAACTGAATGGCATGCAAAATTATATGTCAAAGATTATTTACCGAGAGGCTGACAGACCAGGATCGAGAATACAATTTCTACCATATTTTACTGGGTCTTAAAATGAGATGAATAACGTTTTTTTTTTTAAAGGCATCCTAAAGATGCAATACAATCAAAGTGAAGAAGTAATAATCACTGACCCAGAACACATGGATGGCCCTTTTTGTGTAAAATAAATACAAATAAATCAACTAAACTGATCTTATTTGTCACTGTAAGGTCATTTTCATGCACACAGTTTACTGACCTGCCCCCACATGAGGAAATTAATTCTTTCAGCTTTAAATTAGATTTTAATGTCCGTTGATATGTTTGTCTAAAAGCTCATTGACAAGAGTCCAATCTCAACAAAGCTAAGTGAATTCTGTCAATCTGAGGCTTCCTTCATTGTCTCAAGGAAGAGCTGGATGTTCAGACGTAATCTGTAAAATCTACAATAAATGGTAAACTAGTCTGACATGCGATTTAGTAGTTGTGGCTCAGGACTAAGATTTCCACTGGAAAATTTCACCTTTCAAATGAACTGTGAATGTCCATCCATCCATCCATTATCTTTACCCGCTTCTTCCATTTTGGGTCACGGGGGTCGCCGGTGCCCATGTCCAGCAATCACTGTACGAAGGGCGGGGTACACCCTGGATGGGTCGCAAGTCCATCACAGGGACACATAGAGACAAACAACCATTCACGCTCTCACTCACACCTAGGGACAATTTAGAGTTATCAATCAGCCTAACATGCATGTTTTTGATCTGTAGGAGGAAAACAGAGCACCTGGAGAAAACCCACGCATGCACGGAGAGAACATGCAAACTCCACCCAGAAAGGCCCCCGGACCGGGATTTGAACCAGGGACCTGTGCGCTGAGAGGTAGCAGCTCTACCAGTTGTGCCACCGTTCTGCCTGAACTGTGAATGTCCTGATGGCAAAATAAAGATTTTTTTTTTCAATTCAACTTTTATTTATACTAGGGATGCATGATATTGGATTTTTGGCTGATATCCAATATGCTGATATGTTAAAACTTATTTGGCCAATAACCAATATCAATATTTTATATACTTTCCTTTGTCAGAATTTGTTACAGAAATTGTGTAACAGCTGTAAGAGCTGGTGACATATTCAGTAACAGCCATATGCATAGCACTTTAACTTACTGGTGTCTTAAATGAAAAGTGTTAAGTGTTATTTATTAGCATTAGTCACCCGTGATGCTGTCTCACTTGTGGAGGCTTGTTCCAGGTTCCTAGCTGCAGTGTGGGATCTTCTGCACTCCTGTGCATGAAGGACAACCTTTTTAAGTTCAAAGTTTTTGTCTATCCATTGTGCCATAAGACTAATCATGCTAATGGGGCTAACACTTGAAATCCAAATGTCTGTGGTAAAACTCAACCAAGTGCTATTGGCTGTTAGCTTCTCAATGACTTTGGAAATGACGGCTTGCAACTTGGGTAAGATTATGTCGGAAAAATATCTCCGACTGGGGACAATGTAGCGAGGCTCAACGTAGTCCAAAAATCTTTGGAATCCGACATCCTCACCAACGAAAAATAAAACTTCCACACCACCGACATTTTAAATTTCCTCTCTGCCGTGAGAGCAGGTAGGCACGTGTGATGTCATCACGTTGTGCTGCCACTACAGGCATCCTTGTCACTGGGTTTGTCATACAAAATCAGCACATTTTATATCGGTGAGTTCTTTTGATAACAATATTGAACGCTAATATCATTCGATACCGATACCATGCCGATAATATCGTGCATCCCTAATTTATACAGGTTAGTCTCAATGAGTCACGAGGACTCATTTTCAAGAGAGACCTGTTTTAGACTAACAACAGATAAGGTACAGATAACACCTTCAGAAACAATGGTCTGATTACGATCATGTAGAATAACGTCCTTTTCTTGCTAAATACACAAAGAGTTGTTGAGGAATATGTGGACCAAAAATGTTTACATAAAAATTTCTTAAAGCTTGGGAACAAAAAAAATAAATAAATGAAAACATTTGTCAATCAACACGGTAAATAAAATGCACAAAAACATTAGAATAATAAGAAAAACAAGAGTCATTCATCTGTTAGCACCTATAGTTTATTAATATATTGATATTAATATTTTGGAAATTAAAGTTCAGACCTTTTAAAGTAGGACTGAAAAAGTTATGAAGAATTATATCATATTTTTTGTAGATTAGTTTTTAAACAGCTTCATTTTGTACGTTGAGTTTAGTTTTGACCAGATTAATCTGCAAATGGCTAAAGTTGGGCCAAATTATAGAGCTGTCTTAAAATAAATCTAGTCTACATAAATGCATAGTGGGTCATGCAAACAACACGTTAACATCACTGTCATTTGCATCACACATGTATTCTATATTCTATGGGTATTTGTAAGTGTAAGGTGAGAAGTGTCATGGGATATGTTGTATGCAGATGACCTAATTGTGTCTGGAGATTCTGAAGTTAATCTCCAAGATAGTTTCAGATGGTGGCAGCAGGCACTTGAGAGTAAAGGTCTGAAAATAAACAAAGCAACAACAAAGACCATGGTCTGCTCAAAAACTAACGAGACCTTAACAGTTACTGATACTAGACGAAATATACTGAAGCAGGTCAAAACGTTCAAGCATCTGGGGTCTGTGATAAATGCCAAAGAAAGCCGTGAAGAAGACGTTAAATGCAGAATTGGTGCAGCGTGGCTAAAATGGAAGGAGTTGACAAGAGTGCTTCGTGACAAAAAGATGCTGATTCATATTAAAGGGGAAGTGTACAAGATGATGGCGCGCCCAGTCTTGCTTTGTGGAGCTGAGGTATAGACATTAAAGAGAAAGTCCTGGAAAGAACATAAATGCAGATGCTATGTGGGATTCTTAAGAGTATTCCATCAAGGATAGATGGCGAAATGACAATATCAGACAAACGCTTGGCGCGGCATGCATCACGGATAAGATACAGGAATCAAGAATGATATGGTATGGGCATGTGCAGCGAATGAAAGATGACAAAAAAGGTAAAAAAGGCCATTAAACGCAAAGGTTTTCAGTCAACAATGGCAGAAGAAGATGTGGACGGATACGATCCAGCAGGATATGAAGACACTCCATCTCACAACAGACGATATACGAAACAAATGCACGTGGATGACCCTGCTCCAAAAGGAGCGGGACCTACAGCCTGAAGGAGAGAAAGAGAGAGATTTGTAAGTGCAAACATCGGCAGTAGCAGTTTGCTGTAGTACTCCAGAAAGAATATTATATTTTCGCTGGAATAACCGCAAAGCAAAACTGACAACGATGTAAAGGGGAAGGGAAGTCTGGGATCGTTATCATTGTATGTTCCCATACAAAGGCGAAATTAGTTCTCTGCATTGAACCCATCGCACCTGAGATACACCCAGGTGGAGCAGTGGGCAGCTATGTAAGCGCCCGAGGAGCAATTAGGGATTAGGTGTCTTGCTCAGAGACAACACGACATGTGGAAATGGCTGGGAGTAGAACCGCAAATTTCTGGTCCCAAGTCGGCTGCACTACCTCTACCCCGTCTCGGCCCCAAAAGGCTTGTAAAATAAGGGTCTGTGTGTCGTGTGTTATTCTTTTTGTCTTTCCGTGATGCTAGTATTTTGATTGACCTTTTTCCTTGTTTTACTTTAGCATCTATTTTCTGAATAATATCAGTTCTATATAAGACGGAATGTTGGCAGTTCCATCATGAAACGTTCTTACTTTTCATTCAGTCTTTTGTGTATTTTAGTATTCTTTTAAATGTGGTTCAGCCTGCTAAATTTGGAAGTAAAGTTTTTTTTTGTGTGCATCAGATATTACAGCATGAAAAAATCCTAATGCAAAATTCAATTCCCTGAACTCGTTTGTTTTGAACAGGAAGAACCGGAGACATTGGATCTGGCTGGACATAATTAGGATGGAAGAGAACTGACAGTGCAACTCTGGTGCTATGGACCTTGGAAGCCGAAGCCCCCTCATGGGGCTCATATGGGGTCTGAGCTAGGCAGATTAAATCAATGCCTATCAGTGCTGTACATGGTAATGACCCGCCTGGGATTGACCCGGAGTGTACAATGGGTTATGCACCACAAGAGTAGTTATCAATGATGGAAACCATTCTCTAATAAAAACTGTGGGTTCTTACTTCAAGATGACGAGAAAAAAAGAGAGCCAAATTTAATCATCCTTAAGTAGAAATGGTAGCAGAATTTTTTTTTAATTAAAAAAATATATATAGTTTGCAGTAAAAAAAAAAAAATATATATATATATATATATAGTGTTGTTGTTGTTGTTGTTGTTTGTTTGTTTGTTTAGCTTTGGGGTTTTAAGTGACCTGAGTTTTTGAAAGCTTCATCCATGTTAACTTTATAAACTTGGTCAACAGAAAACACACACAGCTAAAGTAATAAGCACTACCTGCAAACCTAATTACGGAATGAACAGTTGTGTGATTGATTTTACAGACCTGTGCATGAGCGGAGGCTTGATGGTATAACTGTATCCTTTTAGTTGTTACTCAGTGGTTATGTTGGGTCAATGACGTCTGTACATTTGGCCAAGATTTTATCTCTGTGATTCAATTGGACGTCTGCGTTACGATCAACTGGACTCTCCGGGGAGAAAGACAGAGAGTATTAAGCCTCTCTGCTATCCATAGGACCCTGGAGATGATAAAGACCCATGTGATCCCAGAGATCCCATCATGTTCAGATGATGATGCGACTGATTGCGGCATGGCTGTCCTGACTTGTTGCTAATGACGCAGGGCAGAGATAATTAGCTAACCACTGGCATCACGGCTGGTAGTTACTCCACAATAAGTGAAACAGATTGGATGTGAAGCTACATTTTCCCACATGGAAATTCAACCATCCATCAATTAGCTGAAAGCAAACAGCCTCAGGTGGAAGAAGATAGTTTATCAGTGGAGCAGCACTTAAGTGTCTCAGCACAGATGCTTTCCATCATGTATTTCTCTTGCGTATTGCATCACATATAGATTGTGAAAGTCATTTTTGTCAAAGATATTAAAAAAGTGCCTACGGGATAATAAGATTGGTGTTGTTTATCACTGTTGCATGCACTAATTGGTAATAGTATAGCAAACAGATACTGAAATAATCTAGTATTTGCAAACAAAGTAAAACACT
>NC_056499.1:23348569-23358096 GCF_014905685.2 Nematolebias whitei | reverse complement strand
CTGTTAGGAAAATATGGAACAATAAGATCTGTAATATAAGATGGAGCCAGGTTGTTGAGGACTTTGTAGGTTAGAAGTAAGATTTTGAATTCTATTCTGGGTTTGACAGGGAGCCAATGGAGAGAAATATGATCTCTCCTAGTTAAGACTATGGCAGCAGCATTTTGGATCAACTGAAGACGTTTTAAAGAAGTATTTGGACATCCAGATAATAAACCATTGCAATAGTCCAGTCTAGACGTGACAAATGCATGAACCAGTTTTTCTGCATCATTTTTAGATAAGATGTTTCTAATTTTAGTGATATTACGCAGGTGGAAGAAGGCAGTTCTAGTAACGTTTTTAATGTGGGGGATAAAAGACATGTCCTGATGAAAAATAACACCAAGATTTTTAACATTAGAGCTGGAGGACAGATTAATGTCATCTAAGGAGGGAGGAAGACTGAATAATTAATTCCTAAGGTGCTCAGGTCCAAAAACCAAAACCTCAGTTTTTTCTGTGTTCAACAGGAGAAAATTAAGGTCATCCAGGTTTTTATGTCTTTAAGACATGCTTGTAGTCTAAGTAGCTGATTGGATTCATTGGGTTTAATGGACAAATATAATTGTGTGTCATCAGCATAACAAGGAAAATGTATCCCATGCTGTTTAATAACTTTACCTAATGGAAGCATATATAATATATATATTTAATCAACTCTTTAAGAATACTCAGTGCCAAAACTACAAACCAAAATGGCAGCTGATGCTGAGTCCTGTATTCCTCAAGGATCATCAGCTTCTAGACGTGCCTGTAGATTTCAATTCAATTAGAAAAATACTTTATTAATCCCAAAGGGAAATTAAATGTTGTAGCTCGTTATCCTCATTTCATTAAGAGATGTTATAGATGCTGATGGCTGTAGGCAGGAAGAATCTCTTGTAAAGGTCCGTCCTACAGTGGATCTGAAGAAAATGGCCACAGATGCTGTCTGATCCATTTACCCAGACTCGGCTGGCCTCTCGGTTCCTCCGGGCAGCAGGACCACATGAATGCCAGGCAGAACCCCTCCCAGAGCGATGACAACTCCTGCAGCCTGCCGAGCTCCTCGTCACTGCAAACAGCCGGCTGAAGGTGCTGGGGAACGAGTCTGTCCTTCTGCTGTCACGAGCCGTGTTTCCTGCCAGTTCCAGGATCTCAGTGGTCAGGCACTCTAGCACAGCCGGCAAGGAGACCGGAATGCATCTACGGCGCCTCCTTTTCAACTCATTTAAGATTTGGGGCTGTAGCTGAGTTATTATTTTAGTTTTTGAGGTGTTAATTAGCTGCTCCCAGTTGTAAAAAAACAACAACAACAAAAAAACGTTGTCATGGTTACGCATCATAACAATGTCCAAAACTAAAGAAGTTTCAGTAAAAATCCTTCCGGCTGCACAGAAGCCAATACCAGAGGAAACAATCATCCCAAAAAAAAATGTTGATTTACATCCAACAAAAGAGGAATTAAAGTTTCCAAAAGCAAACTCTCAGAATGAAAGTAACAAAGCTGCTCCAACATGCAGCCACCCTGAGAGGATTTAGGGCCAAGCCAAAATGATCGTTCACTCTTGGCTTTACTTACAGTTTCCACCACTTTACATGTTCTTTATCTAAAAGTAAAAAAAATAAAATAAATAAAATAATAAACACAATTTCAAGTGTGAGACATCTATTCTACTAAGAAAAGAGGCTACAGCGAGAATAGCAGTAATAATAGCCTACATTTATTGAAAATCTTTTTTTTTTTAAAGATTGCATTTTTTTTTTGTCCTCAAGCAATAAATCAAGGTTTGAGACATCTAATGTGTGGAAATTTTCCTGGTCATTAACAAGTTGCTGTGTTGCAATTGTTTCGTTTTGATTGTCTAATATTTATTTGACGTTTGACACTAAAGTGGTGTGACAAGGAGAAATAGTCCTACTTGGAAATGTGATTGATGACATTTTCGTTCCCAGCTTAATGAGCAGGTTCTGCTCAAGTGCTTGTGATGGGCTTTAAACGACAGAAGAAGATTGGGGCGAAGTCCTTGGCTTGATTAGCCATGCTGTCATCAAAATGTTGAAATGAATCATGTCACTGTGCATTTACGATCTTCGTGTCGTAAAACAGGAGGACGTCACGAGATGGAGACTGATGCTTTTCAGGTTAACTAGAAATGTAACAAATAATGCTTTTTAATTGTGATTTTATCGTAAAGAATTGAAATACACAGGCTTTCCAAATACTGGTACATTGATTCAATCACAAATCAACCCTGTTTAACAAATCTAAAGAATTAAAAAAGCGCTGTAAGACCAAATCTAAGCTCGCTTGCTGTTATCTTAACCTGGTGATCACTACAGAGAGGTTACTGACTGGCCCACAGGTACAGGCAAATTGGATGTGTCACAGCTTGTACGAGTCCAGATGGTGTGTTTCTCCCCTTGCGATTCTTTCTTTCTCCAAGTCACCACTGTGATCAGAATCTTTGTAGAATAATGTTATCTGCCACATGCAGCTACCTAGCGCAGACACCGTGTGTGTCTCCCTTTTCCTGAGTTTCTGCAGCCTGTCGTACTCCCAGGACAAAATATAACGCAGCCAGACAAGTGAGGGGGAAAATATAGATTGTTTTGCTGCTCAGTTATGCTTAATAATTGCAAGGTACATGAAAAAAGACATTTAAATACATGTTTAGTTGAGATTGCAAAACATTTTTTTTTTTTATCTGGGCGTAACAGAGCTTGTACTTGATTTATAATAATTTAATATAAAGACTTCCCACATTTCCTCTCAGTGTGTTATATGTCCGGACACCCGTGCTCAAGCGTAAATTGCTAAGTTCAGCCCTCCACACAGGTATATTTCTAATTGTTTGCATTTTGGATAAAGAGGAACAGGAGAGAATAAAATAAATAAAGCAGGCAATGCCAATAACGGTCCCACTGACATGAAAGAGGACCAAGATTTGTGTTGTTTTCTTCCTGCATGTGCCATCAATTTCAGACTTGTTGCTCGAGGCCAGGCAGGCTATGATTTAGTTGATATTTTTCCTCTTAGCTAATTGATTTAGGCTGCATGGGTCTCACCCCCCCTCGTGTTGGTCTGTCAGGACCACCTCACTGGGCCCCAGTAAACTGTGCCTGCATTAGTATGGATAGATCGGCAGTGGTGCACACTTTTACGAGACCCCCATCCGCCAACCTTGTTTGTTTTCTGCCAGAGCAGCAGTGCCCCAGAAAGCAAATGGACTCTGGCTTGAATGTGATTAGGCAGCAGTTGACTTGGTTAGTGCATGAGAGGAACAACAGATCCCACTGATACTCCACAGATAACCCTTATCTATTTACACGCTGGATTTATCCATTACACAAAGATATGTAGGCCTTCACAAAATACATAAAAACATTTTGACTTTTTATAGTACAACAAGCATTACACCAATGTTCCTTAATGATGAAGAATCTGAAGAGTAAATGTGTCTAGTTTTTGAGATGAGTATTTTTCTGGACTGGAAGTGAACAGGAAATGTAAATAAACATTGTCCAAGGTGGCACAAAGTGACGGATCCTAATGAGTTGAGGGAACAAGGCGCAAAGGTTAGAGAAGGAGGGTCTGGGATCAGAAGATTGCTGGTTCAACTCCCAGTACCGACAACATCAAAATGTAATTGGGATAGATGAAGAACCTACACCTGCCACCACCCTCATTTGCCCCATTCTGGGCCCTTGCGAAAGGCCCTTAACCCTCCTATCTGCTCCTCCAGGCACCCACACAGAGGGCTGTGGTAGCTCGGTGGTCTATGGTTGCGTCAGGAAGGGCATCCAGCGGAAAAATAATTGACAAGTCTTCGTGCGACTTAGTTCACTGTGGTGACCCCTGAAGAAAGGAGCAGCCGAAAGAAGAAGAAGAAAAAAAAAATCACACACACACACACACACATATATATATATATATATATGACTACATCATTTTTAAACTCGACATTAACACAATAAAACTTGAGCAGAACTCTAGTAGTTGATGACATCATAGAATCTCAAGATGAAAAAAATTAATAAAAAATAAAACCGCAAAAAAAGTCATTTATTATTTACAAAAAAAAAAAGACCAACAAAACATTGGGAGAGTATATTATGTTCCTACCATTTATCATACTGCAAATAAGTCACAAGAAAACCAAAACTATTAGTTATTATTATTAAGCTGCAAAAGTGAAAGAAACGTGCAGCACGTCAAAAACAAAACTAAAAACTGTGGGGCGGACGACCACCCCGCACCACCGCCAGCTGTGGTGCATATTAGGTTTAGTTTTAGAGATTAATATGTTTATAGTTTTTTTATAGGTTTAGAGATTAATATTTTTTGCTTTTAGTTTGTGAAACAAGGTCAGGGGAAGCTGGTTCATTGGACCCGGTGTTACACCATATTATGGGACCTGCAACAGTTCATGCAACACCGCCCCCTACGGTCACAATATACAGTGGTCACAGAATATGGTGTAACACCGGTTGCAACAGCTCCAAACAGTCAGGAAGTTGATTCATTTTCTGTTTCCTTACAGTAGTTGAACCAGAAGATTCATATTTAGTGAAATATTTCTATACTATTGATGCATTTCTACCTGTTTGCCAAGACTGGGCCTGCTCCACTCAATCCATCTGCTGGGAGGAATCCATTTTGTAGCTTCTACTAGTAACCTGGTGCGGATAACGTGACACGTGATGCAATGACGTAACCGCGACGTAATGACGTCACTGCGAATACTCGATTTGAAATTTAAAAACTTGATAGATGTCCTAGGAATCGACCTGTCGATTACTCGAGTAGTCTGTTAAAGCTCCAATATATATATACTGTAGATGCACCACACACCAAAATAGAAGTTGGCACCTCACATATTTTTTTTTAATTATTGTGCTCACAACATTCCTGGACGGACAGACGGATGATTGGACAGACAAACGGAGGATATTTCCAGTTCCTCCTTTTTGCTCTGGGAGACAACATTGTTGATGTGTAGGAAAGCTACTGCTGGGCGCACATTATATTTACTTGTACACAGTTTCCTTTGTACTTCTTCAAATCTGCTTCCATCAGTAGCTTCAACTTATCTCCCTGATGACTTACTCTGATAGATCTGCTGATACCCTGCAGTTCAAGGTGACATTGGTTCCTGTTTTTGGTTCTATCAGAGAGTAATGTACCTCAGAGGGGCGATTAGAGGCAAACTGACCATGACTCTTGAAAATTACAAATTCTTTTATAATGTATTTGTGTTTGGGATGAGTTTTGTGTAAAGAAATGTTTGAGTTCAGATTGAATCAAAAACGTCTAACCTAACTAAACATTCTTTTTTTTTTAAATTCAGTTTATGTTGTTTCCTGCAGTAACAAAATGACGGCTGAAAGATTCTGTATGGGTATATGATCCATCTTCTCTGTAAGTGAAGTGGAAATCTGTATTTCACACTGATAGAGACTCAGGCTTTGTGGTTTAAAAAGAACTTCATTTCTCATTGCTTGGTACACTATTACCCGTTTCTTCTTGTCCTCTTGAATTAGTGTTCTGCTATTTTTTCAAGTTCTGTTTGTAGTTTGTTTGTGGTGTCTTGAAAAAACCTCAGAAAAAAATTCTCATGGTCTCCTGGGAAAACAATTTCCCAAGATGCTTTCCAGCTTTAAACCAACACCTGCTGTTGGATAAAAAAAACAACCCTAGAGATTTGTAAGTATGGTCCTGCTTCAAAATGAATAAATGTGAATAAAGTATTTAGGTTTCATTAAGCTGTCAAATTCTGTTATGATAAGATTACCATTTTAGCTCATAGTTTGTCAAATTTTCATTCATATCTTGTGATGAACTAGCATCTTGTTCAGTGAATATTTGACCTTTTCCCTCACGACATCTAGACAGGCTTTTGACCCATGACTACACTAAAGCAAGTCGAACAGATATTATCCTCTGTTTCTCCTTTATTTCTTTTTCCAACAAGTTAAATTTCTCTGTGCTTTTATTACAAAGACAAACATTTTTGACAAAAGGACCATTTCACATAAAATACATTGTCTTCAGCATGTGTACCCATGTTGGGCATAAACCTCCTTCTCTGCTCCTCTTTCGTATGCTCACTGTCCTCCAGAGGATTATAGAGTATATATTTTTCTTCTCTGGTGAGGATGGCGCTGTCTCCTCTGACAAACAGCCCTGCTGTATTTGGTGAATCAGCAGTAGAAGCATGAGGAATGGTTTCAGTGATCCAAAGCCGAACACAACAGCGCCTCACTATTTTCACACGACTTTAACGTACGTTTGTTTATAGTGATGGAATAAATTCAGATGAAGGTGGACTCAAAATATTCATTCACAATAAATATTAAAAGGCAACATAAGGAAGTGCAAAGATTTATCTCATCTTTCATAGAAAACACAAATCGTTTAATCAGTAGAGACGTCATGAGGCAAAATTACGCTTGTTTTTGTCTCAAATTAGGTCAGCGTGGGACATTTAAGAGTCCTGCCACTGCCCTTCTCAACACCAACAGTGGAGTTGTACATAAAGAAATAATAAAGGTTGTAAATGGAGGGAGATGATTTGTTCTTCCTGTCTGGGACAAGATGGGGTGACGACACAGGGTTTTAATTAACTCTTCATCTTGTGCAGATGGAGGACAGAAGACATGGATAAATCATGGAGGACAAGAGCAATCTGCTGCTTTACTGGTGCCCACAGAGCCCCTCTTTCACAAACCATGCTGCTCAATCATAAAGCTGCACGAAAGGGCAATCAGGATCGCACCAAAGATATTTGTTTTAATTTGCTCTGACTTGTGATGACTTCTGTGTTTGTCTTTTGTGCCTAAACAGAAATAAAATGCACTCAGCCACAAATCCATTAAGCACATTTTTGTCTCCCATTGCAGAGCAAAGCGGGGGGGGGGGGGGTACCTTTCTGTCTGTCCGTCTGTGGATGTTGTGAGCATAACTTGAAAAATAGGTAAGGTACCAACTTTCGTTTCAGTGTGTAGCTGCATCTAGAAGTAAAAAAAGGGTCCTTTATAAATAAATATAAAATAATTTATACTGTATTTTCCATCTGAGACAGCTGGCTAAAGTAATGTCGATTCATTCTCGGTGGCATTTCGAAACAGTAATCCACATCTTTGTGACCACTCGACTGGATTATTGTAACAAACGTTATAAAGGAATCGGTGACTCATGGATTTCTCAGCATCAGAGGGTAGAGAATGAAGCTGCACGGCGTTTAGCTGGCACATAAAACTATGACAACTTTTCCCATATTATAGCCTCCTTGCACTGGCTGCCTGTACATTTTAGGGTTCATTTTAAAATTATTTTATTTGTTTTTAAAGCTACTAATTGACTTGACCCCCCCTATCTGTCCGAGCTGCTACATCACAACCACTTAATTCCTCAGGTCAGCTGATCAGCTGCTCCTGAGTGTGCCGAAGACAAAGCGTAAGCTCAGAGGAGACTGTGCTTTTCCTGCGGCAGCTCCTAAATTATGGAACGACCTTCCCTTGGACATCAGACAGGCCCCTTCCCTGTTTTTAAACACATCTCTTCTCTCTGGCCTTTGACATCATCTGAGATGTTGATTTTTAATTATTTTAATTGTTTTTTTATTGACTGGTTGCATTACTGTCTTATCATGTGTACAGCACGTTGGTCCTATGGGTATAGATATATAGTAGTCCCTCATTTATCACGGGGGACCCATACAATGAAGACATGCGATAAGTGAAAAACCGTGAAGTAGGAATAGTACAAGTATTAAGTAGTAGTTTATTTTAGTATACTATTGAATATATATATATATATATATATATATATTGCCTCATTGTCTTGTGATAAATCTCCCTCCCAGTCTCAGGTCTCTTGCAGACTCAAACAGGTTTTCTTCCAGAACGGTCCTGTATTTGGTCCCATCCATCTTCCCATCAATTCTGCCCATCTTCCCTGTATTTGCTGACGAAAAGCAGGCCCAAACCATGATGCTGCCACCACCATGTTTGACAGTGGGGATGGTGTGTTCAGGGTGATGAGCTGTGTTGTTTTTATGCCAAACATATCGTTTTGCATTGTGGCCAAACAGTTGGATTTTGGTTTCATGTGACCAGAGCACCTTCTTCCACATGTTTGGTGTGTCTCCCAGGTGCTTGTGACAAACTTTAAACAACACTTTTTATGGATATCTTTGAGAAATAGCTTTCTTCTTGCCACTCTTCCATAAAGGCCAGATTTGTGCAAAGTACGACTGATTGTTGTCCTATGGACAGACTCTCCCACCTCAGCTGTAAATCTCTGCAGTTCATAAAGAGGGATCATGGGCCTCTTGGCTGCATCTCTGATCAGTCTTCTCCTTGTTCGAGATGAAAGTTTAGAGGGACGGCCAGGTCTTGGTAGATTTGCAGTGGTCTGATACTCCTTTCATTTCAATATGATTGCTTGCACAGTGCTCCTTGGGATGTTTAAAAGCTTGGGAAATCTTTTTGTATCCAAATCCGGCTTTAAACTTCTCCACAACAGTATCTCGGACCTGCCTGGTGTGTTCCTTGGTCTTCATGATGCTCTCTGCTCTTTGAACAGAACCCTGAGACTATCACAGAACAGGTGCATTTATATGGAGACTTGATTACACACAGCTGGATTCTATTTATCATCATCAGTCATTTGGGACAACATTGCTGCACTGAAAGTAAAGGGGCCCAATAATATTGCACACCCCACTTTTCAGTTTTTTATTTGTTAAAATAGTTTGACACCTCCAATAAATTTCATTCCACTTCTCGATTGTGTCCCACTTGTTGTTGATTCTTCACAAAAAAATTAAATTTTATATCTTTATGTTTGAAGCCTGAAATGTGGCAAAAGTTTGAAAAGTTCAAGGGGGCCGAATACTTCCGCAAGTCACTGTATATATATGGAAGGAGTGGTGGCACAGATGTTAGAGAAGGAGGGCCTGTGATCAGAAGATTGCCAGTTCAAATCCCAGTACCGACAACATCAAAAGTGTGGGTGGGATAATTGAAGGACCTGTACCTGCCCCCACCCTCATTTGCACCACTCTGGGCCCTTGAGCAAGGTCCATAACCCCAACCATCTGCTCCTCCGGGCACCCTAGATAGCAGCTCTCTGCTCCACACAGAGGGCTGTGGTAGCTCGGTGGTCTGTGGTTGCGTCAGGAAGGGCATCCGGTGTAAATATAACAGCCAAATCTTTGTGCGACTTTCAAATTGCAAATGCGCAGTCAGGTCAGTTTTCCACGATTGGAATAAAATGATCAGATTAATGATTCAACCTTTTTTGTTGTTGATCAGATTAAGTGTTTACGCGCACACCCTTCGGATTATGAATTGGCATAAACCACCCCTCTCATTAGCTTGCTGTGACGATCCCTGAAGAAGGGAGCAGCCGAAAGAAGAATATATATATATATATCTATCCTGATGCATGCCCTCTCTCTCTCTCTCTCTCTCTCTCTCTCTCTCTCTCTCTCTCTCTC
>NC_056499.1:23345734-23348469 GCF_014905685.2 Nematolebias whitei | reverse complement strand
AAAAAAAGTTCAATCATGTCATCTGGACAATTTCTGTTTTGCAAGAAACATTTAGTCTTTCATCCAAAAGACTTCATCAGTCTGAGGCCTGCCAACAGGATCTGTCGTATTAAATAGCACCTTATTGACGTGTTTCAAACCAGTCTGCTGTTGAGTTCCCAGGCAGCATGATGGCCTTACACATGCAAAATAGAGGATGATCAGTCTAAAACAATTGATCATCAGTGCATAATTATCAAATGTTATAGGTGAAATATCCACTTACTACTCACCGAACCAGCTCCAGGACAACCTGGACAAAATGGTAAAAAAAAAAAAAAAAGTAAGTAGGCTCAATCATGCAGGTAAATAAATCCCCAAAAAGTTGAACCATGTCATCTGGACACTTTCTTTTTTCTTTTTCATATTACGTAATTCCTAAACTGTAATCTATGGAAGAGATTAGCATTGTGCCCCATTTGTGTGGTCACCTTCATATTTTGTAATAATGAGATAATTTAGAGAAGTTTTCAAACTTTTTACATCATATACCACCTTAGAAAATACTCTGCAAGTATCATCATAATGACAGACATTAGTAAAAGGTCGCATGGCTGTAATTTAACAGGTTTTTAGGGTTAAAAGAATTTAAACAATCTGAGATTCTATTTGTTTAAAATCAATTTATGCCTAATTTTAACCTTCAAGTCAAACTTTGTTTTATTTATAATTCTACCTTGACTCTAGATGAAGATATCTACTGGGACATTACGGTTGATGTGTCCCCCAATAGGAAAAAATAAATAAATAAACTGCACACGCTATGTTTGCTAATTAGACATTGTTATAACAATCTTCACACTTTAACTCTTGGGGAAAAAAGAGGAGATGGGATCTTCATAGACATGTGCCACATTGTGCCTTACCTCACCTTGACTCCCCACTCCAGTTTTGTCACCAGACTAATTCCAGGCAAACCATCAAAATAACAATATTTAAAAAACACATACCGAACACTGATTTTAAAGTGTGGTTTATGATGTGTTAGTTTCTTAAAAAGCACATACATATTGCTTGAACCACTCATCTGTTTTGAATGCCGTTTTGCTTTCTATCAGCATTCACCTTATGGCAGGCACTTCAACACTTGCTCTTGTCAAGGGCGGACGTCTTCTCCTCCTCTCCATCTCTGCTTTGTTTTTGCTCTGTCCTGTCTGTGAATCTGCTTAGAGCCTCTCTTCTACAAATCTTCCGAATCATAAATCTGCTATGGATTTGGTCAGTTGCTCCCTCAACACAATTGATAACATTTCTTCAAAGAGAAGACAGGCTTTAGGTGAGCCGATTTGCCCTGTTGGCACACATGCAGCTGAATATCTCGTTGACTTGGAAGACTTGATGATGTGTCTATCTCTGCTGCCATTTGTAGATTTTAAGGACACATATTTAATTGGATTCATGAGAACTGGTTCCTGCTTTTTGGATTTGGCTGGTTCCTAGTTTATCTACAATCAAGGAAGTCGTCAGCAGAAAATTTGGACCCGATCAGGCTACCTGCCTTATATGAAGGCTTGGTTCGTGCCTCAAACACCCAGACTCAAATGCTTTTGGCAGAATGGAACACATCTCGGGGATTATTCTCGGGCACGGTCCAATGGTGTGGCCATGTAGTTTGAACGTTTCAGAACCGAGTGGACCGACACAGACTCAAGGTAGATGTCATTAAAGTTCTGCCTGTCCCCAAAACAATCTTGTTTATCTGCATTCGGCTCCCTGACTGGCCTTGACAGGCCATCTTATCTCAACCTGCCTGGAAGTTTTTAAATCTGAAGCTCTGTCCCTCCCTCCCCTCCTACCAAGGAATTTCCGTGAACTTTTCAGAGGAGCCCAGCTGAATAAACATTCTGTCATCATTTCAGGATGCTTTGGATTCGTCCTTGGCCGTATTCGGCACCTCCCGAGTATGTATGCATCTCTCCAGAGGGAACTATTTGAACTGAATGATTTTATCTGAACTCTGCAGTGCCTCATGCTAACCGCCCTTGACCCCCCCCCCCCCCCCCCGTGCGTAATGTCAGCCTCATTATGTGCTACCTCTCTGAGCTACTGGAACCTTACGTTCCCTCTCGGGCCGTGTGATCATTCGATCAGCTGCTTTTGGCTGTTCCAAAAACAAGACTGAAGCTCAGAGGAGGAGATCGGGCTTTTTCAGTCATGGCCCCCAAAAACAGGTACGACCCCCCCCCCCCCCAACATGAGGCAGGCCACCTCCCTTCCTCACTTCAAATCCTGCTAAAATCACATCTGTTCTCACAGGCATTTCACACAGTGTAAATTGATTTCGTGTTTTTTGTTCTGTGATCCTATGTTTTAAATGCTTTTTATTAATTCTTCAGTTATTTTTAGTGTATTGTATTTTTTTTTCTCTTTAATTTTACTCCCATTGATTGTTGTTGTTAAGCACTTTGATAACAGGTTCTGCTCTATTAATAAAGTTGACTTGACTTGACTAGTGTGCAAGATTTTTTTTTCATTATCACGCTGTTGACCTTCAACCAGAGGTTAAAAGCATGTTAGGACTTTTTTTTTGTCTCCATACCCTATGTGTTATTTTTCACCACTTTTTATTGTCTGTTCAAACAGGTCTCACTTGTAAATGAGTCTTCGAGGCTCAATGTGACTTATCTGTTTAAATAAAGGTTGAATGAATGAATGAAAAAAGGTATACACCCTATTTAACATGTTAATAGATTACA
>NC_056499.1:23344219-23345634 GCF_014905685.2 Nematolebias whitei | reverse complement strand
ATATATATATATATTTACAAGTCTGTATGGCATTACAATTGGTACCTTGAGGCTGTTAAACTCATGAATCCCTATAGCACTGTGAAAAGGAAAAAAAATCACTGTAATGCCACTTGATTGTTGATATGTGCTGCTGACTGTCCGTGCTGCTGATTTCATGCTGCTGATTTATTTCATGCTACTGTGTTATTTTGTACTCATCTGCTCACACAGACTCATATTCGTGCTGCTGTTGTTCGGTGTATTGTTTTTGCACTAATAAGTGTTTAGCGTATTCTTAGTGTAGCATATTTCTTAGTTCATATCTTAGATCGTATTACTGTTTTCTTTACAATTTATACTTTTGTTGGATGTAACTGGGACCCTGTGTACACAATTTTGGTCCACCACATGTACCACATGCAATGCGAATGACAATAAAGAACCTTGACCTTGACCTTGATATTTTGCTCCCAGTAATCAGTTTTCCAGACTTTCTGTGGGTCGTTCCAAGTTGTTCTTTGAGCTTTGCCCTCTTTTTCTTCTCGTGTTCTGTCCTGCCGGTTTATCTGCATGTTGTGCAGTGTGTGACTAATAAAATGAGGACAAACTGAAGGACAACAGAGGAAGAGTCAAGTCTAAATATCTAAGGAAGATGAACAATGTGCGAAAAAAAAAAACATGACTTTAAGTAATGCGAGGAATCCAGCAAAGACCTGACACCATACATGAGAAATGCATTATTCTTTAGTTGATCCTACTGTATGTCAAGCTATCAGCTTTTAGACCCACCTTGTTGGTTTAAATATTATTTCATGTCTTTTGAACTGTGTTATTTTTGATAGGAGATTAAACTAATCTACACTGGCTGTTGGTAATTGAGCCTAAAGATCCAAATTAAAATGTATTTTTTATTCAACTGTTTATTTTTGAAGACATGACCATTGTTTATTATCCTTTTTACTATAACTGAATAAATCATGTTGGATAGGTGGCTTAACAAACAAACGGAAACCCTCTGAGAATGGTTAGGTACTGGACTGAAAATGGGCACAGCATATATAATGTACATTTTAAAGAAATCAGCCAAAATGCAAAGTAAAGCATCTTTAGACCTATTGATCAAGACCACTTGAAAAGATTGGGAGGAAGGCTGGCTCCTTGGAAGCAATGCATTTTTTTTATATTTTTTTTTATGGTGGATGACTGGAGATGTTTGCACAGTTTGAACCTTTAACCTGCGAAACAGTTTCATTTTGGATGCCCTGTGCATATTGAACACTTTTGTCTCCAGGTATTGTTGACTATTTAAAGCCAGACATTTCAGGATTTAGAGAAATAAGTTGATGTTTGAAAGGCCTTCACAAGCTTATCTTCAATATCACACAAGGTCTTCACTCTCCAGATGGCCACAACAGAGTTTTAATTGCAAATTA
>NC_056499.1:23335832-23344119 GCF_014905685.2 Nematolebias whitei | reverse complement strand
ATATATATATATATATATATATATATATATTGCCTCATTGTCTTGTGATAAATCTCCCTCCCAGTCTCAGGTCTCTTGCAGACTCAAACAGGTTTTCTTCCAGAACGGTCCTGTATTTGGTCCCATCCATCTTCCCATCAATTCTGCCCATCTTCCCTGTATTTGCTGACGAAAAGCAGGCCCAAACCATGATGCTGCCACCACCATGTTTGACAGTGGGGATGGTGTGTTCAGGGTGATGAGTTGTGTTGCTTTTACGCCAAACATATCATTTTGCATTGTGGCCAAACAGTTCGATTTTGGTTTCATGTGACCAGAGCACCTTCTTCCACATGTTTGGTGTGTCTCCCAGGTGCTTGTGACAAACTTTAAACAACACTTTTTATGGATATCTTTGAGAAATAGCTTTCTTCTTGCCACTCTTCCATAAAGGCCAGATTTGTGCAAAGTACGACTGATTGTTGTCCTATGGACAGACTCTCCCACCTCAGCTGTAAATCTCTGCAGTTCATAAAGAGGGATCATGGGCCTCTTGGCTGCATCTCTGATCAGTCTTCTCCTTGTTCGAGATGAAAGTTTAGAGGGACGGCCAGGTCTTGGTAGATTTGCAGTGGTCTGATACTCCTTTCATTTCAATATGATTGCTTGCACAGTGCTCCTTGGGATGTTTAAAAGCTTGGGAAATCTTTTTGTATCCAAATCCGGCTTTAAACTTCTCCACAACAGTATCTCGGACCTGCCTGGTGTGTTCCTTGGTCTTCATGATGCTCTCTGCTCTTTGAACAGAACCCTGAGACTATCACAGAACAGGTGCATTTATATGGAGACTTGATTACACACAGCTGGATTCTATTTATCATCATCAGTCATTTGGGACAACATTGCTGCACTGAAAGTAAAGGGGCCCAATAATATTGCACACCCCACTTTTCAGTTTTTTATTTGTTAAAATAGTTTGACACCTCCAATAAATTTCATTCCACTTCTCGATTGTGTCCCACTTGTTGTTGATTCTTCACAAAAAAATTAAATTTTATATCTTTATGTTTGAAGCCTGAAATGTGGCAAAAGTTTGAAAAGTTCAAGGGGGCCGAATACTTCCGCAAGTCACTGTATATATATGGAAGGAGTGGTGGCACAGATGTTAGAGAAGGAGGGCCTGTGATCAGAAGATTGCCGGTTCAAATCCCAGTACCGACAACATCAAAAGTGTGGGTGGGATAATTGAAGGACCTGTACCTGCCCCCACCCTCATTTGCACCACTCTGGGCCCTTGAGCAAGGTCCATAACCCCAACCATCTGCTCCTCCGGGCACCCTAGATAGCAGCTCTCTGCTCCACACAGAGGGCTGTGGTAGCTCGGTGGTCTGTGGTTGCGTCAGGAAGGGCATCCGGTGTAAATATAACAGCCAAATCTTTGTGCGACTTTCAAATTGCAAATGCGCAGTCAGGTCAGTTTTCCACGATTGGAATAAAATGATCAGATTAATGATTCAACCTTTTTTGTTGTTGATCAGATTAAGTGTTTACGCGCACACCCTTCGGATTATGAATTGGCATAAACCACCCCTCTCATTAGCTTGCTGTGGCGATCCCTGAAGAAGGGAGCAGCCGAAAGAAGAATATATATATATATATCTATCCTGATGCATGCCCTCTCTCTCTCTCTCTCTCTCTCTCTCTCTCTCTCTCTCTCTCTCTATATATATATATATATATATATATAAAAAAAAAAAAAAAAAAAATAGGTTGGATCAATATTATCTACAATAATCGTGGAAAATATTGATCCAACCTATAAATGAAAAAAATAATTTTAAAAAATCACAATGTAGCATTTTAAAAATGAACCAGTCATATAAAGTGATTTGTTCAAAAAGTGCAACTCTCTTAAGAAGTTTAAAATGTTATTGCACATGGCTGATTTAGGATATATGTATTCTTGTAGTAGTAGAGTATTTTAATGAATAGTGTTGGGATTTTCTGTTTGTCTTTGCCCTGCTCAGACTGTGATGTATTAATAAATTAAAAAGACCTGAAACATGTTAAACCGTTGCAAATTTTAAATGCTGTTCTGTATACACATACCTTTTTTATTATTATACTTGTGTTTTCTTCATTGATGAAGTATTTTATTGTCTCGGTAGGTTAAATTGTAATGCACTTTGGTCAACTTTTGTTGCTTTTACATTTGCGACCTACAAATCTTATAACTGATGTTGCTACTTGTATATTACACCTACTTAAGTGACCCATTTTATCAATGAAGAATAATACAAAATAAAATTAGTAAAGAACGTTATAAAAAAGCACACCTCTCTAACATAGTCTTATAAAGATAAGAAAAATAGCTGCACAAGTAATGACTTGTATCAAAGGACACAGCTTTCTGCTTTCAGCAGGATATTTAAAATAAAATTTTATTTAAAACTCATTAAAACATGTCAGGAAACAGGTTTACTCAAAAGACTTGTTTGGCTCAAAACTGACCAAATATGTCTGCATATTAGTTAATTTAGGCAATAAAAAATAAGAAAAAACTATGTGTTAACCTTAAAATGGCCTCATGCTGTCCACCTGGTTTCCCTTTTAAGTTCCTGTACGAGTGTTGAGAACAAAACGCACCTTTCATGTCTATAAAGATTTGTTGTTGCCGTTTTGTGCACAGTATACCAAAATGGGATGTCAGCTTTCTACCTCCCCTTCCTTGTGTCGATTAAACAGCACCGCCCCATTGTTACAGGACAAAACTTCCAAAATGAATTATGTTTGCTCAACTGGAACTTTGACCTTTCCAGAGGTACCATTACATTAACAAAATCCCTGAGCTCTCTGCTCAGTCGAAGTCATTAGTTCGTTTCTGAGCATTTTTAACCATCACAAATAATCAGTAAATATTCTGGTCAACATCCACAATTACAAATGTTGAAGTACATGGAGAGCAGCTGGCTTAAATAGATCACATCATTAGGTTTGAGTCTTCAGCTGTAGGTTCACAGATTTTAACCAGTGGCTTGGACAGGAAGTTAAGGAATACAAAGATCTGTTATTGAATCTGAAAATCTAAAACATAGTTTAACCTGTATCACAAGATACAGATAATTTATAACGACACTTAACAACACTTTGATTTGTTGACTATAAATTTACTATCAAAAATCAAAAATATGCTCATGGATATAATCTGAGAGCTCAGAACATAATCAAAACTGTGGAGACTTCAAGAACCAGGTTGTTTCAGTGGCTGACATGTTCTTTCAGTTATTGAGCTAATACTGCCCTCTAGTGGACTGCAGATAATATTACATGTACTGAGAGCTGGGCTGAGCACTCGTCACAGTAACCACCGCCACCATAGAGACTGGAAGCATTATGAACTGGTTGGTCTTGTTTAACATTTTGTTGCTTCTAGTTCTTTATTTGACACAGTTACTAATGGAAAATCTGCCACTTCACTTAATAACCAAACTTCTACAAATCAATCCCTCCTACAAGTCAATCCTCAGTTAATCACACCTTCTCTTTTTCTCCATTCTCAGTCAGTGAGGTTAATAAACTGTTAAAAGATCTTGATCCTAAAAAATCTGCAGGTCCAGATGAACTTCCACCTTATTTCTTAAGGCTGGCTGCTCATATCATCACAGTCCCTTTAATCTTTCCATAAGACTCCATTCCAGACTCCATCCCAGACGCTTGGAAAACAGCCTTTGTTCTTCCTTTGCTGAAGGGAGGAGACCCCACCTCACTGAACAACTATCGACCAATCTCTAAACTCTGTATTTTAACCAAGGTTCTAGAAAAACTGATAAACTCTCAAATCAAAGATTACCTGGACTCATTTAACATCTTACCTCCACATCAATCTGGTTTCAGGAAACAACACAGCACAACGACTGCTTCACGGAAAGTTCTTAATGATGTTGTTGAAGCACTGGATGCTAAGGATTATTGTGCTGAACTTTTCTTAGACCTGTCTAAAGCTTTTGACACTGTGGATCATAACATCTTGTGTCATAAACTCTCAGAAATCAGTTTCACAGAACACACCATTGGATGGTTCTCTAACTATCTTTCAGACCGGAGGCAATGTGTTCAACATAATGGTACTTCCTCCAGTTATTTAACAGTCAACAATGGTGTACCTCAAGTCTCAGTCTTAGGACCCACCCTCTTTATAATCTACATACATAATGTAGGTAAAAATATCCCTGATGCATCCATACATTTCTATGCTGATGACACAGTTGTTTATTGTCAAGCTAAAACTGTTGCTAAGGCTTTCCAGCTTTTTGAAATCTACATTCAACATCATTCAGACTGATTTGTTTCACCTCAAACTTGTCCTAAATGCTGACACAACCAAAGGGATGCTTTTTTCAAATAGGAAGTTGGTCCCAGCAGCTCTTCCTCCGATTTTATCCTCAAATGGTGTCCCCATTGAGTTTGTTGATTCCTATAAATATTTGGGTATCTTGGTCGACTCGCATCTCTCTTTTAAGCTCCATGTGGAAAACTTGGTAAAGAAACTGAAAGTTAAACTGGGTTTCTTTTTCAGAAACAGATCCTGTCTAACTCTGAATGCTAGGAAATGCCTTGTATCTGTGACTTTCCTTCCCTTCATTGATTACGGTGACATTATTTACATGAACGCTCCTACAAGAACCCTGCAGATGTTGGATGCTGTCTATCATGGTGCACTAAGATTCATAACTGGCTGTGATTATCCCACCACTGCACCCTGTATTCACTGGTTAACTGGTCACTTCACGCAGACTCTCTCACTGATACATTTTCATCTTTAAATCACTTATTGGTCTGCTGCCTTCATACATCTCATCCTACATGTCTCTGCGTGAGTGCAGCTACAGCGTGTGCCCTCAGGACATTATTACAGTGCCTTGCGGAAGTATTCGACCCCCTTGAACTTTTCAAACTTTTGCCACATTTCAGGCTTCAAATATAAAGATATAAAAGTTTAATTTTTTGTGAAGAATCAACAACAAGTGGGACACAATTGTGAAGTGGAAGGAAATTTATTGGATGTGTCAAACTTTTTTAACAAATAAAAAACTGAAAAATGGGGCATGCAATATTATTTGGCCCCTTTACTTTCAGTGCAGCAAACTCACTCCAGAAGTTCAGTGAGGATCTATGAATGATCCAATGTTGTCCCAAATGACTGATAATGATAAATAGAATTCACCTGTGTGTAATCAAGTCTCTGTATAAATGCACCTGCTCTGTGATAGTCTCAGGGTTCTGTTCAAAGTGCAGAGCATCATGAAGACCAAGGAACACACCAGGCAGGCCCGAGATACTGTTGTGGAGAAGTTTAAAGCTGGATTTGGATACAAAAAGATTTCCCAAGCTTTAAACATCCCAAGGATCACTGTGGAAGCAATCATATTGAAATGGAAGGAGTATCAGGCCACTGCAAATCTACCAAGACCCGGCCATCCCTCTAAACTTTCATCTCAAACAAGGAGAAGACTGATTAGAGATGCAGCCAAGAGGCCCATGATCACTCTGGGTGAACAGCAGAGATCTACAGCTGAGGTGGGAGAGTCTGTCCATAGGACAACAATCAGTCGTACACTGTACAAATCTGACCTTTATGGAAGAGTGGCAAGAAGAAAGCCATTTCTCAAAAATATCCATAAAAAGTGTTGTTTAAAGTTGACACAAGCACCTTGGAGACACCAAACATGTGCAAGAAGGTGATCTGGTCAAAACCAAAATCAAACTGTTTGGCTGCAAAACGATATGTTTGGCATAAAAGCAACACAGCTCATCACCCTGAACACACCATCCCCACTGTCAAATATGGTGGTGGCAGCATCATGGTTTGGGCCTGTTTTTCGTCAGCAGGGACAGGGAAGATGGTCAGAATTGATGGGAAGATGGATGGGGCCAAATACAGGACCATTCTGGAAGAAAACCTGTTTGAGTCTGCAAGAGACCCGAGACTGGGACGGAGATTTATCTTCCAACAAGACGATCCAAAACATAAAGCCAAATCTACAGTGGAATGGTTCACAAATCAACGTATCCAGGTGTTGGAATGGCCAAGTCAAAGTCCAGACCTGAATCCAATCGAGAATCTGTGGAAAGAGCTGAAGACTGCTGTTCACAAACGCTCTCCATCCAACCTCACTGAGCTCGAGCTGTTTTGCAGGAAGAATGGGCAAAACTGATAGAGACATACCCCAAGAGACTTGCAGCTGGAACTGCAGCAAAAGGCGGCGCTACAAAGTATTAATGCAAGGGGGCCGAATAATATTACATGCCACACTTTTCAGTTTTTTATTTGTTAAAAAAGTTTGACACATCCAATAAATTTCATTCCACTTCACGATTGTGTCCCACTTGTTGTTGATTCTTCACAAAAAAAAATAATTTTATATCTTTATGTTTGAAACCTGAAATGTGGCAAAAGGGCCTTCTCCTACTCCGCTCTTGTTTCCTGGAATATCTTACAAAAAGACCTGAAGCTCTCGACCTCGACCTCTCTAACCTCTCTAAGTGGCTTTAAAAATCTGTTGGACTCCTGGCAAGGACTAATGCAGACATGTTCCTGTTTTTAGTTTTCTATATTTGCCTTATAATCTAGCTGTTTTTGTTACCTTTTTGCCATCCTATTTGTAAAAAAAAAAAGCATTAAAATAAAATAAAATAAATCTGTATGCCTTTTTATATTTGTCTATTGTTGTCATCATTCTATGTTGAAATCAGGTCTCTCTTGTAAATGAGTCCTTGAGGCTCAATGGGATTTACTTGTCTAAATAAAGGTTGAATGAAAAAAATACCCATTGCATATAATTTTAATGGATTTTTGGTGATATAAAAGTAAATAACAATTTTTTTTTTAAGAATTGTCCTACATAAAAAGGCCATCATGTGCAAATGCATTCAGCACCAACTGTCATGATCTGACAGTTAAACTTAAGATTTTGTTCAACAGGTATTAAAACTCTAGGGCTAAATCTTCAAAAAGCCTGTCGTGCTAGTGGATATGCAGAAACATTTGATTATATGAAATTTCATGAAACTGTCTATTTGATGCTGCTCTGCCTGTAGTTAATCATTAAAAACACAACAGTTTAACTACCACACAGGAATAAATCACAGTTTAGGGAGGACTGTTTTTTATACTTAGCATAAAGATCATAATGCCATTTGAACTTCTGAACCTCAGTTACTGTCAGTGTCGTATTGAGACCGATTTTCCTGGTCATGTGATGGACTTGAGACCTGTCCAGGGTGTCCCCTACCTCTCGCACAGTGACAGCTGGACATGGACACCAGCGAACCCCGCAACCCAAAAAAGGAAGAAGCGGGTAAAGAGACTAACCTGTTAAATAAAGCTTGAATGAAAAAGACAATTGATGGATGGATGAATAAAATTGCTCCCTCTACTTGCCAGGATCCGTCACTCTGTCCTGCCTTGTCCTTTAAAGATTGTAGTTAAATACAGCATGTTTTTTATTGCACTGAAATCCAGGTTGGTATGTTTAGAGGAGAGATGTTAATAAATTTAACTTGAAGCTGTAGAACAGAAAAAAAATATTTGTTTGCTTAAATTATCCATCCATCCATCAATCCAATAGCTTTACCTGCTTCTTCCTTGGGGGTCACTGATGCCCATAACTAGCAGACACTGTGCGAGAGGTGGGGGACACCCTGGACAGGTCAGACAAATAAGACAAACCATTCACTCTCACTCACACCTAGGGACAATTTAGAGTTACCAATCAGAGTATGTTTTTGGTCTGTGGGAGGAAACTGGAGTACCACACATGCACGGAGAGGACATGCAAACTCCACCCAGAAGGGCCCGGATTTGATCTGACGACTTTCTCGCTGAGAAGCAACAACTCTACTGATCCACCGTGCCACCCTGCTTAAATTCTTTGCTGCACATTTTATGCTACGGCATCATAGAGCGTTTGCAAATGTATTCATGTGTTGAGAAAGCAACTCGGAGATTTACAAGTCTGACGTCAAATGCAGTGATTTTGTGAGACGCCACCTCGATTTTGATGCTTTTAAAATAAACTATATACATTGAGTTGAGTTTTCCTTTTAAGAGAAAATATAACCTGAACATATCACAAATGTGTGGTTGCTTTTAGACAATGTAAGGCTTGAAATGATAGAGTACATGTAATTAAGTATTGTAAATGAGTCCTCGAGGCTCAATGGGATTGACCTGTCTAAATAAGAGTTGAATGAAAATTAGGCAACAACAACAACAACAACAACAACAACAACAACAACAACAACAACA
>NC_056499.1:23310641-23335822 GCF_014905685.2 Nematolebias whitei | reverse complement strand
CAACAACAACAACAACAACAACAACAACAACAACAACAACAACAACAACAACAACAACAAGAATTGTATTTGAGTTCACTATTGGAATAAATATTCGACCTCTAAGACATTATGTGCTATTAAAAAAAAATCCCTAACATAAATACATCGCCACCAACTTTACTTTTCTCACCTTTAACCATAAATAAACGAGGAGGCGCTGAGGTGGGATTCTGCGGGAGCGGGGAGATAGTCGAACGCCATCTTTAAACCCCACTGGAGGCCAGCAGCTACAACTATACTGGGATGAAAAAAAACACTGTTCTCGCAGCAGGATATCACGTCAAATTGTCAAGATAGCGTCATTATTTCCTGGTCAAGTTGCACATTAAAGACCTGTCCGATGAGACCATGAGAAGACCGTGACGGGACACCGCAGGAGCTTTCACACCATGCTAACATAGGCAGGCAACAACAATAGACGGAAAGACAACAACAAGGCTAGCAGTTTTGCTAAGCTAACGTAAGCTAACTCAGTAGCAAGCCTCTGTGGTTGCGTTGAAATTCAACCACACGGGGATTGTAGCTGACACTGGGTAGCCTGCTACTTCATACGGGTGGATCCAGCCGTTATTTTTTATTTTTTAAAGAGCAGTTTTCTATTAAAAAATTAATGCAGTTGCGCTAGCTAGCTGAAAGCTAAGTCCCGACTTCTACTCAGCGGCCCAGCCGGAGATGCGTGGAAGATGTCGGTGTCGGGGCTGAAGGCCGAGCTGAAGTTTTTGAAGTCTATTTTTGATCCGAACCACGAACGGTTCCGGATAATTGACTGGAAGCCCGACGAGCTGAGCTGCCAGTTTAATGTAACTGGGGAAAAACTGCTAATTATCCACTGCAACATAACGGTGAGTAAACAAGTACGCACGTACCGAGGGGGGGTTATGCTAGTCGGACACTTCCCGTGTTAGCGACTTAACGTCAGGCAGTTGCAAAAAAGGGAGATAAATACTCGTTTTCTAAGGCTTTTATGTTGACTTTAAACGTTTAAAAACCAGTCTCAGCCATGGGGTTTCTGTTGTCCAACCGTTTAAAAATTATAATCACGTCTTCAAAATCAAATGTTACTTTTCAAAGTCCGAGTTCGGTGCTGCGACAAACAGGAATCTGGATTATACGAGTTGACGCCAATGACCTGTTTTATGTTTCGTAATCTCCATTTTATTTATTTGTTTGTATTATTATTTATTTTTAGGAATCCTATCCATTGACGCCACCAATATGGTTTGTGGACTCCGACGACCCGAGCTTGGCGCAAGTTTTGGAGAGGTTGGAGGATGTGAGGAAAGGCAGCACCTTGGTAAGTTAACCCCACTTTCTGCACACATTTGCTGACAGTGTTGTTCATCGCTGTGATGAAGTCTTTGTCACCCCCAAATATTGATTGGAGACTCACTTGGATCACTGACTCTGATCTAAGTTCTGGAAAATGCTTCCTTTATATTCCTAATCTATCATGCACTGAAATAAGGGACTACACTTTGCACCTAGACTTAATAAAACCATGTGATTAAACACGTATCGATCATGTTGCCTCTGATGACTTATCTTTGGATTATTGAACCAGCCTGCTGCAGTGAGCGTCTTCAAATGTCAGGCTTGATGCCTACAAGTCTGCAAATTGCTGATTATTATTGTGCGTACTCATTCTTGTTGTTTATATATCAGAATGACCAAATTTGCTCAACGAGAAACAAAACAGCTGAGTAATTGAAGTAGTCCGCTCTGTAACTTCAAAGCCAAAAAAGTAGAAGTGAGACAGAAATGATCAGACTCCAAATAAGAGGCATGAAAAGCAAATCAAGCAGCTTCAAGACAGATAAACTCAGGTCTTCACGATTCAAGAAGAGCGTCTTTGTGAAACTCAAAATGACCTAAATACTTTCTGGTGTCGGTACCTCCAGTGATTTCTGATAAGTACTCTTACATTAGTAGACCTCATGATGCAAAAAGCATGCACTGATGTTTGAATGAGGTTATTTGTAGCCTTTGCATTTAGACACTACTACTACTACTACTACTACTACTACTACTACTACTACTGCTACAGCCACTGTTACAGCTACTACTACTAATATTAATACTAATGCTACTACTACTAATAATAGATTGTAAGAAACAAAAGCCAAAGAAAAGCATGGCCTTTTTAAATAGAAGCTGGTAGTTTTGTTTCCTTTCTTTTTTATAATTTTGACTAATCAAATACTACAAAAAACAAAAAAATTATTTGGAATGTGTAAAGTGTGAACTGCACATTCTTCCTTTCTAGGTTGTGTAGAAAAAGTGCATATACATGAGTCTTGCACATAGAGTGCCATAGCATTATTTGAAAAGTTTGTGTACACTGTTATGCTATACTTGGATTAGTTTAAATGTAATACAACACATTTTTAAGTACTGCTGTGAAAATGTGAAATTTGTACCATAGGATTTGATTAGTGTTTTTTGACAAACATGTCTTCAACGGTCCAAAGAGAGCAATGCAACATTGAGGTCTTTATAGTCTGTGATAATCCGTATGTAATTCTGTTTATAAGACCACATTCTGACCTATTTCTATATAGCATATGTTTCTCAATACAAGACAAACAAAAGGCCATTTTTCTCGACAAAGTTGTTCGTTCGCACTGCATTTGTCTGATTTCAGCATTAGTTAAGATATGTGTCAAAAGTAGCACATTTGTTAATGTGAGAAGATGAGATCAGCGTGGCTTTCTTCTGTTCCTCACTTGTTTTGGTGGTGCTCCATATTAGATCTGCACCAGATTTGCAAAGGCACGTAGGCAACAAGTGCAGAACCTTCACACCCAAGACGCCATTTATTGACATGCTGTTTGAAGACCTACTCACTGAAAATAAGTTTTTTTGTTTGTTTGTTTGTTTTTAAATGTCAACAATAAAAAAAAAATCTTGGTAGAAAAGTTGTTTACTACTAGAATTATTTATTTCTTTGTACCTGGAATTTTTTTTTTTTATGTAATAAACATTTAATAGTTCATCCTTTGGTCTATTTCTGGTATTACTGACTTTTTGTGCTTATCAAACAAAAGACTTAGATTTAACCTATACATGTTAATGACTGCCACTTACCTCTATCCCTTCTCTTATTTGTTTTGCAGTACTACTAGTGAGTCCTCTGATGTTTATATCCATACTGTGTAATGTCATTATTGTACCTTGGTTTACTCAAACAATCACCATATTCTCATATTCTGCATCTGTACATTATTCTACAGCTTCCTTTTCAATCCTCTGCATCACATTTTAAAAAGAATATATTTTTAATTTACTTGTTCAGCGCATCACAATTTACATTTAGGAATATGTGAGAGGAAAAGATGGCCTTTTTACAAAGCATGTACATATATTTTTAGCCATGAGATATTGCATAGTAAGTTTACTTTGCAAGCTGTTTATCTAACTTTTTATGTCGTTGTTGTGTTTCGTCATGTCCAGCTTCTGCAGCAGTTGAAAAAGCTCATCTGTGACCTTTGTCGTTTGTACAACCTCCCACAACATCCTGATGTGGAGATGCTAGACCAGCCCCTGCCTGCAGGTCCTGTTGAAAAAGACAGAAAGGCAAGTTTCCACTTAATGCTACTTTTAACAAATATGCCATGCTTGCATCCTGCAGATTAAGGTGTTTTCTTTTGCTTTCACAAACTAGTTGATCTTGGGTATATCTTGGCAATCTACATGTGACTGCTGTTAAAGATTTGTGCTCATTCTCCATCCGTGCTCAACAGAAGGCGGTCAGTTTGATTTGTGCTCTTTGGTTTGTGTGTAGCATGGAACAGAGGAGGTCACGTCAGAAGAAGAAGAGGAAGATGATATGGGGGAAGTAAGTTCTCATCTTTTCATGTCCATCCATTATCTTTTACCTGCTCCTTCCTTTTTGGGTCGTGGGGTCACCGGTGCCCACATCCAGCTATTACTGCGAGAGGTGGGGGACACCCTGGACAGCTCTCAAGTCCATCATGGGGACACATAGAGACAAGCAACTAGGGGTGCAAACCTCTGTCTGTCAATTCCATTGCGATTTTTGGTGGCACGATTCAATTCAGAAATGATTTTTTTATTGAAATGGTCATAATGTTTGTTTAAATTATGTAATTGACTAGATGAAAAGATTAAACAACAATGTAAACAAATAGAACATTTATTTAAAACAATAATTTTAGGTTCCTTACTCTATCAAATCTTTTTGCATCATTTTATATTTATACCAAAAATAGGAACAAATATAGGAGTGCATACAATTCTGTAACTTAAATTACCAGTAATAGGTTAGCTTAGCTGCCTGGCTCTTTCAAAAATAAAAATAAATCTAGGAACAAATAATTCATCCATCCATCATTTTTACTTACGTCCTCCTTTTCGGGTCACGGGAGTCACTGGTGCCCATATCCAGCCAGCCACCCTGGACAGGTATCAAGCCCATCACAGACAAATAAAGATTCAAGATTCTTTTATTTGTCATTCCAACACGTGGTGCATTGTGAATAACATTGTGTACACAGGGTCCCAGTTACATCCAACAAAGTATTAAAATGTAAAAGAAAAACAGTAATAAGATATGAACTAAGAAAAACATCAACTAAAAACACACTCCGCACTAGTAGCATAAAAACAGTACGTTGAACAGCAGCACAAGCATGAGTCTGTGTGAGCAGATGAGCACGAATGAACACAGCAACGTGAACCAGATCAGCAGCAACATGAACCAGATCAACAGCAACATGAACCAGATCAACAGCAACATGAACCAGATCAGCAGCAACATGATGTGATTATCCTGGTTAGACATTCATGAGTCTAACAGCTTCAGGGTAGAAGCTGTTCCTCAGTCTAGTGGTTCTACACTTAATGCTCCTTAACCTCCTTCCTGAGGGGAGCGGGGCAGAAAGTGTGTGCTGGGTGAGTGGGGTCCTTCATGATGCAGGTGGCTCTCTTCCTGCATCTGGAGGTGTATATGTTTGTGATGGTGGGGAGGCTGACTCCAACAGACTTCTGTGCAGCCTTCACCACTCTATGCAGAGCTTTTCTTTCTGCAGCTGTGCAGCCTCCATGCCACACGTTGATGCTGGAGCACAGGATGCTCTCCACTGCACACCTCTAGAAGGAGGTGAGGACTGCGCTTCCCAGACCAGCACAGGTGTGCAGGACTGCGCTTCCCAGACCAGCTCGACTCAGCCGCCTGAGGAAGTAGAGTCTCTGATGGGCTCTCTTGATCAGGCTGATGAGAGAGATCAAGAGAGAGATTCTTGATCAAAATATATAAATACAAAAGTAAACAAAGACTTCAGCTTACCACAGTGCATTAACCTCCAACTCAAAATAAAATACAGACCACAGTTTTTTTTTAACCATATTGCTCCAACATTTGCTATATTTTCAAAACTTAACCTAATATGAAATAAACAGATTTCACAGTCTTAACCATATTGATTCATATTTGGTAAATCTTTAACAAATCTCAAAACTTGTGCAAGTCTGCACAAAATCTATTCTGAACTGTAATGTATAAACTATCTAAATTGTATAATTTAGAACAGTCTCCAGGCCATGTCTCTCATCTGATCTCTCTTCAACCTGTTAAAAAGACATATTACATTAAGAGTTTTGGATAACTTGTCTATATACGTTTTTGTATAACATGAGAACAGTTGCCTTTCAGCTGCATTAATCAGAGCTTCTCCCACGTTGCTCTTTGTTTCATGGTGGTGTTGTGGCGCTGCTTTTATCGCTAAAAAGCTACGTGAAGGAGTAACATATGTTGGGTCCAGCGTATTAAAAATAAACATGAACCCCTCACCTTCCACTGAGCTGTCTGGTCGTAAATTCTTTGTGATATAGCAGGAGATGGAGGGAAATCTTCACAACCTTTGGGGAATTAGCTGGAAATTTGTTTGTTGCAGAGTTCACTGATCTGCCACTTTGGCTTTTCATATTCCTTCCATGCGTTTGTCATATTTTCAAAATACTGCACCACATTTTTATTTTACACTTCTTGCAAACAACCGTGCTCTTGTTAAGCTCTGTCTTCTCCCAGAACATTGCAGAATCCAAAATGACTTTAAATCGATTTTTTTAACGACGAAAGAGCGAGTTGAATTGCGCTGTCCTCCCGCTCCATGCTAGCAGACTCGGGGAGTGGTGGCGCAGAGGTTAGAGAAGATGGGCCTGTGATCGGAAAGTCGCAGGTTCAACTCCCGGTACCGTCGACATCAAAATGTGGGTGGAAAAGGTGAAACACCCACACCTGCCTCCACCCTCATTCATCCCACTCTGGGCCCCTGAGCAAGGCCCTCAACCCCCACCATCTGCTCCCAAAAACAGGTCTCTTGAAAATGAGTTCTTGTGACTAAATGAGACTACCTGGATAAATAAAGGGTGAATGGGGGAAAAAGGACTCCATTCAGATAAAGGGAGCTGGCTAACTAGCTTGCTGTACGGTGGCCTACAAGGCCATATTCTACGGTGACAGGTGGACACGTAATGTGATATGCAGTACACTCAGGAGTAGTAGGAAAAAAAACCTGTTTTTAAATCACTTTATGAGCCTTTAGAATCTATTCAGAATCACCAGGACTAGGAATCTATTTTTTTAATGAATCAATTGTTTTTTTTCTGCACTCCTACAAACAACCATTCTCTCTCTCACTCACACATAGGGACAATTTAGAGTTTCCAATCAGCCTAACATGCATGTTTTTGGTCTGTGGGAGGAAACCCACGCATGCACAGAGAGAACATGCAGACCCCACCCAGAAAGGTCCCAGGCTGGGATTTGACCCAGTGGCCTTCTCGCTGTGAGGCAACCGTTCTACCATCTGAGTTGCCGTGCCACCTATCGTTTCATGTCCTTTTGTTTTATTTTTCGTGTTTCTGCTTCATACCAGTTTATTTTCCTGTCATCGTATGTATTGGTTCTTGTTTGATCAGGCATTGTAATTTTTTTTTTTTGTTTACGGTTGATCATTAGGACATTGAAGACTTGGACCATTATGAGATGAAAGAGGAGGAGCCTGTGGACGGGAAAAAATCAGAAGACGATGGTATTGAGAAGGAAAATCTAGCAATCCTTGAGAAGATCCGAAAAAATCAGAGACAAGACCACCTAAATGTGAGTCTGTAGTGATGTTTTTAATATCATTTCAGAAATGAAAGATGTTTATTTCTTTCTGTATACCTCAAATTTAAAGATGTGACGTGTGTCCATTATACAAGACCTTATTTGCCAGTGTTGCAGAGCGAATTGGAAATATCCTTTTGTCCTCCATACATGTATGTAAATTTGATCTAGATAACTTAAAAAAAATAAGCAACTTTCATTTTGGTGTGTCTGCATCTATGTGTTAGATAGGTCACTATTGAAAATTGGGTTTCAAAATCAAAATTCAAGATGGCCACCACCATATTTTATTTATTTATTTATTTATTTTTAATCTTTATTGAAAAGTACAGAACAATACAATAAAATGCAGTATACAGTAATGATATAACCGACGCCAGGGGGCTACAAACACTGAGACAATAATTTACAACAACATATTACATAAATATATTGAAGAGAGCACATAAGGTGCAAGTTTTTGTGGGCTTAGTGTTGGTGGAATATTTAATAGTTTTGATGTATTGTTTGACCTCATTTTCAAAAATGGAGATAAGAGGTTTTTGATTAGTGTATCGACATTTATGAATATGCCATTTGGCTAGGTCTATAATAAGATTAATAATATAGAACTGTTTTTCTTTAGTTGTTGGGTAGACAGTGAAGCCAAACAAAACATGTTCAAAGCAAAGTGAGAGATCTGGTTCTATAAAAGTAGAAATCAAAATACAAATACTTTTCCAAAATTGAGTCGAGAAGGGGCAAGACCAAAATAAATGAAAGACATCTTCTGGGTTTTATCACAAAAAGAGCAAATTTGCCACCACCATATATATATCTGTAATCTGCCCACCCTAATCATTTGAGGGAACTATGCTTTCTAGTGATTATTTTGTTTAAAGTTACAGTTTCCTCAAATTATTAAAGTGACAGAATATTATATGGTAGCCAAGGCCACCAATGGCCACCCCCTGGTTCTGCCATTGCACCTGGTGGGGGATGAAACTGCTCCCTCCACTCGTCAGGATCAGTCAGTCTGTGTTGCCTCAAACAAGCAAAAAACAAACAAACAATACAAACTACCTCCATTCTTCTACACCATATGTGTCAAACTCATGGCCCGGGGGCCAAATGTGGCCCTTGTTGACATCTGATCTGGCCCCCAAGCTGATATGTGAAACGTAGAATAATTCTATCTCTTTAATTTTTTCAGTAATCTTTGATTATAATGTTTAAGGCACAACAGAGAACATCAAATGAGACCAACCAAACTCTTATTGAGTAACATGTAACCAAGCAAAGATCTTGGGTATCTGATTTGAGTTAGTGTGGTTTTTGAAATTGGCCCTTGGTTTGAAAAAGTTTTGAGTTTAGGCCTCTTGTAAGTGAGTTTGACGCCCCTGTTCTACACAGTGTAACTCCAACCCACTTGAATATCTTGCACAAAAACATTAATGTTGACCTGTATTACTAGTTCAATTCCAGTCCAGAAAAACACTTATCTCCAAAACTACAAACTTTCACTGTTTGGATAGTGTCTGTTTATCAAGGAAACAAAAACTTGTTAAAGTTAATGTTTTAATGTGTGTGTTAAAAATCTGAGGTTTCTCAGGATCCTTCTCAGTAACTATGTTTACATGGACATAAGTAATTGGATTAAATGGCTATTCGGAATAAAATCATGTAAACGCCCCATTCTGAACCGATTCAGCTCAATCCGAATAAATTTGTAATCCGAATGAGAGTGGTTTATGCTGATTCATAATCTGAACGGTGTGCATGTAAACCCTTAATCTGATCATTTTATTCCGATCTTGGAAAACTGACCTGACTGTGCATGTGCGACCTATGTGTACCTCACGTATTTCCACCTGGCTAGATGCTAATATGATGGGGAAGGAAACTGGTCGGTGAGCGACAACATTTCTACTAGAAACTTTGAATGAGTTCATGATCAGATTGTGCCCATGTAAACAATACATTCAGATTATTTAATCCAAACCCATTTCAATACGATCAAAGAATTTTGCGCATCTAATCAGCTAGTGACTCGGCTGATGAATCCGTTTAAAATTGCTGAAATAAAATGTCTTTATTGCTATAAAATTAATATTCTCTGTTTGCCATGCAAGTAATATTTGACTTTTTTTCACAGTAAATATATCCAGAGGGTATATTCATGCTGTGTCACTGATGTTTGCTCACATTTGTACAAATGACAAGTAATGAATTGCAAAACTGTTTTTTGTTTCTTGTTGCAATGTTTGTCATTTTGCAGGGAGCTGTATCTGGTTCAGTGCAGGCTTCTGACCGCCTAATGAAGGAGCTAAGAGAGATCTACAGGTCTCAGAGTTACAAGACAGGTATGCACACGGCACAATGGTTGGGGTTTGTTGGGAACAAAGGAAATGTCAAAAACACAGAGGTGAAACGACACACACTGTCAGATCCTTTTTTTTTGTTGTTGTTGTTGTGACAGGTAATCTGCTCAACATCAACTAATTCAGAAAATAATTAAGTACTTAATGAATGTTATAAGATTGGATTTAGACATTTTGACATTTCTATTGGCAAAGATGTCACTTGTGGACCTCCTTCTGAAATCCTTTAATTATTACTCTGCAAGGTAATTTTTTAATGCGTTGACGAGGCGTGATCGAGATTAGCTCTTGTCAGAATGTATCCTTCGCTCTGCCCCATTCGGTTTCATTGTTTTAATAATGGAAAAAAAAAATGCAATGAAACATGCTTTAGGTTCAAGCCTTTAAATTGGACGTGTCAGAAGACTTGAATGTAATTTTGTTTTGCAGGCATCTACTCAGTGGAGCTTGTTAATGACAGCCTGTATGAATGGCACGTCAAACTGAGGACGTAAGTAACTTGTCTTGTTGTAGTTTTTGTTTCTGTGTTAATACTAACAGACCGAACCAACAGGGTGGACCCAGATAGCCCCTTACACAGTGATTTACAAGTCTTAAAGGAAAAAGAAGGAATGGATTACATTTTACTAAACTTCTCTTATAAAGTGAGTAAAACTAACTTCACATTCACAAAAATTATTCAGAATACTGGAGACTTTTATTTTAATTACTGTTTTCTTTCTTAGGATAATTTCCCTTTCGATCCACCATTTGTCAGGGTAGTTTCTCCTGTGCTTTCTGGAGGGTAAGTATTTTCTTTTTTTAAATGCACATTTTCTTCTGTTAGTTTTAAGTAGGTGTGTACGTTTTTAATTTGAACTGAAAATGTTGCCTTTCTTGATTATTTTCTTTTAAGTTATGTTCTCGGAGGAGGCGCCCTTTGCATGGAGCTTCTCACCAAGCAGGTGTGCAGCATAATCTAATAATCCCGTAATGTAAATAGGCGTTGCGTGAAACTTTTGTGATGCCTTGAGTTGTTTTGCATCCGTTATGTTTGTTTGTGCATGACTTTCAATTTTAAAAAGCTGCTCTTTTGGGTTTTTGATTGTAGGGTTGGAGCAGTGCCTATTCCATTGAGTCTGTCATCATGCAGATCAATGCCACTTTAGTCAAAGGAAAAGCCAGAGTGCAGTTTGGAGCCAATAAAGTAAGTGAGAATGTTATTTTGAAATTGTTATTATTAGGTTAGTTTTACATGCTTTTGCAAGCGCTCAACGTTTCTTTTGCATTTCTCTCAACATTTCTGTCTGATTGCAAACTCTCAATGTTTATTTTTTATATCCTTTCTGTCTCATGTATATGTTTAATCTCTGCTATAGCTTATACATTTCATGCACATCAAGTTGTAAGGCAGTAATGGTTATTGTTTGCGAACACAACATTCAGTCATTCGTGCAGCTTCCTTCAGGAACCACAGAGTGCACCTTGAGGTGCGGCGATCTAGTTGTCTCCAAAAATAGGAAAAACACCCTAAGTGACCTTTGTTTGAATCCAGAGTCTTTTTGGGCTGTCTTTTCTTAGCCTTGCCCTTTTTGACCTTTTTCTATGGGCATGACATGAGGCGGCTTCAGTGTCTCTATAAGGTGGTCTCACCTGTTTCTATCTGTTTTTAGAACCTACTCAGTCAAGGTTCCAAATGAGACAAATCAAGCTCAAGACTTACTGTCATTTTCAGACTATTGAGCTCACCCGAATTTAAGCCACGCCCACTAAATCAATAAAAATAATAATTTTGTACGTTTATAGGCCACGCTTGTCAATAAGCCGCGGGTGTTCATGTTGTAACATGAGATATTTACACGGATAGAATTTTTAAACTTTTTGATAAATACATATTGGTAACATACACAAACACATACAGTAAATGTTTTTTTGTTTTTTTTCTTTTTGAACAGTGCCTGTAATACAGCTGGTTTAAAAAATAAAATAAAGTAGCTTAACAGGAAGCCGTTGATTGCTATCTTCGCATTCCTTCTGCACAAGCTTGTGCTGTCCTCCGTCATGCAGCTGCCTTTTGGAACATAACGGGCACAACAGGGAGGGGAGGAGAGAACGGGCCATTTCATTGTTCCACTGTGACATGTTCGGTAATTTCATTGGTCAGATTATTATTTTTTTACCTTTATTTATACAGGTAGTCTCATTGAGTCACGAGGACCCAAGAGAGATGTGTATTGGGCAGCTATGTGAGCGCCCGGATGTGACGAGGTTAAATGTTTTGGCGGCAGAAAGCTCGTTGGCTCATCAAAAAAAAAAAAATCCATAAATTAGCCACAGCATTGTTTAAGCCGCAGTGTTCCAAAGTGTGCGGAAAAAAGTAGCGGCTTGTAGTTCGGAAATTGTGGTACTTTTTTTAAAGATTCCTCTTAAAGCTGCTGATCAGTAACAGTGTAGACACAGCACAACAGTTAAGCAGTGACAGTCTGAGAGTGACACTCTACACCTCAGTGGAATGTAACAAGCGTGCAGCAGAATTTATCTTAAGGCTTGAAAATAAAACTTTGGAGTAATTTTGTTTAACGTGCGGCTGTTGGGATGGAAAAGGCAAAAGAAAAAACATAAATTGTAGCTTCCATCTTCCAGGGCCACTTCTAGGTATAAAATGAGTCCCATAGGATTTTGGTTCTCTTGGTAAAAAACATAAAAGACTCAAAGTTGTGTTTTTTTTAATCTTGTGATGCAGAATCAGTACAATCTTGCCAGAGCACAGCAGTCCTACAAATCCCTGGTTCAAATTCACGAAAAGAACGGTGAGTGTTTCCGTCTCTAGTTTCATACGTTTGTTCGCTGAAACCAGAATCCTCTGATGTGTTGATTCACTGATCGATATTGATCCTCAGATCATTGTTCATCTACTAAACACGTTAACGTTAACATGCCGGATCGTTGGTTAATTCTTGTGTAACAGGTAGAAGTGCTTCAAGGAATGTAACAAAAAGAAGGTGGATCACACCAAAACAAAACCGTATGGTGTACAACTGATCATCATTTACTCAACTCTGAATTCATACCTCAACAATGTTGATGTCTTTTTGGCTTTAGCTACATAAAGTAACACATGCTGGTGGACTGGATGTCCTGCAGGCTGTCTTTTTAGTGGACACACCAGCAGCTCACCAACAACAGCAATAAATACATGTTTAGTTTACAAATTGTTTTTTTTTTTATATATCTGTAGTTCTCTTCTCAAACACACATAGACAGGACTGTTCTTCTCATCAAATAATAATTGTAACTAATTTTTTGCTTCTTTTTTTTTAGGCTGGTACACACCCCCTAAAGAGGATGGCTAATACAGACTATTGCCTTTCCTGCCCTGGGACCACATGTCTTAGATTATTATTTTTTCTTTTTCTTGTGACCAATTTCATTTTTAGCCTGCAAGTAATATTCTTTACATGACCGTTTGAACTTCAAAAACCAAATTCCTCATTTAATGACCACCCAAACCCCACACAGATTCAGATACGCTCATCTCCACCTGAAAATGGACACGGTTGCAGCTTGTCCTCTCTTCAGATACTCATTTCTTTATACATCTGTTTGGAGAAGTCCTTTTTTTTTATTGCAATAGTCATCTCATGCCCCATACATTTGACAAACAAAACAATTGAAGTCACTCTTTTTAGTTTTGGCATCGAGCATGTCATGGTTACTTGCTGGCTTAGCGATGAACGGTGCAGCATGACTTCCGAGGCTGGATCGCTTTTACACCTCATGTTTTGGACGGCCTGAGCAGGAGAGGACGACGACGGGCCTTTTCTCAGGCTGACTGGGACAGGCCGCTAAAAAGAACAGCACACTGCTGGCTTTCAGTCAGGAAGAAACTCGCCATCGTCATCCTCATCATCACAACCAGCAGCAGGGCGACTCTGCAGGAGAGGTTTGGTGCGCGACTCGCCTGGCAGCATAACGAGCGTGATCAGGCGAAGCGGGGGCATGTTTGGATTGGCTCACACTGTAATGTAATGGATTTTAACTCCACTGTAAACATGTACATTTGTATTTCTGCTAAAGGATTTGTTTATAATGTAATCTTGTGTAGGTCTTTGGCTGGGCAGAGACTGTAATACTATATACATTTATTAATTGCAGGGGCTTTGCAACTTGGAGCCCATTTAAAAAAAAAAAAAAAAAAAAACTTAGATACTTTTGAAGTATCAGAAGGAAACAAAAGCCCACGTGTTCTTATGTAAACTTAATGACTACTGCAGTTTCTTTTTGTGTTTTTATTGACCTCTAATTCTTTTTTTTTGGCAACAGTGATAGTTTCACCCCTCCTCTGTTTGATGGCACTTCATAACAGTGATGTCAGACGGCTGTTAGCTTCCCAGAGGTTTGGACATTCATGTCACTCAGACTAGCTGAACCTCAGTAAGGCTACACAGCAAGGACACGTTCGTATGGAGTTCTGTTAAAATGAAGAACGTTATAACAGCTTTGTCTCCTGCTTGGTTCCTGAGGCCATTTCACTTTCTGACTACTAGTGTAGCTGTCTGGAGGGGGGAGGAATGACCTTTACCTTCTGACTCTTCTTTTGACGTCACAGCTGTTTTAAAAAAAATGCAGCCAGAGTTACAGATTCACATCAATGGATTCCTCTTCATACAATGTAGCTTCACACCTGGAGTCTGTTTCCAGAATTATTTGTGCAGGTTTAATAAATATTTGTTACCATTTGTCCCAGAAGGAAAAACAAAAAACAAAAAAAAAAACCAGCTCTTCCCATGACCACTTCTCTGGTTAGTATTCATGACCACTCTCAGCACAGCTGTATACCCCGCAGTGTGCTGAGGCTTTGATGTAATGTGAGTAATACGCAGAAAACTCTGTGGAGCATTCCAATTAGCGCAGCTACACATACGTGGCTGTTCTGTTGTGTACTTACTTGCATTGGTTTAAGTATATTGTCCTGACAACCAGTGTCGAAGGCTTAGTTACACCATTTTATGCAGTGACGTTTTAATTTTGGGTTTCCGGTGTGTTCCTTGCCTCAGACTGGCTGAAACAAAGCTTCATATTCAGCACATCCGATATTTTCGTGGTGAACATGACAAAGAATCTCACTCATTTGTTTATACAGTAATCTACAGATCGTAGGCATGGTTGTTAGCTGTTGTAATGTGTGTTTCTAATGTACCGATCACTCCCCACCCTCTCCGTTTTAGTCAGATTGTTTATCACACCCTTGCATTTTCTGGACAAGCAAACTCAGGAATACATAACCGCACACTCAACTTTGCAAAGGTTTGGTTCAGTCCTCACAAAAAGCCAGATTGAATGTCTCAATCTTTTTTTTCTTTTCTTCCATTTTTTTAAACGATGCCCTTGTTTTCCCTGTAGGCATTGTGGTGTGTGTGGCTATTGGATTTCACACATTTTCAAGGCTAAAGATGTCTCTAACCCGGTGGTTCCGAACACTGGTCCTTGAGGAACACCATCCTGCATGTTTTAGCTGTTTCCCTGCTTTGACACACCCAATTTGAATGACTTGGTGATGAACAGGCTTCGGCAGAACTTTAGGAAGAAATTAAATCACAGGATCAGGTGTGTGGAAGCAGGGAAACCATTAAACATGCAAGGTAGTGATCGTCAGGGACCAGGGTTGGGATCCACTTGAATCATGGTTCGATTGCTCCAACCCTCAGATTACGCTGCGCTCAGTGAGGGGTTCAGAGCACATACCCTTTCTTTTTGATATTGCCGTATCTTGCATGTCAATATGACAGTGGGTATTTCCATTTTTCTCGTCCCCACCCAAGCATTGTGGATGACAGAGTGGTTGTGTTGGCTGACTAGAAGAACTAGATGTTTCCCATCTTTTCATGGCTTGTTGTGGTTTCCCAGAGCATCAGTGCACAGGTCTGAAACGACGAGACACCAACTCGTTATCTCGCCTCCTTGGACTTACCTTTTAAAGACGATCCCCAAGAAAAGCAGCAGCTGAGATTCGTGCGCCCTCGGAACAAAACTTTGATACGTCACAGAATTGACGTTTGGAACACTGATGTGCTCAAAGGTCCAGTGCACTGAATGCCAGCAGCCCATTTCTGACTAACAAGGACTTCTCAGCTTTTGACAACTGACACATGACTGAGAAGCGAACGCGCCTGATCCTGGGTTCTTTACCTTGCTTCATGAACTGCGGTGGCCAGGTTATAAAAGTTATGCACTGTACGCATGCTTTTGTTTGGTTGTTTCTTCCTTTTTTTTTTTTTTTCCTGTTGCAAGGGTGATTTTGACAATGTAAAGGAATTTGTAAACTTGCATCAAGTTTATGAATAAAAAGTTTTATGGAATAACTTTTGATCATGTTCTTTCAAAGGAAATCTGTAAAAGTATAACTCCATGTACAACACTGAAATGCCTGGATTACACAATTAATGACGTTTAGGGAATGCAAATTCTACCATTTCAAGAAACGAGGCGGGAATCGAGTTTAAACCTCCATCCATGATGGATGCTCTTCATCGCCTGGCTTTCTTTGAGTGCGTCTTGTGTTTTCCAGCAGATGGTGGTGTTCGCCTAAAGATTCAGCTCAGTTTTTGTCTGACAGCTGTTCACCTGAACTCATGCATCATTTTTCCATCTTTTTTTTTTTTTTCTGGTGTTGCTCCATGCCATGCTGCCTTTATTTAATAAACTATAATAAGAAGAATGCTCAGGTTATGTTTTAATAACTCAAACTGAAATATTCTACCCAAAGATAAAAATGGTTCAATCTACCATATTTAATTAAATTAGCTAACAAATACATTTAATTATATTATTAGAGATTCCTGGGTTTGGGCCCTTTGCACCCTGTACAAAAGATGATTTGAAAGATTTAACTTTTTATTTTTTTTTTCATACAAGGCTAAAATGTTTAAGTCCAACAAGATTAGACTTTTTTTCCTCCTCTGACCATTTATGATTCAGTTAATGTTCAAATGTTGTGAACTCCAAAAGAGTAGAAATTATTTTAAAGTAAAATGGTTTGGAGTTTTTATATTAGTGGTGCTAAATGTCCATTTCAAGGAGCTTCTTGTATCTAATCTAGTTTAATCTGGGGTTTTGTAGGCTCAATCATCCAGGTAGATAACAAAAAAAGGTTAAATCGTGTCATTGGACCATTTTCTTAAAAAAAAAAAAAACTGTTCCAGATGACATGATTTAACCTTTTTTGTTCTTATTCTGGAATCTCCTTATCAGGGCTACTAGAGACGACACAATTCTCCAAAAATTAAACCATTTCTTTTTGCTTGTCCAAAAAAAAAAATGCTGTTCACAAATGTTGATGCAGATGATGATGACAAAATAATGAACTTTGTTCAACACATGACATGAGATGCCTCCGGCTGGGAAACAAGACATACTTTCATTCCAGCAGAAGAACAGGATGGTTTGTGTTTGTTCCGCTGCTCTCAGTCCACTTCAGATAAAAAAAAAAATAAAAAAAAAGATTATTCATAGTAGCTAGATCATGAAGGACAAACTATCAGGAAATCAAAGTGGGAACTATGCAACAGAAGGAAGATCACACCACAGGACCACAAGCTACAAGAGTCAACATTGTAGGGAAAATTTCAAATTCAAATGTATTTTTTTTAATCTTGTTTTACTGCTAATTTATTACTGCATGCTACTAATGTACAGTTTGTCACTTAAGAATTATATGTTTAGTGTTTCTGCAGTTTTCTCTAAATGCAGAAAAGCTTTTGACATTTCAGTTTCTGTCTAATCTGAAATGTTCCACTAGATGTAGCTGAAGGACTCCTGTGTTGCATATTTTCTTTAAATTACTGGAAGCTGAGGAGCAGCAAGCTTGTGTTATCAGACAGTTGATGCTTTATGATGAGAGTAAACAGTAATGAGACCTTTTCAGTGAGAGCCCAAGCCTTCCACTAGATGACATTTTATTTTAGTTCTCATGATGAGCAGAACAGTCATGTTGCTGTAAAGACTCTTGCATATTAAATATCACTCAAACCAGCGCAGAATGATTTTCAAGGTGTAAATAAAATAAAGAAAAGCTAAATGGATATACTATAATTATTATGTCTGTTTAAGTTTTGCTCTTTTTCCAGACTTAGCTAGTCTGTTCTTCGTGCTGGAATAAGAATCTGATGAACTCTGTGCTTTCACCCCGACACAGCAAGAAACATACAGATCTAACTATTAGCACCAGGTGGGTCGTGTTCCACATCAGCTGGAGATGGTTGATAACCAGAAGCTTAACCACAGACCACAGCGCTTCGTGTGGAGCAGAGAGCTGCATCCAGGGCACCCAGAGGATCAGATGGGGGGGTTAAGGGCCTTGCTCAAGGGTGGCCCAAATAAAGGTGGACGTAGATGCGGGTGCGTCACCTTTTCTACCTGCATTTTAGGGGTCACAGTCAGCAGGGGATTTGAACTAGTGTCCTTCGAATCACAGGTTTACTTCTCCAACCTCTGTGCCACCGCTCTGCTTTCCACTAGTGACAGGCTTAAATATACAGGACGCAATTTTAGTCTGTCAGTTTTACACCTGCACACAGTGTTTGAAGGAAGTCAACAGGTAAGTTGTACTATTTAATGCATGCTAGTTTTAAATTGACCTTTTTTTCTCTCGTGCTTATTTAACTATTTAAAATTACGACAAGCTCTAACTAAACTAGAGAAATTTCATTTCCTGCGAAAATGCAGTGTGAATACTTATTGCTGAAGAATTTACTAAAAAACAGCTGGAATGAGTTTAAAACATGCTGAAAAGTAGCTGAAAGAAGAAGCTTAAAACTTCCAAAAGGAAGTGGAAGGAGCTGAAATGAGCTGAAAAAAAATGTGGAATTAGCTGAAAAGCTAAAGTTAGCACAAAAACAGCTGAATAGTGGCCGAAATGGCAGAAAAGGCTGATATTAGCAGAAATAATTTAATTAGGCTGAAAGCAGCAAAAATTAGCACAAAAACTGAATTTATCTGAAAACAGCTGAAATTAGCTAAAAAATTCTAAAGTGGCTGAAAAAGTAGAACAAGCTTAAATTAGCAGACAAAAGCAGAAAGAACATATTAAATGAAAAAAGCAGAAATTAGCACAAAAAATGGAAATTATTTGAAAAAAGATTAATTGGCAACAACAAGATAAATAGCTGAACATTAGCTGAAAAAGCAGAAAGAAGCTGAAATTACCACAAGGAAGTGGAGAGAGCACATTTTTGTTGAATTAGGCTGAACAAAATTGAAATTGTTGCAAAAATGTGGAATTAGCTGAAAAGCTAAAATTAGCATAAATCAGCTAAATAGTAGCTGAAATAGCAGAAACTTACAGAAATAAGCTGAAAGGAGCATAACAAGCTAAAATTAGAAAGTGGTTAGAAGAAGCACAATAATGCTGCAGTTAGCAGAAAGAATCTGAAAGGAGCACAAAACTGCTGGAAAAAACAGCTGAAAAACAGCCAAAGGTAGCTGAATAAAATTTTAATATGCACAAGGAAGCTGAAAGAAGCTGAACCAAAACAAAATGTGAAAGGAGCAGTAAAAGTTTGTGAACATCTAAAGATTTGAAAGATGTAAAATGAGCTCAATTCATTTTCTATAAGAAAAAAGTGTCAGAAAATGCTAAATTAAAAAAGAAAGAAAAAAGAAAATTGCGCCAATACCAAAAGCCATAGCAGGATTGTCCTGAAAGAGCTGAACATACGGAAGAAAAATGGATCACAATAGTGTGAATGCTTCACAAACGTTCATTCACACAATCATTTGTTACTGTCAGTTCTCTCAGTCAGGCCCCAAACATGCTTTTAACAGCTGCAACATTTTAGAGGCAACATCAGATGGTTTCACAGACAGCAGCAACGTTTTGTGCTGAGATGCTGATCGTGGTCTGAGCCTCGTTAAAGTAGATGAACAGAAGCAGAGAGCTGCAGTGATGACGCCCTGTTTGAGAGAAGAAACAACCCCACCTGTGACCTGCAGTCACAAACCATCTGTGACAGAATGAACCATCCACACAGGAAAGAATCTTTAGCACTCACATGTTGGAACAAAAAGTAGATTTCATTTAGTTCATACAAAAAAATCAAACATTTCTGCTGAAGTTGGAAACTTTACAGCTCATTTTCAAGGGGAGCTATTTAAAAAGTTGACACTTAACAGCAAACTGATATTTTTTTTATTGTATTTATTTGTTTGGTCATTTGTTTATTGTTGTTTTTTTTGTTGTTGTTATGTGCTAGAACGTGTGAAGGGAAGCAGTTTGCCTGATTCAACCAAAACAGTAAGTAGTAAACCTTGTAGTAAAGTAGTAGACCTTTGTTAGAACTACCGTATTTTTTGCCGTATAAGTCACACCTTTTTGCATAAATTTGCAAGTCCTGCAACTTATACAGCAAAGCGACTAATATATGTTTTATCCCCATATTTATAATCCAATTTTTGGCTGAAATCTGATGATTTTATTCATTCTGGTATGGAAAATATTGAATACTACCATTTTCAGTCGCTAGAGGGCTCTCGAGCAATATGGAAAGCAAAGTGTATCATTAATAGTAAACGTGGCTATTAATGAGACACTTGGATTGCCATAGAGGCCACCTTCGTCTCACTCCGGAACTACTGGAGCAAACGTCAAATCAGCTGCATTTAGCCGCACCCCCCAGGCAAAATGCAGCTGATTTGACCATTAAAGTGAATTGATTAAGGAAAAGTTCAACTGAGACACACCTTTACTACAATTTCAAGCAAACAAATAACTGTTTTTAGGTGGTTATCTTGTTAAATTTCGAAGAAATGCACAGGGAGTCCTCCCTCTGCGTGCTCCCGCAGCTGCGAATCGATTTTTGAAATGCAGCTGATTTGACCGTTAACGTGCATTTATTAAGGAAAAGTTCAACTGAGACACACCTTTGCTTTAATTTTGAGCAAACAAATAATTGTTTTTAAGTGTTGTTAAATTCGGTAAAGTCCTTCCGTGCACGCTCCCGCAGCTGCCATTAAGCAGCCAATCGATTTTTGGCACAACACCGGCCCATGTTTCCGGGTGGTCAGTGGTGGCTACTCATAACAAACGCGATGCGTCAGCGGTGACACATAATAGATGCGATTTATATGGCGAAGCAACTTATTTATGTTTTTTTTCCACTTTAATAGACATATTTGGACTGATGCGACTTATACGGTGGTTCGACGTGTACGGCGGCAAGTATGGTAATATAATTCAGGAACCCATGTGATGTCATCTTAATGTCGCAAATAAAAACAAAGTGTCGCTTTCAACCAGCCAAATAGAACGGCTTTGAGACTGATGAAAGTTTCATGGGTTTTAATTAAACCCTCAGAACGTAACCAGTGAATGTGTCTTAAACTGATTAAAGATTGGAGTTTACCACAATTCAAGATGTCCGCTAAAAGTTATTGACCTAAGCAAACACCAATGACTGTAATCCAGTCTTTATTTATTTTTGCAGGTACTGAACTAAGCTAAGCTTGTAGCTGAGAGTCATCTCAATTAAATATTTGGCCACGAAAGGTGGATACACATTCATCCAAGGAACGCAACGTTTTTCTAACATGCGCATGTTCTTCCCATCACGTGTTCTAGTGAATCATATTAGTTACATCTGTGGGAAAATAATAATTTTAAATAAATTCCTAAACTTTGTGTCTCAGAGAGCAGTTTCACGTTTTCATTCTACACAATATCTATTTCTGCCACATTAAAGCAAAAAAGCTTTTTACTGTGTTGAAGTGCACGTGGTTACTAAATGTTCGTGAATTGAGAAACAGTTCTGGTTGACGTCAGGAAATTGACAACTTGGCTGTTCTTGTCACTGGTAGAATAAGTTGACCAACAAGGTCAAAGCTCGCTAATTTTTATAAAAGCACGGCAAAAATAGATTTGATTTTTTAATAATTTAAACAGCATCATAACCCTGTGTTTTTCTCCCTGTTGCAGTATTCTGAAAACTAAAGGTGTTATGTTGGAAAAAATTCCGTTTGCTCAGTTTAGTCGACATTTACTTTTAGTACCTTACAGATTTAGTAGGAATTCAAATGTTCACAGCACCAGTGAGATGCTGACCTTCACGGTTTTCTTTCATCTGTCCATTAAAATATTCACTTCAAATTTATTCACAGTTTGCCTCTCAGGCGGCAGAAACATCACAATCAAGCTCCGGCATGCAAAAAAATCACCCATTCCAAAAATTCAAACCTCCCTCAACTTAATGTGTATGCAAATATTACTGATCAATGGATCTGCATTTTCTGCCCCATATTCTGTAGACACTCTTTTCATTCAAATCCGATGTATTTCCCTTCTTTTTAAAGAAGATTTCAGTGTTATCAATGTTCAGTGCTCACGGAAAACAAAGGATAACACTAAAAAGTAGTTTGATAAAGATGAAATAACTTGCATCACCCATGTTGAAGTACTGCCTTTCTCAAGATCTTTTCACCTTGCATTGTGCCTGCTAGTCCTCCCTGCCGGTGAGCGATAGAGGTTCAGCACAGTGTGACGCTACGCTTCCCTGCGCAGACTTATGCTTTAGACCAGGCTAAATGGATTTCCATTAAAGGGCTATGACTCATTCCAGATGCTTACTCAATACTGTGTGGGCACTGTTGCAGAAAGTTTCCTCCGGACAGAGCAAAATGAACCACAAAGCCAAACTCTCTCATATGAAACAAAGACTACAACGGTCTTTACTTTGTCCCTTTTGCAGCAGAAGATGCTTTAATTCCTTGGTTTTCCATTTGTGGTACAAGTACCACCGGTGGTACTTAGGATCCCTCTAGTGATGCTTAGAAGACATTTTGGTGTAATCTATTAACATGTTAAATAGGGTGTATACCTTTTTTCATTCAACCTTTATTTAAACAGATAAGTCACATTGAGCCTCGAAGACTCATTTACAAGTCAGACCTGTTTGAACAGACAATAAAAAGTGGTGAAAAATAACACATAGGATATGGAGACAAAAAAAAAAGTCCTAACACGCTTTTAAACTCTGGTTGAAGGTCAACAGCGTGATAATGAAAAAAAAAATCTTGCACACTAGTCAAGTCAAGTCAACTTTATTTACAGAGCAGAACCTGTATCAAAGTAGTGTCAAGGGCGGTGAGCATGAGGCACTGCAGAGTTCAGATAAAATCATTCAGTTCAAATAGTTACCTCTGGAGAGATGCATACACACTCGGGAGGTGCCGAATACGGCCAAGGACGAATCCAAAGCGTCCCGAAATGATGACAGAATGTTTATTCAGCTGGGCTCCTCTGAAAAGTTCACGGAAATTCCTTGGTAGGAGGGGAGGGAGGGACAGAGCTTCAGATTTAAAAATTTCCAGGCAGGTTGAAATAAGATGGCCTGTCAAGGCCAGTCAGGGAGCCGAATGCAGATAAACAAGATTGTTTTGGGGACAGGCAGAACTTTAATGACATCTACCTTGAGTCTGTGTCGGTCCACTCGGTTCTGAAACGTTCAAACTACATGGCCACACCATTGGACCGTGCCCGAGAATAATCCCCGAGATGTGTTCCATTCTGCCAAAAGCATTTGAGTCTGGGTGTTTGAGGCACGAACCAAGCCTTCATATAAGGCAGGTAGCCTGATCGGGTCCAAATTTTCTGCTGACGACTTCCTTGATTGTAGATAAACTAGGAACCAGCCAAATCCAAAAAGCAGGAACCAGTTCTCATGAATCCAATTAAATATGTGTCCTTAAAATCTACAAATGGCAGCAGAGATAGACACATCATCAAGTCTTCCAAGTCAACGAGATATTCAGCTGCATGTGTGCCAACAGGGCAAATCGGCTCACCTAAAGCCTGTCTTCTCTTTGAAGAAATGTTATCAATTGTGTTGAGGGAGCAACTGACCAAATCCATAGCAGATTTATGATTCGGAAGATTTGTAGAAGAGAGGCTCTAAGCAGATTCACAGACAGGACAGAGCAAAAACAAAGCAGAGATGGAGAGGAGGAGAAGACGTCCGCCCTTGACAAGAGCAAGTGTTGAAGTGCCTGCCATAAGGTGAATGCTGATAGAAAGCAAAACGACATTCAAAACAGATGAGTGGTTCAAGCAATATGTATGTGCTTTTTAAGAAACTAACACATCATAAACCACACTTTAAAATCAGTGTTCGGTATGTGTTTTTTAAATATTGTTATTTTAATGGTTTGCCTGGAATTAGTCTGGTGACAAAACTGGAGTGGGGAGTCAAGGTGAGGTAAGGCACAATGTGGCACATGTCTATGAAGATCCCATCTCCTCTTTTTTCCCCAAGAGTTAAAGTGTGAAGATTGTTATAACAATGTCTAATTAGCAAACATAGCGTGTGCAGTTTATTTATTTATTTTTTCCTATTGGGGGACACATCAACCGTAATGTCCCAGTAGATATCTTCATCTAGAGTCAAGGTAGAATTATAAATAAAACAAAGTTTGACTTGAAGGTTAAAATTAGGCATAAATTGATTTTAAACAAATAGAATCTCAGATTGTTTAAATTCTTTTAACCCTAAAAACCTGTTAAATTACAGCCATGTGACCTTTTACTAATGTCTGTCATTATGATGATACTTGCAGAGTATTTTCTAAGGTGGTATATGATGTAAAAAGTTTGAAAACTTCTCTAAATTATGTCATTATTACAAAATATGAAGGTGACCACACAAATGGGGCACAATGCTAATCTCTTCTATAGATTACAGTTTAGGAATTACGTAATATGAAAAAGAAAAAAGAAAGTGTCCAGATGACATGGTTCAACTTTTTGGGGATTTATTTACCTGCATGATTGAGCCTACTTACTTTTTTTTTTTTTTTTACCATTTTGTCCAGGTTGTCCTGGAGCTGGTTCGGTGAGTAGTAAGTGGATATTTCACCTATAACATTTGATAATTATGCACTGATGATCAATTGTTTTAGACTGATGGTCCTCTATTTTGCATGTGTAAGGCCATCATGCTGCCTGGGAACTCAACAGCAGACTGGTTTGAAACACGTCAATAAGGTGCTATTTAATACGACAGATCCTGTTGGCAGGCCTCAGACTGATGAAGTCTTTTGGATGAAAGACTAAATGTTTCTTGCAAAACAGAAATTGTCCAGATGACATGATTGAACTTTTTTTGTAATTATGTAATGCAGATTAACTTGATGAACCAAAATCAGAGAAGTATTTACGTTAAAATGAATCATTGACCTATCCGATTAAATGGATGAGACTCACTTTGTGTTTGTGTGTGCTTTTTATGTGTGTGTGCGCACAGGTGCGTGCGTTGTTTCCTTCTCTATGGACCATATACATTTCATCAGAACTACAGCTCGACTCCGGCTGGACCTGAATCAGGCAATCAATAGGGAAAGCAATAATCTCAGTGAAATGGGCCGTCTGCCTTACTGTGATTCACTTATGCAGTTCACTGACTGCGGATGGAGAATGGAACTGAATTAAAGTCAGAGCATAGATTTAAACCTTCGCCTCCCAGCAAAGTTCTTCTAGGATAGTAATATAAATAGATAATTTAGCAAAGAAGATAAATATGATCATTAGAGCTAGTTTTGCTTTTTTAAAGTTATATACATGCATATATATATATATATATATATATATATATATATATATATATATATATATATATATATATATATAT
>NC_056499.1:23254288-23310631 GCF_014905685.2 Nematolebias whitei | reverse complement strand
TATATATATATATATATATATATATATATATATATATATATATATATTGCATTATTTTTTTGAAATTGTACTATCACATTTAAAAATCTTGCATTTTTTAATTTATTTTTTGCATTAAAGTTTAAATATGGTGTGCTCATTTCAAACTACAAACTTTGGCATCATTCATCCAATCAGAAACAAAAATCCTTGAGTTTTTATTTATTTATTGTAACATTGAACACTGGTGGTACTAAAGGTGAGGTCTTATCTGCTAATCATGCCTCGCAGTCTGTTATATTGCAGATAAAATGAGGCTGTAATGTTCATATTGTAAAGAGCAGGTTGTGTTGCAGCAAGATAAATAGATTTTGTATGAGAATCACTTCTTTTAGTTCTCTAATTGTTCTGTATTTACTAAGTTTCTGTGAGACACTGCACAAAGGTTTGGTCAGCATTAACAGGCTGCTCAGAAACTTTTGATTGGCAGTGTCTCTGCAGCTGGTGAGTATATATTTTCTCCTGCTCCTTTGTGTTCCTGTGGTCGAGCTTCTGCTTTTGACAGATGATACTCACCTGAAGCACAACACATCTCCTGATTTCCCTTGATGGCTCCATTAGGTGAAAAAGCTAGAGGAGATGAGGAGGAAGAAGAGGAGAAAGGGAATGAGTGACCTCCTGAGAGCAGAGTAAAATGCTCCCCTCACCCTAATCTTTGCTGGACTTGGTGAAGCAGCATGAGGGATGTTGATGACGTGAAGACACCACTGACAGATGATCAGACATGAGAGCACTCACAGGCCTGATGAATGGTGTCCCTATGGTGGTTAAATGGCTGCACTATCTTGGAGGGGACAGGGGAAAGACAGAAAAGACAAAAGACTTTCCATTACCAGGGGGATAACTTCATTAACAAAATGGCTTTGCGGTCATCTTTGGGTTGCTGTTTCACAAAAAGAAGTAAAAAGGGGGAAGGAGGATGTGTTCACAGCTAGAGGGTTGCAGGTTCAAAACTATGTATACTCATTTTCTCTCACAGACATAAACATAAATGTTTGGTTAAGTCTTAACTATAAATTATTATTAGTATAAAGCACAAATATTTGTCTCTATGTGGCCCTGTGATGGACTGGCCACATGACCATCACCTCTCAACCAATGACCAGTGGAGGTAGACACCATCTTCCCTTGGTCATGCATGGGAAAGCAGTTTATGAAAATAAATGGATAACCTCTAATAAAGGGGATAACAATGATCACCAACACATCATAAATAAATTAATTAATAACAAAGTGCTATGTGTTGTCATCATTGTATGTTCCCATACAATGGCAAAATTAGTTCTCTGCATTTAACCCATCGCACCTGGGATACACCCAGGTGGGGCAGTGGGCAGCTATGCAAGCACCGGGAAGCAATTAGGGATTGGGTGTCTTGCTCAGAGGCACCACGACATGTGGGAATAGCTGGGGATTGAGCCTGGGATTTTCTGGTCCCAGGTCCTCTGCCCTACCTCTACCCCATCTCGGCCCCCAAAGTCCTATAGATAGAATCTAAAAGGGACATTTAACACTGTATTTATGACAGAGGGTTTTGTGTGATCTGCCATTGTTTATGGTTATGTATGAGGTAAATAAACAACTGGTTTCTAACAAGAACTAATAAAAAATAATAAAAAAAAAAACTACTTTTGAGAATGTTTTTGTTTGTTGCGAGCAAGCCAAAAGGTAAGAGCCTCTATAAGTGGGGCAAAGCTATAGCGCCTCAGTGGTGATAAGTATCTTATCAGCTTTTCGTCTGTCTCCTGAACTCTTAGAGGATATCAGTTGTAATACAGAATGTTCGACAGTCACAGCTACCTGCAGATAAGGGATTTTCTGTAGCAGTGCCTTTGCAAAGCACACATCTAAGACAAAACATTGCTTTGACAGCCCATCAATTATCTCATGAGTCATTTCTCTCAGACAGAAAGTGGGTCGTACTAAAAGTCTGTGCAGTCAGTTTTTGCTCTAACCATATTTTATTCTTTTTTTTCTGGTCTAGGAAATAATTTCTGAACCTGCTAAAGTCACAGACAGTGACATCCATTATGTTGTGTTTTCTGTCGCCAGTTACACAGAGGATCTCCAGGCCGTAACACTTGAGTGTGACATATGTTTGGTTTCCCAATAATGCAGTGGAGGCATTTCATTTTCACATGCATGACTACATTACACCTCCCTAAACAGAACTTCATAGCCTTCAGGCTGGATGGGAGACAAGGCTGGGCCAGTTTGACGCAGGCAAGCCTCATCAATCCACTGCTTCATTCAGCTCACAAAGGGAGTCCTTTTTCACCGGCAAGGACAGTCGATAGACTGCTGGTTCACAGATGAGAGCAATTCCATTAAAAGACCCTCCACCTACACCTCAAATAAGGGTTTATCAGAGGCCAGCAGCCTCCGGTTGTCAGCTGTGAGAAGAATGAATGAATGTTGCTGACAGACTGCAGCTTCTCCCTTTTTTGGGTCTAATCGACTAATGTCACCACCCTCCTTCCTGTAGCTTCCAAACACATGGCTTTCAGCATACTGTAGGTGTATTTAAGTGGGTTGGAGGTATTTATTCAGAATACAAGCTGATCAATGGGTTACCTGTAAGAAATCAGGTTGATACAAGTTTTAAAGAGACAAAAAAAGACCAACAGAATGCTAGTGAATATCTCAAGCCCTAGTCACCAATAGACACATTAAGAATTTTTATTTAGTATCTAAATCCACCAGAAAGCAAAACCATAAAGATAACCATTAATGAGATAACTCATAGGTGTACACTTTCATTAGAGGATATGTATTCACTAATCTGTTGGATTTGTTTTGAGCAATTTATAACCAGAAATGCAACTTAAGTTCTACGGTTTACGTTCCTACCCTCACCTATGGCCACAAACTCTGGGTAGTGGCTGAAAGAATAAGATTGCGGATACAGGCGGTTGAAATGAGTTTCCTCCGCAGGGTAGCTGAACTCCCCTTTAGAGATTGGATGAGAAGTTCTGTTATCCGAGAGTGGCTCAGAGTAGAACTTCTGCTCCTCCACATTAAGAGGAGCCATTTGAGGTGGTTGGGGCATTTGGTAAGGATGCTCCTTGGGCACCTCCCTAGGGAGGTGCTTTGGGCATGTTGACTGAGAGGAGACCCCGGGGAAAACCAGGACATGCTGGAGATAGGTTGGCCTGGGAACACCTTGGAGTCCTCTCAGAATAGCTGGAATAGGTAGCTGTGGAAAGAAAAGGCCTTCAAGCTGCTGCCCCCACGACCAGACTTTGGAACAAGCAGAAGATAATGAATGGATGTTGCTTTGATGTGTTAACTTCATTGCCTAACATTGCGCACATCATGACTGACAGGACATCCCTTTAAAGACTGAACCGTGATTCAGATTTTTTTAATAATGTTTACCATTTATTTTTTAGTATCATCCAAACTTAATATGAATTGTTTGTGGCATTATTGTGCGTTAGCATTTTACATAAAGTATTGGTCATACATTAATAGGAAGACCAAGCTTGGAATATTATTTTCCTTAACAAACCACTTCCCATGATACTGGCATTGTTAAAAGCAGTCTTAAGCTTCTAGCAGCAAGAAACAGCTTGGAAAGAGTATAAGTTAAACAATTGTATAGCTACATATATCAAAACTTCCATCACCCTACCAACATTATATCACGTTCAGATTACCGTAGTTTTACCCCCAGAATAGGCAAACTGACAGAGTCCAACACACAGATGAAAAGGTAAATATAATTCATTGTAAGATAATGGTATTTACACAAGAGGATTATTTGAAAGGAAGAGTGTTATAAGATAAGTATAAGGATCTGTCAGAAACAAGTCATTCAATGATAATGTTTGTATCTTATTCTTACAGATCTTGAAGCGAAGAAGAGCTTGGAGAGGAGGGTGGAGATTCCTGGTGAGTGGTGATACAGGTATGTGGTTTGTAGGAAAGTGGCAGGATGGAAACAAGGAGAACTCATCCATTGCCAAGGGGTATGGTTGGTCACAGGTAATTCCAGAGGTTCAGGAGGTAAGTGGTTCCAAACAGGACTCTTAACAAGAGGTGATGGCAAGGAGACTCGAAGGAAGGTGAGTTTTCATAAGTAAAACCAGATTAAAAACCCAAACAGGTCTGGACTCAAGAAAACACAAGGAATAAAAAACAGGTTAGTAACTCAAGGAAACCCAGTCACTCTTGCAGCATAGACTGTTCAAAGTTACCCAGCGGCTTCAATGATCCACCATAGAACTGCTGTCCCACAGGAGCTTAAGAATGGCAACCCTCATCAGAACTGGAGAACTCTCGACCTTGATCTCTACGTGGCTTCAAGCATCTGCTAAGTTCCATCCATCCATTATCTTTTACTCGCTTCTTCCATTTTGGGTCACGGGGGTCGCCGGTGCTCATGTCCAGCAATCACAGTGTGAGGGGCGGAGTACACCCTGGACGGGTCGCAAGTCCATCACAGGGCCACATAGAGACAAATTAGACAAACAACCTTTCACTTTCTCACTCACACCTAAGGACAATTTAGAGTTACCAATCAGCCTAACATGCATGTTTTTGGTCTGTGGGAGGAAACTGGACTACCCGGAGAAAACCCACGCATGCACGGAGAGAACATGCAAACTCCACCCGGAAAGGCCCCTGGACCGGGATTTGAACCAGGGACCTGCTCGCTGAGAAGCAGCAGCTCTACCAGTTTCGCCACCGTGCTGCCCGCATCTGCTAAGTTCATGGCAAAAAACAATGCAGACATGTTCCTGATATTAGAATTCTATATCGCTTTAAAATGTAGCTGGAGGCCGAGATGGGGTAAAGGTAGCTCAGCCAACTCGGGACCTGAAAGTCCCAAGTTCGATCCCAGCCTTTCCTACATTCCGTGGTGTCTCTGAGCAAGACATCTAATCCCTAATTGCTCCCCGGGTGCTTGCATAGATACCCACTGCTCCACCTGGGTGTATCCCAGATGCGATGGGTTAAATGCAGAGAACCAATGTTGTCATTGTATTGGAACATACAATGATGACAACACATAGCAATTTACTTTACTGTTTTTTGATTTGTTTTTTAATACCATTTTCTTTCATTTGTTATTTTCAGTTTGTATGCTTTCTTTTATGATTGTCTACTGTTGTCATCATTCTTTGTTATAATCAGGTCTCTCTTGTAAATGAGTCCCCGAGGCCCAATGAGACTAGAGAGATTGGCTCTGGCCAGCCACTCATGAGCTGCAGAAGCAGTTGACATAAAAAAAAAAAAAACAGAATATCCACGCAATAATCATAAAAAAACAATGTTTTTGATGTAAGCTGTAGTCTGTGGGTATAAAATGCCCCCCAGTCTGTTGGAAATAATACACATAAACTGTATATGATACCCATCTAACCAAAATAATTTTATGACAAAATGATTTATGGGCCCAGAATCCCAGTTCTGTCTTTCATGACCTTTTTCTGTGGACTGACATAATTAGATGAAGAGCTTGCAGAGGTATAGAAAAGGTGGGGCTCATCTGTCAAAATGAGTTTTCTTCTTCCACGGAGAAGTCTTAAATGCAGACGCCCATCAGTGGACACTGTTGCAGGCAACCGCAATGCAGTACATAACAGTTGCATGCAAGGTTAGAACTAGTTTGTATGTTTGTACCCAAAACTAAATCAGAGGAGGAACTTGACTCAGTAACTGTAGTTTGGACTCTTTTTCCTACTATGAGCTCCCTCCTTTGTTTTTCTTCTTGCAATTATGAGTAAATTGTTTGCACATCAATCTTTTTCTCAACCTCATACACAGTGAGTTCACCAAGACCAAAATCTGCAAAACTGTCACAGAATATAAATACCAATAGTAAGAAATCATACCCACTAGAGTAAAAATTGCTGTAGATGAGATTAAAAGACTGGGACATGTGGAATTAACGGTCCAACATCACTTGTTGTTCATTGTGCTTGTGGTTTACACTTTAAAGTGGATGATGCTATCAAGCAAACAGCAATTCATGCTCATGTATGAAATAGTTCAATTAGCTTATTGTGGCAGTTTTACGAAGAACGCAGTCCAAAATTGTAAAATGGCTTGAATTTCGAGACACCCCAATTATTATATAACCTGGTTTGCTGTTGGATGTTTAGCATTAAATGAAACTACCAATTCAAGTTTGTTCTTTTTAATATTCACTAATTAAGACATAAAAAAGGGAGATAGAAGATCCTACCAACAAATCGAGCAAATTATCTGCTCTCACTGCCACTCATACCTTGAGAGTCAAAGAAGTGGTAATCATCTACCACACCAAAAACAGGACAGGAAAAACTTGAGGAACTTCCAACACAAAGGAAAACCTACAGACCAACAGAATCATGGTGATGTGTGTGGAGATTCACAACAACCAAACACCATTTCATAGCATCATCACACATTCCAGAGTAACCATCAGACAACCATGCTGCCCATTCAGAAAACTTAACTTCAGAAATGCTTCTCAACATAAATGACACTCAGAATCTGGAGGTTCATTTATATTGTTTCAACCATCATTCAGCACAATCAAACCAGTGCAATCAAAGTATGGATGAACAGAACGGACCGCGAGACTGTCTGGGTTTTTTCCATTTACAGAAATGTGTAAGTGTGTGTGTGAATGTCACTGCAATTATTGTATGGAGTGTGTGCTTATCCCTGTGATAAACTAATAAAAGATAGTTCATTTATTCAAAAACAAACAAACAAAAATTACATTTAAATAAAACACATCAGAAGCATATGTTTTAAACAGCCACTAAGGAGAACAACCAGTGTATTTTGTTCCGTTCGAAGCCTGGGTAAAAGGTGATGCTAATGTCAGAAAAAGCATACAGCATAAAACACCTTTGCTACAATAAACATGCACGTTTGTTCAGTCAGAGTGGACATCATGGTAGTTGGAGTGAGAACCAAGGATGCAGACGACAGAGTGAGACATCACATAGAAAAAAGTTGCACACGTGCAACTTGGATTAGTTTTTTGCAGATTCTTTTCAGATTTTCTGAAGATAAAAGGAAAACAAAGTGCAAAATAACATTTAAAAAACAGCCTGTATTGGTAATTTAGCCTGTAAGATATATATACGACCAAGTTTAACCATTGTCTCACAGGAGAAGTGGAAACGCTTGAGACGTACATGTACCTTGGCAAATTTACAAAAAAAATGGAAGTATAGTAGAATAAAAATTTGTATAGGTTTTACTTTAAAGGGTTTAATTTTCTTACAGTGTTTTTCTGCAATCAAAATAATACATCTTTGTCTCAGTCAAACATTTTATAGAACTTCTGACTGCAGCTAAAACAGAGGCAGATCCTTGGTTTGAACCCTCCTCCTTCTGTCTTCCATCTGTGACTTTTTTCTTTCAGAGCTGTCATGTAAAGCCATTATCATTGAAACATGATGCAGCTCTTTTCCCTCTGTTCTTCTCTTTTGTTCCATCTTACTGTTTTAATCTAAAACTTCTGACAGCAGCATTCATAACAAGATACATGTTTACTTTTAATCCCAGACTTCCACAAAGGAGAAGCTCCTTCTAGCTCTTGTGACAAGCCCTTGATCCCAGTCGGCCCAATACTGCTGCAGATATGTAACAGTAATTGATTCAGACGTCAAAACGTTTTGCTGTAAACAAGTTTCAGGTCACAAACCGGAGGAGAAGAAAGGAAAAATGAAAAATGAGAAGTGCCTCTGAAGAGATGCAAAGAAAAAAGCTTTTTGCTTTGTTTTATAATCTAATAAAGTTAAGTCAGGTCCCCTGGATGGTTTCTTTTTTTGAAACATTTTGTTTTTCATCCAAATGACTTCATCAGTCTGAGGAGCCACAACAAACTCAGGCTTATAAATAGCACCTTCACATAGCAGGACAAACAGTTTAATGGTACTAAGATGGTTTCTGAAGACTTTGATGATTTGAACCATTTTGGCCATGGCCGCCTCAGATGAGTCGACGGGGGAGAGGGCAGACTCCAGAAACCAACTGATCACCATCAAACTGGTTGACCCACTATGTGAAGGTGCTTTTAAGACTGAGTTTGTTGTGGCTCTTCGGACTGATGCAGTCCTTTGGATGAAAGCTGAAACGTTTCAACAAAAATAAATCATCCAGAGGACCTGACTTAACTTTGTTGGACTTGTTTACCTGGATTATTGAACATGAACTTTGATGTTTTGCTTTGTAATGTTTTCAGTCACAAAAATCAAAATTTGTGAGATTTTTTTAAATTACTGCAACATTCAGCTGTGATGTGTCATTAGTTTGCACCTATTTAGCTGTTTCCAGACATCCAACAAAATTGTCATGTCCTTTGGATGGTTTCTTTTTTTTTTTTTTTTTTTTTTTAATGTTTCATCCTTAATCCAAAGGACTTCATCAGTCCATGGAGCCACAACAAACTCAGTCCCATAAGTGGCTTATTCACATAGTGGACCAACCAGTTTGATGGTGATAAGATGGTTTCTGGACGACCTGACATTTTGGATGTTTCCAGACGTTTCCTTTACTTAGAATGGGTCCAAAATCCTGGAACAGTTCTTTAAATATCTATTGAGTGAAAGTGACTTACTGTGATGGACTTGCGACCTGTCCAGGGTGTCCCCCGCCTCTCACACAGTGACTGCTGGTTATGGGCATCAGTGACCCCTGCGACCCAGAAAAGAAGAAGTGGGTAAAAATACTGGATGGATGAAAGGGACTTGAAAGCAAAGCAGACATAAGATGGACTTACTCAGGTCATGTATAAAGAAACGTCAGAGCAGTCACAAATCCAGCCACAAAAATACACCCAAAAATGACAAAAACAACTGAGTGACATTTTTACGCAGCAAAGTATAAACTTTTAAAAGCTGTTACTCCAGCCTCCAGCAGATCTGGATTCTTACATAGGTCTTCCTCACATGTAGAGTTTGGTGACTGTTAGATGAACCACAGTCCTCTGAAAGCTGTACCCTCTTTCTGTCACCATCGCCTCTTTATTAGTCACAGAAAAGGGAAGAAAAGAAGGAGAGCCGCTCTAATTATCCTCCACTTCCTGCAAGTTATGTTAATAGTTGCTTCCGGCTTAAGTAGGCTATCTATATGCAAAGTCTCTTCTGATGAATTCCTTCATTATTTATTGTTAATGTATCACTGTATCGTCATGATGAGGAGAGATGGCTGTTGGTTCTACACCATCACGGCCCATTAAAGACACAGAAAAATGGCTTGACTGCACAAGCAGCTTTTAGCAGGGCAGAATTTATTTTGCAACTGTTTCTGTTTTTCCATTCAAACATACATATATTAACATTTAAGCTATTTATGAAGAATGACAGGAAAAAATAAGGTTGAGGTGAATGTTTCATTTTGTGTTAGACTCTGTTTTTTCCATTTTCACCCCACTGAGCTGCCCTTGTTGTCACACTCAGGAGCTGCTTTAGCTTCATATTTCAGTGTGGACAGAGGTGATCTGTATGTGCACCTTGTTGACAGAAGACTTTTTATTTCTGATAGTTCAGTGGGACACTTGCTATAACAGTTGCAGGTCCTTCAGGGGACATGATGCTGTGTTTTTGTTTTTATTTCACAATGAAGGAAAAGAGTTCCCAGCAGGCTGATATAGTTCAGTTTCATACATTACCTCAGTAAGGTTGTATGCAGTACATCTGTGTAATCAGTATTTTACCTGCAGAAGACACCACTTTGGGTTATGTCAAAAAATTTGGGAAAGGTTTTTGTGATCAAGTCAAGTATTAGGATGCTCACACTGCAGGTAAATATAACCCATATCCTTGTTTATTTATTTATTATTTTTCCATATCAGCTTTTTTCATGACAGTCTGAAAGTGACAAATACGATGTTTTTAAATCCAACCCATGACTTTTCATATATGGTACTAAATCAGATACATATCTGATGTTTCAAAGCGACCTCAGTCTAAATGGTCCTGTCACGTTTCATCCAACTTTTACATCTGTAAAGTAGTGGATGAATCTGTGGATTGATCTAAGCAATAATAATAAAAATAATAATTAGTAATTACATTATTACAATAAACGTCCAAACCATATTGTGATTTTCATTCAACCTTTATTTATACAGGTTAGTCTCATTGTCTAATACATTACAATAAACATTAATAATACCAACCTGTGCAGTTTAAATCTTGGAACTGTGCAGGTGTTCAGGTACAGAGCAGAAGTCCAGTTGCTTTGTCTTTTTTCTTTTAATTTGTCATGTTTTGGAAAACTGAGAATCCACAGCAACGTATGATATTAAAGTAAGTTGTCAGTATTAACGTGATGGGATCAATAGTTAAGTTTGTTTCTGCCTTCATTGTGTCGCTCCCAGTCCCACTGAAATACAGCACTGTGCCGCAGTAAATGAAGTCATCAAAACAGATGAAAAATAACTTTTCTTTGCCTTTGTGCTGTTGCTGCATGAAGGGACAGCCTATGAATCAATTAAACTGTTGAGCTCATTCAGAGCAGAGCGAGGTCTAAATCCAAGGCGGCATCTTTTATAGCTCAACCTTCTGCACAGACAAACCTCTGTCTCCTCTCTCCATCTGCATCCCTACTCTGTCCTTGTGTAACATTTTCATACCTGTGTCTATAGGATGCTGTGTTTGTATAGTGTGCAAAAAATAACCCCATGAAATATACAAAAGGATTTAGCAGAACAATTCTAATTTTTTATCACAAACGTTTTTTTTTTCTTCCCCTTGTCCGGTCCGGCATTGTGGCACTCAGAATTATTGTCTGAGTGTCAAGGTGAGGCCCAACAGATTTACTTTCACAAGCAGAGCATTATAGCTGGCCTTAATGCGCCACTTGATATATAAATAAAACTTTATTTCAATTGCTTTGGGTTTATTTCAGATGTAATGGACACGGGGATGAAAAACAAAGAAGAAAACAGCAGAAAAGTGAGAGAAGGGTTCAAAGGGAAATAAGGAGATAGGAATAGAGGAGAGAGAGAGGGATAAAATCATTGAAGTCTGGCTCTAGACCTGCGGAAAGAAAAAAGACAAAACCGAGAAACCACAACAACAAACAACATATAATGATACTTATAACATCATTAGAAAGTATTTTATACAGTACATGGTAATACAAGATGTATTTAGTGGCCACCACAACCCAACTGAGTGTGTATCTGATAAACACCTGAATCTAAGCACCTGTGTGAGCATGCTTGTCACTATAAGGTTTCTCCATAAGAATGTTCAATAGTGGGTGTGGGGACCCACAGACCTGTCCCCACAGGACACGATGACAACACAGGGAAGACCGGAGCCACAGACACACAGCAGCCTCCAAGCCCAGAGCCCCAGGAGTCCCCCAACAGGAACAACCGTCCCCCCCAGAGAGAAGCAGCAGGGAGCCCCGGGCGATCTACAGCAGCCACAATGCAGAAACCCCAGGAGACTGCAGCGACGAGTCCACGGGCCCCCGCCAGCAACCCGCTACTCCAGAGAAGATCCGGCCATGGACATCAAACCCCCAGGTCATACCACCCCCCATCAGAGGCCCGACAGAGCCAGGGCACCCAGGCCCTGGCAAGCATCCACCAGGGCAGTCCGGCACACACCCCACCACCCACCCCATATGCTGAGAGCCATCAACATGCCTGTGGCAGGGGGGCCGGCCACCGGAAGGGAGTGTGACTGGGGGAAGTAGACCCCACATTAATTAAATTAATATTTTATAATTTTCTCTTTCTTTATCATGAACCACCATGCTATTTGTTGAGCCACAATAAAGTCAAACAACAAAATTATCCGACAAGCCATGAACTAGAATGTACCCAAAGTGAGCTGGCAGGTAGTGGGCAGAAGAGAAACTGGGAAAACAGAAAATAGATTTATTCAGTCTTATAAGTGCTCAAGGGAAAAGTTACAATCTTTAGAAGAACAATGCATTCTTTGGTACAAAGGTAAAGTTTAAAGTTTACAAAATTTCTACTTAATTACCTTGGAGCATATCTGCTACAGATGCTGCATGCACCTGGTCATGGTCTCTCTTCAGTTTTAGTGTATTTCTGTGTTTTAAAGATTCTGTGCAACATTAGACCTAATTATATTTGAGCGAGAGCAAATACTGTATGTTGCATGTGTACAGTCTGCAGTTTGTCATACAACCAAACCCACATATGTTACTTTTACATTACAACAATGTGGATGTAGACAGTAGATAGTAAAGATCAAGCTCCAAATGTATACGTTCTGTTTTGTTTGATTCACTTGCTTCCTTATTGCACTTTATTGATAGCTGCAAGCAGGAAACAAAATACGCTGAAGATGCAATAAAAGCTTTTTGTCCAACGTGTTCTTTAGATTGTTTCCAGTCTGATAACAGTCAGGATTAATATCAGACCTGCTGACATAAAGAATTAACACTGAGTCTTTATAAAATGCTTGTGAACAACAAAAACAACAAAACGACGCAGGTAAAAGGTCAGGTATGAAGGTCTAGTGAAAGATATTTATACATTAACCAGTTTGATTTATGTAAAGTAGATTTGATTGACAGAATGTTATCATGTTCTGAGGTGTTGAACCCAGGTGCAGACACACACGGGGAACTTGAGGATAAAATAAGAAAACAGATTTATCAACAAAACTAAAAACAAAGGCTGACATGGCAGCAAAACTTATGAAAAAGAACACGGAGACAAGGAGGAAGCTGGGAAGACACAAAATGAGATTGCTTTTAAAGGAACCCTAACGATAGACACTGACAAAAACCTGAGGAGAAACAAGGTGAGACTGGGAGGAGCAGGAGCTGACTACAAGAGGGGAAAAACACAGGGAAGATGAAAACACAGGTAAAACAGACAGAGAAAACTAAACACAATACAGTTGTCCCTCGCCACTTCACGGTTCTACTTTTGCGGACTCGCTCTATCGCGGTTTATCAAAGTAAGATTGGACATGACACACGATTGGCTGATTGATGGATGAGCCGCACAATGGATTTTTTTCATTTAAGATTAATTATTTTAAATTATTTAGCACCAGCTGCACCTGTGTGCAGCCCACATGTGCAGGGAGAAGCTTCCTCAGTATGTCAGGATCCCCACTCTGCAGTGGAGAAGTGGGCGTGGCCGAGCACTGGCAGGTGGCAGAGTGAGTGGAGATCATGACACACTGTACTCTTTTAGAACGTCTAGAGTTTAGAAACACTGTTTAGAATATTGCTATAGTGTGGGAAGGGTTTAAAATGCCTTTATATATATATATATACAGTATATATATATACTAAAATAAACTATTACTTACTACTTGTACCTACTTTGTGGTTTTTCACTTATCGCTGGGGGCAGGGTTCGGAAAAACCCCCAATAAACGAGGGACTACTGCAATCACAAAACGACAAAAACACAACAACTCTCATGGATCCTGACAAATGTACTGAAAACCAAGGTTTTTTTTAGGTTTGCACGCTTAAAGTTTTTTTAACGTTTTATTTTTATTTTTTTTTTATTTTACTTTTACTGCCTGCTATGCCCACTGGCATGAAGGGCAGCAACAAATGTCCTCCACTTCTGTCTGTTCTAGGCCAACTTCTGGATGGTACCCCAGATGTGCTTTAGGATTTTCATCACTACCTCTACTGCTCCTCGCCTGGTGTTTGTCTGCTTGTCTTGCGCTTTCCTTCTGGTGTCCAGTGCAAGGCTGTGCGGGGTATAGGTTATTTCCTAAACACATGCCCAATCCACTTTCTCCTCATGATGATGGTCTCCACGCTGTCTTGACAACATCAAGCAAGCAGTTATCATTTAAGATGGTGTTGGGCCAGAAGACTCTCAGTATTCTTCACATGGTCACTGTGTGAAAAACGAAGAGCTTGTTGAGATCAATGGCAGCAATCCTCCAACATTGATCATATAATAGTGTACACAGTACTTAGCGCTGGTATTGCTTCCACTTGGACTTTATGCGGTATTTCTGGGACCTCCAAATGTTGCTAAACATTCCGAAGGCACTTCTTTCTTTACCTAGACAGTTCATTACATTGTTACATTGGGGAGTGGTGGCGCAGAGGTTAGAGAGGTGGGCTTGTGATCCGAAGATCGCCGGTTCACGCCCCGGCCCCGACAACATCAAAATTGTGAGTGGGGTAGGTGAAACACCCACACTTGCCCCCACCCTCATTCGCCCCACTCTGGGCCCATGAGCAAGGCCCTTAACCCCCACCATGTGCTCCCTAAACAGGTCTCTCTTGAAAATGAGTTCTCGTGGCTCAATGAGACTAACCTGTATAAATAAAGGCTAAATGAAAAAAAAAATGAAAAAAATTTCATTGTTGCCTGATAGGTGGAACTGTACTGCCAAAGTTGGTAAACTCTTTAGTCGTGGGTAGATCTACATTTACCATCACTTTGTGGTGTTTTGGATGTTCAGAGTCATCAACTCAGTTTTCTTTGAGCAGATCTTCAGGCCTATCTGGTGAGCATATTTGTTAAGGTGAGATGTCTTCTCCTGAGTGTGCTGGTTGTTATGAGAAAATAGAGTCAAGTCATCAGCAAAACCAGATCTTCAAGTACTGTCCCAAAATGGTTAATTTGTTCCTATCCCCCCAAAAATTGTGAGTATTCATATACAGTATTTTCGTCTGTTTGTGACTCCATCCCTACTCAAACGTTTACAGCTTTAAAGTTGTGAAAGTTCATGTTAATGTTGCTTTATTTCTAATGAACAATGGGAGTAATGAATCATGATTATTTATGTTGTTATTATAAAACAATGAATTTAACCAATTTCCACCAAATTCTGCCTAGTTATTCTTTTTTATCATGATTGGCCAATAAATATGGCTTTCACTGTATGATGTGTACTCATGATGACTCTGAGCTTACTGGTAATTTTGACATCACCAAATCAAACTAGAACTGAGGTTGGATGAAAAAAGTTGAGTGTCTAACTCTGACTGCAGAAGAAGTGCAACTGTAGCTCATAAACATGGATCTTCTCTCTGGATTAGAGCTGATACATTTTTCACAAAGTTTAGAGCAACATTGAATTATTTTTATTCTGTTCAGTTTCAGTCAAAAATGGTCAGTTTTCATGATCCACAGCTTAAAAGACATGCAAATTATACATCAAAACATGTGACTGGATCAGGAATAGTGGGTTTGGAAGTGGCAATTATATAGAGCCAATTGGCAAAAAGAAAAACTGCTAGAAATTCCCTATAGACAACAACAGACTTATTTTGGTGACTATGATCAGAAAATTGCTGTTGCCATTACGTTTTTTCATTTTTTTTTTATTTTTACGTCCTGTGAATTAGGTTAAAGTAAGAAGATGTTTGCTAAAATCTTTAATTCAATTCTGCAAGTAAAACTTTTCTGAATTCCAGCTGAAGCTGCTTGTTCAGTGAAGAAAACGTCTCTGCAGATTTGAAATACTGGTTTCTTGCTGTTTCAAATGAATATATAAACATATTTTATCTATTGCTAAATCTGATAAAAAAATATATGTTTCAGATCATTTTTAATTGATTAAAATTATTCAAAATAATAATAATAATTATAATTTTTAGTGTTGCATAGTATCATTGACTGTGTGTTTGACATCTTTTACCACATTTGAAACGTCTTATCTAATTACATGTTTGTAGAAAAGACACAAAATCCCATTCATGTATTAAAAAAAAAGATTAGGAAAGACTGAAAAACTTTAAAATATTTTAGCAAAAACCAACTCCCTGTAAATGAAATGGAATATTTTAACATTTTGGTACAATTTGACGCCTACAAAATTTCAGCTGCAGCGAAGTAGCTGCTACTTTTACTGCTGCTAAGAGACAGTCAACCAGGGATGAAGTATCAGGTAACAACAGCTTATCAGATTATTTACTATTTCTCAACTTAAAACTATTAACATCCAAAAACAAGGAATTTGATTTTTTTTTAAGCTGCTTTAATGTTGCTGGGATTTCATCTCGCAACATTTTCTAATCTATCTTACACCCGCCTTCAAGCTCACACACACACACACACACACACACACACACACATTGAAACTCACAGATGTCTCTGTGTCAGCAGAAAGCAGTTTTATAATCAATTTGGAATCGAGGGTGGAGTGGGTTGATGTTCCTTACAGCAAAGTAAATCCCAAAGTGACTGTTGCTCATATAGTGCAAGCAGGGCAATCAATTTCACCAGTCTGACCACGGGAGAGCAGGGTGTTATGAAAGATATGAGCAGAGCTCGGGTTCAGGGAGAGAGCGACAGTTTCCCTATATTTCCTCTGAGTGCTGTGCACTAAAGCCAGCATGTCTCATTGTAGGAGTATGTTTTGAATTCTGAACTTATTTTTTACCACACTGCTCAGATAAAGCTCTCAGAACACAAGGTTACACCATCCAACTACACCTATCGAAGAAGACTGAAGCCCTCTAGAGTTTTTAAAAAAATAAAAAATTTAATCAATAGCTATGTTGATTTAGAGTTATCGCTATATTTATATTCCTTTGAAGGCTCTTGGTTTTTATAGTCAGTCTCATAAATTAGATTCTCGTAAATGACTGCCAGCTTTAACAGTGGGGCATTGGGTTTTTAATCTGGCTAAAAAGCCTACTAAAGCTCATGAAGTTGTTGGCATCAGAAACTGCAGGGGGAGTTGCTCATGGGAGGTTTTTTTTAAATATATTTCCTGCAACACAAAACTCCTACTTCACCTTTTCAAGGCTGCACTCAAAGAATGTATGGTAAATATTATCTAGTGCATGTACAAAAAAAACAAATGTTCTAGTCCAAACCCACTTTTTCAAAACACCCTGAGAAAACGGTGGGTGCATCTGCTCTGCTTCTGCAGCCTCCATGTTTTGGACACCGCTCAGGCCCACGCACACCTGTTCAAAGTGCTGCACTTCCTTGGCTGTCTTGTCAGATCATTTGTTATTCATATCAAATGGATCCATGTTTAATCTGCAGCCTGCCAGCCTGACTATTTTATATTCCACATCTCCAAAATAATGATGAGCATGTTTTTGTGTCTGTGTATAAAGTGTATAGAGCCTTTGCCTGCTCGTTGCACAGTTTTTATGTCAGCTGCATTCTAGGAACTCACGTTTTTGACTAATACCAACACTTTGTTAAAGGTTAAAACTGAAAAATGTGAGGCTAAAATTCACAGTTTTACAAATTGAACTGCAATATGAAATTGGAGATGACATCAATCTTAATTTATTTATCTAAATTTAGTCTTTTTTTAATATAACATTCATAACAGCAAAAACTGCACACTGCTGAGTTGCACAGTTATTGAGATATTCTCATGTGCAGTAACAGGAAGTGATGACAAAGAGGAACGCCTGCATGCAGATCATTGCTACAATGGCTAACAACACAGACAATATAATCAGAATCAGAATAAGCTTTATTGTCATTGCACAGTTAAGTACATTGAAATTACATTCTGTACAGCCGTCCTAATGATGGACGAAGATGTACAGGGGCTGTAGCTTCTGAGAAACAATACCTTTATTTCTTTGAGAGAAAAAGGGAAGACACATAAGGAGAGAGAGGTATGAAAAAAGATCTCTCACACCGTGTCCTTAACACGACACAATTTAAGGTTTCAAAATCTACTAAAGTAAGCAATGCAGACACAATACATATGCATGGATGACAAGATGGTGAGATTTGTCCATGAGCACTTCCAAATAGTTCCCATAGTCCTGATAAAATGTTACAGTGTCTCTCAGCCGGTACAGCTCTGATAAGCGTTCACAGAAGTTTGTGGGAAGGTGGGGGTTTGCTGGGGGTGGACAGAGCAGAGCTTCTTTATTTACATATCCACCATTTTTTCTTTTTTTTTCATTTATCCTTCATTTATACAGGTAGTCTCATTGAGCCACGAGAACTCATATTCAAGAGAGACCTGTTTTTTGTTTTTTTTACGGAGCAGATGGGGGTTAAGGGCCTTGCTCATGGGCCCAGAGTGGATCCACCAGAATCAATATGAGATAAGTTGGCCTTCCCAGGCCAAGCGGGGTGGCCAGATTCAGACAACAACAATTGTTTGGGCAGGCAGACTCTGGTTCCTGTCTGCCTTCAGTTCTGCTGGAGTTCTCAATGGCGAATCCAAACACTCAGATTTGTGGACATTCCCCTGGTCCATGCTTTACTCGTACGCTGAGCACTGGCTCCCCACAGGGCTGTGTGGTGAGCCCCCTGCTGTACTGTCTCTACACCCATGACTGCAGCCCGGCCCACAACAACAACCTCATCGTCAAGTTCGCTGATGACACCACAGTGGTCGGACTAATCTCTAAGGGAGATGAGACATTTTACAGACAGGAGGTCCTGGAGCTAGCAACCTGGTGCTCAGAGAAAAATCTGGCTCTGAATATAAAAAAAAACAAGGAGGTGATTATTGATTTCAGGAAGCGCAGCACCAACCTAGCCCCCCTTTACATCAACGGCGAGTGCGTGGAGAGGGTTCACACTTTCAGATTTCTTGGTGTCCATATCTCTGCTGACCTAAACTGGAAAGAGAACACCACAGCGGTCATCAAGAAGGCTCAGCAGAGACTACACTTCTTAATAATAATAATAATAATGTCATCACAATGTCAGCACTGTATGTTTCCATACAATGGCGAAATTAGTCTCTGCATTTAACCCATCCACCACCAGGTGGTGCAGTGGGCAGCTAGAGTCCTTAAGAAGCACAACCTGAACACAAAACTGCTGCTGACCTTCTACCGCTCGTCCATCGAGAGCCTGCTGACATACTGTACCTCAGTATGGTATGGCAGCTGCACCCTGGCTGACAGGGAGAGGCTTCAGAGAGTAGTCAAGACCGCACAAAAGATAATTGGCTGTCCTCTCCCTGATGGACATTTACACATCACGCTGCCTCAACAGAGCAGAAAGCATAATCAAGGACTGTTCACACCCGGGTTTTGAACTGTTTGACTTGTTACCTTTAGGGAAATGCTACAGGTGCATCAGAACAAGAACAAACAGATTCAGGAACAATTTTTTCCCGAAAGCCATCACCACACTGAACTCACACATGCACTGATTTAATCATCTAACCTCCCAAACACCTGGACTTCTATTGTGCAATACTACTGACATTTCATACTCTCAGTCACCTTAACTACCTCACTAATATCCATAATGTGCAATACAATTGTGTAATACTTGTATTTTTTACTTTCATTATTATATCTATATTGCGTTACATTTTTTATATTTTTAGTGTGTGTTTAATGTGTGTTTTCTTAAGGCGTGTTTTTGCACTGGAAAAAGGAGTGGCTCTTAATTTCATTGTACTGCGTATAATGACAATAAAGGCATTCTGATTCTGATCTTGATTCTCTGATTATCTATTTCTCCAGGGTCGAATCCAACATGCCGGCGAGTTCTAGGAGCTCTTATGCATGAGTCTAAGAACTCAAAGCACAACTGACCAGGGCCAAATTAGCTGCAGCCGTCTTTTTTGTATGTTGATAAACCAGGAACTAGCTGATTCCAAAACCTGTTATCATAAATCCAATTATATATGTGTAATCCATGATATACCCAGCTGCATGCATCCGCTTAGGCATGAGGGCTCTCCAGCACCCTGTTTCTTGAAAAAAATAAATAAATCAAATGCGTTGATAAACCAGCTGACCAGATCCATAATAATAATTTACAATTTGGAAGATGTGTAAAGAGAGGCTCGGATACACAGGACAAAATAAAAAGCAGGAGGAAGGCATGAGAGGGAAGAAAAGCGTCCGTCTTGTTAAAGGGCAAGTGAGAAAAAAATCCCATCAGATGAGAATCTGTTGTTTCTTTAGATTACTGTGAGTCACTGTCAGCGAGAGATGAAGAAGAGTCAAAATTCAAATAATGTTGTTTTCAATAAACAAAAACCAGAGAGTTCTTATTTTTAAAGTGTTCCCCTTTGATGTCACTTCCTGTTTCACTTTGGCTGTGCCAAGTTACACAATGCTATGTGACAAAATGGGTAAAATCATGCGTATTATGCCACATTTCTTTAACAATAGTTTTTTATTATTTATGTTTTTGTATAGGATATGCATATCACAGGTCCTTTATTGGGCCCTATGTAAAAAATAAAGGACTGTACTTATATAGTGCCTTTCTATCTTATTTCAAGATACTCAAAGCGCTTTACATTACAATCTGCACCCTCATTTACCCATTCATACAGCACTCTACTAGATCTGTACTAAGCTAATTGAACAAATCATTCTAATGAGACTAATCAGTGCTTTAGATCACATTCATACACTGATGGGACACACATCAGAGGCAATGAGGGGTTCAGTGTCTTGCCTAGGGACACTTCAGCATGTGACTGATGCTGGATTCGAACCCCCAACTCTCGCATTGTAGGACGACTGCTTCAACCACTCAGTCACAGCCGTCCCGTCTATGTAGATAGACTTCAACACAACCACTTCAACAAAAAATGGAACATGAGACTTACAATTTTTTTTTTACTTTGTGTTGTTTTGGACAGTAAAGAATCCTGGTTTAGATAAATAAATAAAAAACTAACTGGTTAAAATTAATTTTAAAAAAGTTGTACTAAAGGGATAAAATATTTTTATTATCACGCAGAATGGTTACAATGTTTCAAAGTTAAAGTTGCTAGAATTGCATTTATTGTTTAAAACAGTCTGTCAACAATTCTGCATTAAGGTTAACGATCTAATTATCATAACTTCATTCCAATCAAACTTCGGCGCAGTTGCTGACATTTTACAGTAAATCTTAAGTTGTGGTAGAAAAATATGGAACCACCTGGCTAACACTGGAATCAATCACTTCTTCATTTTACCTCTTCTTATCAATTTCACCGTGACCTTCTTCTTTCCCACATTTTTATGTTGTTATCTATCTTGAAGGCATTTTCTCTCTTGACATTTATCTTCTTTTTCAGGTCACGCTTGTCTCCCCATCTTTCCTGTTCTGCCCTTCATTTTCCTGCTCCCACTTCAGTCGTTGTGTTTCTCTAACAGTGTTATCACACAGTGCTACAGCCTCAATGATGTGAGCCGACATGTGAAATATGGCTAATTGGAGGGTCTGCTGCGGTATCATCCCATCTGACAAAGAAATCAATCTTTCCTCTTACCCTCTTTTGATTCGTTCGTCGACACAGAAACATACTTGTTGCTGTCATGTGCACACAAAGGGGATGAAAGTTCAATTCTCTTATCAAATCTTAACAGTTTTAGCTGGCTAAGCGTTGGATTTGAACCACGTGCCTCTAAAAACAATTAATTTATTCAAACATCGCCTGACTGTACGTTTGTTGTGCTGTGATGTGGATGAATTCTTCAAACAAGAAACAGTCCAACAAAATGATCTGTTCTCTTTAAAGTGATAGCTCGAGTGTTTTGAAGTGGGGTTTGCTAACAAAAAGGGCATGAGCAATAATGTCTTGAAATAAAAAAAACTCTAACTAGCTCAGTTTGGACGAATAAAGTTTAATTCTGACCTGAGAGATGAGCTAATGGTTAGTCCAAGTGGGGCCAGGACTAAAGTAGACTGTCGCCGTCATTAAACAACTCCATTCACAAAAAAGATGCTCAAACAGCTTTTAGCAACGGCTCTACTCCGAGTTCCCCCTGGGCGACGGAGCCCCTCACCCCATCTCTAAGGGTGAGCCTGGCCACCTTATGCAAGAAGCTTATTTCAGCCACTTGTATTCAGGATCTTGTTGTTTCAGTCCTGATCCAAACTTCATTAAAGGTGAGGGTTGTATGGCAAGCCCTTTTAACATAAAATCGAGTAGTCTGACTATCTGTAGTTACATTCTAGATATCTTAAATTGAGTTTTGACTAGGCACAATTACATTTTGACTAGTCAGAATGATAATTTAAGATATCTGGAATGTAAGTGTGGTGAATCCGATTTTATGTTAAAAGGGCTTGCCATAAGGGTTGGAGCGTAGACAGACCAACAAACTGAGAGCTTTGCCTTTAGGCTCAACTCCTTCTTCACCACGACTGACTGAAGTCATGACCTCATTGAGGAGGTGTTCCTCTCATTTCCCGTGGAGAACCACGACCTCGAACTTACAAGATCTGACTAATTCCAGCAAAAGAAAGAAATGCTTAATTTGATGTGACAAAAAGGTTTGTAACAATAAAGTTATTAAAAGAACATCATAATGATTTGGAGTTTTTAATGTTTAGACAATCTTTTTTCAAAATGTCCAAAGAGTTGAATTGTTCCTGTTGATTTGTTACAGTGGTTAGATTCTGTAAACTAACTTACTGAAAGAGAAAGACTGGTAGCTTTGTTTTGTGCACTGTTTTTAAAAATTGCTTTATGCTCTGCTCAGGACAATGGATGAAATTTAGTTGTGCTATGCTGGTGCTTTTATATTTGTGGAATATTGATTAATGTGCACTGTCCTTTTAAATAAATAAATAAAATAATAATTTAAAAAAGCATACCTGCATTTTACATAGGAAGCACAATTCAGTGCTTTGTAGGCTGTGTCTGCACATATACATTTTTATAAGTTTGTAGTCTTTACTTAAAGTAATTTAAAAAAATTGAAGAAAAATCAAGGAAATCAGGGAATGTGCTTTTTAATACAAGAGCAGTGATTGCTCTGTGTCCACCATGACAGTGATGGAAACAATGGATCTATTGGCAGAAAAAAAAAATGAAGCCTTGATTTAAAGTGGGCTGAGGAGAGATTTGATTTGAAAAAATATAAATAACTATAATGAAAACATTAAATATAGAAAACAGCTTTGAAACTCAGATTTTAGCAAGTATAGAAATATGAACCTTTTCATAAGATGATATGGTGTCAGTGGTTTAATCAATAAAGTTGCTGTAAGTCGCAGCTGGGATGATAAATAGTATTAGAAGCAGAGGTTTTCAACAAAAACAAGAGGAATTGTCTTACCTGCAGTAACCTGTTGGTGAGCTTGTCCCTTGATTTCAGCAATTTAGGTAGATCATAGCCTTGCTCACAAGTGATGGCAGAGAGGGCCAGGAAAATATGAATCGATGCAGCATGTGCAGTCATGTGAATGCTGTGATCACTGAGAGTGAGCCTAAAGGCCGAGAGTTGTCTATTTACCCACACTCTATTTTTATAAGTATAAAATCACAAAGGGAGAAAACATATCCTTTCAAATGTGTAAGGGCAAGAAAACTTCAAGATATTAAAATATTAAGACATTCTGGAGTGGCGTAGAGCGGAGAAGATGTAACAAGCATCTGATGAAGACCAGGAGACACAGTGAGCTAGTTTCTCATTAGACGGTTGAGGACAAATTGTTTTATTTCATTTATTCATTCATTTAAAATTAACAAACTAAACAAAACAAATTCATTAAAAAGAAGAAAAAGTAACATTGAATGAAAAGGGTTCAGAAAGAAGAAAAAAAAAATCTTATATCTGCCCCTTATTAAAAAAAAAAGGATAGATAACTTTAAACAAACAACAGCTTAGGCTTGAACATCTCCAAAGTGAAAACAAAAAATATTAGGCTTCCTTCATTTTGCACCATACTTTCCTAACAATTTTAACTTAATAATCTTTTTAAACATATAAAGTGTTTTTTTTTTTTAAATTATGATGATATCAAGGCAACTCCACAATCGCATTCCCTGAATTACAACACAGCTCATTCGTTCTAAATAGAGCTTTTACAAATATTTCCATTCCATTAAGGTTATAATGACTCTCTTTTTTAACAAATTTTAATTGAATATTTGGGGGTAATATTTTTTATGAGCTTTATACATGACTTGTAAAATACTAAAATCAACCAAATCATACATTTTAATAATTTCAACTGATGAAACAATATATTTGTTGGGCGGCATAGCACTTCCCACTAATAATTCTTATAGCTCGTTTTTGTAAAATGAAAATAAGGTTTGTAATTGTCTTACATGCTTTTCCCCAAACAATAGATTAAATATGGAACAATCATGACATTCTACGATATATTCAAAGCTTTGTCATTCAAAAACTGTTTTACTTCTTACAGTAATGCGATTGATTTAGCTATTTTTATTCTTAAGTAATTTACATGAGATTTCCATGTCAGCTTCTCATCAATAACGACACCCCAAAATTTATTTTAATTTGCTCTATGAAGTTCAGTACAGTCAATTTTAAATGGGACTTTGATCATTTTATTTCTGTTACTAAATATCATCTAGTTTGTTTTTTCCAAATTTAATGATAACTTATTAAGTTGGAACCAAGTTTGTATTTTTACAAATTCTGTCATTTATCATCTCTACCATAAGTTCAATATCTACACCCGAACAAAAAATGTGGTATCATCTGCAAATAAAACACACCTAAAAATCCCTGACATCAACCAGATCATTCACATACAAAATAAACAACTTTGGTACCAACACAGAACCTTGAGGAACTCCACATCCATTCAAACAAAATTCAGATCTTTCATCGTTTACCTGTACAAACTGTCTCCTATTATTCAAATAACTATAGCCACTGTAGTGCTAATCCTCTAATGACATATTTATAGTTTTTCAAGGAGAATGGTGTGGTCAGTATAGTGTCAAAGGTCTTTTTAAATCAACAAAAATGCTAACACAATACTGTTTTTGATTTAGAGCAGTTGTTATATCTTCTATTATTTACATGAGAGCTATTGATGTTGAATTATTTGCTCTAAACCCATATGACTATTACATATAAAATATTCTGTTTATCTATAAATCGATCTAATCTGGTTACAAATAATATCTCTATTTTTGAAAATTGTGGCAACAAGGATATTGATCTGTAATTAGTGGACGCACATTTCACACCATTCTTATGAAAAGTAAATATCTTTGCTATTTTCATATTTTCTGGAAAGACAACACACACATTGCAAACCTAATTCATACGGGAGTTTTCAAAAAGTTTTGAAACGTTCAAAATTTGAGCAACATGTTTGCAGCGGATGTAAATGTGTCATTTCAATGTTGTACCGATCTTGTGTCTCTTAACTAGTCACCAACAGTTTGATGGTTTACTGCAGTGTCCCTTTGGAAAACAATAAGGAATTCATCAGGAAAAAGACAAAAACGCATTTAAGATGATTAATTCATTCATTAATCATTTCATGTCACCTTATGACCCCCAACTTTATCCCTAAGAAAATCACAAAAATCTAATCCATTTCTTAAAAACTAAAATGTTTACTGCTTTGACCTCAACTTTCACGATAATTCCTTTGTGACCGATGAGAAAATTCATTCTTCTAGTCATCGTGCTTCCAAGTTCCTCTTAGCATGTCATTTTGTCATCCACGGCTGTATAATCCTTCTATCTCCGCTGAGCGGGTGAGGGTAGTGAATTAATAATACTCTCCGAGGGCTGCGGCTCAAACCTCTTTCAAAAATGAGGTCTGACTAAGTCTCCGCTCTAATTGTATAAGCATTGCCACTTTTTGTTCGCTTCCAGGCACATCAGTGGAAGTGATGCTTGCAAGAGCTGCCCCTTTGGCCCCGCCGCTGCTGTCATATCTTTGCCCTGCACCAGCCCCACCCACCCCCAGCAGAAAATCAAATACCCTTAATGGAGAGAGGAAACATTTTGGCTGTAATTGAACCTGGAAGGAGATAAACGTGCCACCGATCAGCACCTGCCTGCATGTCATTGCTTTGGTGGAAAAGGTTTTACCATAACCTCAGTGTCAGCAGTCCTCATGGTTCCCCTTGAACATTTGGATGACACACTGTTTCATGCTCTCAGTGTATTAAATGACCTTGAGGCATGTGAAAACCATTGAAAAACCAGAACTGCATTTCACCACAAAATATGGAAATCCTATACTGTTTAAAGACATGACGCATTAATAATCTGAAAGCAACGCAATAAAAAAAAATAAAAACAACTTGTGAATGTGAAGCAAATGTCCAACTAAGGCAGACGTTGCCAGGACTCACTGCTCACACACTTCCAAATGATCTCTCAGAGATCCATACACACACTCACTGAGCCACAAATATCCATCCACTGATGGCTGAAACTGCTTCCGGTGGGCTACAGAGTGCCCGACCAGTGGATCAAGTTCTCCGGTTGATTGAGGTCAGTGTTCCTGAGAGCGGAGGCTTACAGGAGCTCGGCTCACCACAATCCAGCTCGTGTTTCAGGGGAAATGGGGCGACCTCACAGGGCAACCTCAAGGTGAAGAACTTGATAAGTGTTGAGTAGTACGTAGAGGAATGATCCTGTAAAAACAGGGATTTTTTTTTTCTAAGTAAGAGGCCTAAAGACACACGAAGCAATACAAATAGTGATGATGTCTCTGGCTGACAGTAACTGGAAATGACACTTTACTGTTCTACATGTGACTGTTTGATTATGCTGCTACTCATTTTCTGCTCAAAAATTGTGATTAAAGGACAATTTGCATACAATTAAAATAGACCAAAAGCACTGTGCCTGTGCAAATCAACTCCCTTTGGTAAGGTATGTTGTCCAGTAAGAATTTAGAGAAACCAATTCAGCTTGTGTAGCCCCACTGGGACCTGTTGGGTCGGATTGCCTAGAAATCAGTCCATCAGTAAGATGAGTGACCTCAGCCTTCAGATCTTTGGCATAGCTGTCAATAGAACAGGCATAATTAAAGCATTCAGATGAATTTCATCTGGTGTGTCAGCTGTGGCTGTTCCAAAGACCTTCACTGTCTCTTTTTCTCCTCTTTTCTAAAGACGTCTCCTTATTCTTTTAGGAATAAATACTATGAAGCACTTCAGTGATAGAAAAATAACCTACTTCCTATTTATCTATGTTACATTTTCTATTTAACATTGAGTGGGGACATCTAAGGGGCAGTGGTAGGTAGAGGTTAGAGAAGGTGGGCTTGTGATCAGAAGGTCACTGGTTCAACTTCCCGGATCGACAATATCAAGGTGGGAAAGATGCAACACCCACATTTGCCTCCACTCTCATTTCCCCCACTCTGGGCCCTTGAACAAGGCCCTTAACCCCCAGCATCTGCTCCCTCGGGTGCCCTAGATATCAGCTTTCTGCTCCAAACAGAGGGCTGTGGTTGCTCAGCGAGCTGTGGTTGTGTCAGGAAGAGCATCCTACGTACAAACAACTGCCAAGTCTTCATGCGAGTTAGTTTGCTGTGGTGACCCCTGAAGAAGGGAGCAGCTGTAAGAAAAAGAAAAACATTGAGTGGACAAGAAAGCAAACAGACTCTGCATGTTCCTGCTCAGATAAACATACACTGAGGCCAAACTGTGGTCCACAGCCCAACTCTTGGGCATTTTTCTTCATTTCTCCAGCCTCAGCTGCTGGTGAAGCTCATCTTTGACGACTCTGCATCTTCAGCATCAGCTGATTCTTTATTGCTGTTTAAACTGGAGATTTGAAAGAACAAAGAATATCAGCAGGATTTACAAAAACAGACAACTTTTACTTTTTTTAATTATTATTACATAGAAAACCAGCAAACAACAGAAGAAATGAGATGGAACCAACAAATATTTTTAAGTATACAGTTTAAGTGAAACAAGTGGTTTATTCAAATAAACCCTTTTTCAGATAAAAAAATGTCTGCAAAGGGTTTTACAGCAAAAGATAAATTAATACAATAAAAAAATATACAATGAATACAGTAGATTAGATGAAAGTAAATTAGTACAATAAACAAATAAGTGAATTGTCCCCAAAGTCTTCACAAATATACAAAGAAGCCTGATCATGCAGATCATGAAAAGTTAACACTGTGTAAAAAAAACGAGTTGGAAAAAAACGAGCAGTAATGAGACATTAAACCTCAAGTCACAACCAGGAGTGTGTTTCCTTCTGTTCTTGTCAGGAGCCTCGCTGCAGAGTTTTGGACCAGCTGAAGATGATTGTGAGTTCTTTTTTTAGTTTTTTTTTTAGACAAGCAAAAAGTGCATTACAGTAATCTAATAAATATTAAGACAAAAACACAAATAACCACCTTTGGTTCATGTATTGACATCAGTTTTCTTAATTTAGAATAAAACAAACTGTTTTGAACCAGCTCTGTGAACAAGACGGATTAGTCAAGAATTACACCAAATGTTCTCAAACTTGATTTTGCAGCTGAGTCTAAATTTGCAATACATGTACCCCATGTTTTGTTGAATTAATTTGTTTTTGACCAAATTTTCATAGCTGAGAGGCAGGAAAGAAGTTTGAACTACTAAAACAATTTAACGGCTGAGACATAGTTTCAAAAGGACGTAAACATTTAAATATATAGCTAATTATTCAATCACTTGTCTGTAGTGAGTCACGTGAGATACGTGTCACTTGTTGTATGACAAATATATGGATATATATTTATGCATACTTTTCACGAGTTCTTCATTTTTCTGACTGTAAATGCCGTGCATTGAATTTAACACAAAATGTAACGAGAGACGTTATTACCTTTGACCCATCAAATGAATGGAATCATTTATTTTCAGAATCAAAGTTTAACATCAAACATTTACATTAATTTGGCAAAATATGAAAATAATAACAGACAGTTTCACAGAAAATGAACTTCAAATCACTCGGCAGTGATTTGAGGACTTTGCTTCAGATATTTCTAAAATATCTGTACTGATTTATGAGAGAGAAGAGTTTAAGATGAAAGGAGATTATCTTACAGAGAACTATGTGAGGGAATTTAATCTGTTTGACCAGAAGTTGCACGCTCCCATCAGGTATCTCAGCTTTGCCCACGGTACACTTGGTCGAAGAAGAAGTCTTTACCTGGTTTGACGATAGATCAGCTCAGTAAGAGTCCTTCAGACTGTTTCAGCGCCTCCGTTGAGAGCAGCTAAAAATCCTCGGAGAGTCGTGCGTGGTTAGCTCAAAACAGAATTATAATCCCAAACGTCTCTGGTTCTTCATAACTCCAAACTCTTCATAACTCTTGGACTCTTCATTGCTCTGAAGCTTTCAGAACCGGCTGCACTCTCGATCTTGGAACTCTCACATTCTCCAGAACTCTCCCAGAACCGGGAAGTTTTCACATTTTAAATGAGTTTACTTCCGGGTTTACTTAGAGCTTTCTGATTCGTGGATGGACCAGAAAGAGGAGTGGTTTTGACGTAAGGTGTTTATCAACAGTCGAGGTCAGAGAATGAAATCTGTTTTCACGTACAGAGAGATTATTGCAGAAGCAGCAGACTTCGTGGAGTCAACTCTTGGTAATCTTCTGAAAAAGTTTAAACATGACATTTCTTCTTCAGTAAACATTTAGCTGACCGAAGCCTCAACTTTCACACACTTACGACAGCTTGCTCATTTCAGACAGAAAATCAAGAAATGCATATTCAGGTGATTTCTTCTCTGAATGAGGAATAAAAATCATTACTTACTGTTTATGTAAAATAAAAATGAGTAGTTCTTTTCAACCTGTAAAGCATTGAGTGAACTAACACAATTTGATTATTAAAACATTTGTAAAACAGTAATGATTATAGAGGATTGTCTTTTCTGCTTGATTAATTCAAGAAAGAAAGTCATCAGATGGTTCAGACTTATTCAGATCAATGAACATAACAGTCTCTGTCCATCTGGTAGATTTGAGGTCATCTGGTTCACTACATGTCTACCATAATCATTATCTTAATTTTAATCTAAACTCAGTTCATACTTTAGCCCTAAATCAACCTCTAATCCAAAAATGCTGCACTGGGCTTTGGTGCCTATAAAGGCTGCTAGTCCTGACAGGAAAGATGATTATTCCAGAAAAGGCAAAGCCAAAAACCAGGTACACCACCACGGACTTAAATCATTGGTTATCAGTTTTCAAATTTTTGTAAGCAGGAAAACAAAAGAAAATGGGCACCTCGGTGGAATAGTGGTTAGCGTTGTTGCCTCACGGTATGTCGCAGTCTGATGTTTCAAACTCAGCTGTACATCCTTATTCTGTCCGTGCACTCTCCATGCACTCCAGATTCTTTCCACTGTTCAAAAACAGACTTTTCATTTAAATTGGTGGTTCAGAATCAGTCACTGGAGTGGGTGTGCACAGTGGTTGTTGTCTCGTGTGTTTCTCCTGCTGCCTCTTCTTTTAGCTGTAAATCTTGTCTCCTGTGCAGAGAAGAGAGTATCTAAGGAACGCACACTCATGGGGGAATCTGTCAAGTCTGCTTAACTCTCATTCTCAGTCTGAGTAATTACACTTGAAATTGGGGAAGCAAAGAACACCTACAGCCGCCCCTTCTCCAATTCCTCCTGCACATGCTTTATGTGTGCACACTGTACACGGTGCACGCACACAACGTTTAAAAGCCCTGCAAGCCACAAAACACACACTATAAACTTAACCAGATTCTTTTTTTCTGTGCATCTTGTCTCCTTTCCCCTTTGCTGTCCGTTCTACCACCTGGTCTCATGTCCCATTTTCAGCTTTGTTTTCATTGGGTGTGACATTTCATTCTGCTTTTTAACCACCTCTCTCTCTGCTTTGTCCTTCTGGAGCCAAACATCTTCACAGGTGATAGTCATAAAACACGTGTTTCCTGCCAAAACTTCCATGCTGGCCCCAAAACAACGACATTAGAGAACGTTTTGTCAAATTGATATCACCTGCTGCAAATAAAGAAATTAAATAACAAATGAAAAGGTAAGGAATCAGTTGCCCGTGCTTGTGCTTGCATGTGCTCATTTGTCTTTCTGTTAGCAAAATATTTCATAAACCACTTCAGATTTCCCTCTTTGGCAGTCCATTGACTTTGATGATGTCTTCACTGGGAGGATTTAAAGAAGGCATGCTCGGTGGTGGGCTGTTAGGCCTGCTCTCGAGTAGCAAAAACAATGATGACGTTGGAGTGATGTCTGTGGTGGAAGAGTCGATTGACATGATTTGTCTGACAGGCATCCTGTCTTCTCTTTTCTATTGTTTCTATGGCCTTGTGGATAAACTCCATGTTTTCTGTCTCCTGCATCCTTCTCCCACGAGTCAGCATTGATTTTGCAGGCCTTCAGATTCAATTTTTTTTCAATTCAACCTTTATTTATACAGGTATACACAAAAAAACAGCTACAGTATAAAGTGATGTAAAAAAACGGAAACATGTCTGCATTGGTTTCTTCCATGAACTTAGCACTTGTTTGACTTTAAAGTCCCTTAGAGAGGTCAAGGTCAAGAGCTTCAGATCTTTTTGCAAGGTGCTCCAGTTTAAAGGAGCAGAGTAAGAGAATACCTACACAATAGTAGGTGATACCTGGATTAATGAGCATGAACTTTGATGTTTTGCACCTCTTTGGCATGGCTGCCTTTAGAGGAGTTGATGGGGGAGAGGGCGGGCCCCAGAGGACATCTTATCACCAGCAAACTGTTTTTTCCACTCTGGGAGTGAGCTGTTGTGGGATTCAGTTTGGTTTGGTGGGCTCTTCAGACTGAATAAGTCCTTAAGATGAAGGACGAAACGTCTCAGCAACAAAAGAAACCGTCCAGATGACCTGACTGAACATTGTTGGAGTTTCAGTTTCAAAATTCAGTTTGTTGTGTCACACATCCGGGTCCTTCCAGACTAATCGAACACAGATGGACAGATTGACGTTTCACGTCAGTGAAACTTCCTTTACGGAAATTTAGGGATGGGGTTCAGTCTCAAGGATGCGGTAATGCAACAGAGTGGATGCAATTTGTCGTAAGACACAGTAAAGGAGAAAAATAACTTCCTTTACCACGTATTTTGAGCTTAATCTGATTGAGTCACGAGGAGTCGTTTCAAAGAGAGACCAGTTTTACAGACAATGTTCACCATGTCAGATGACCAGAGGTCAAACCCTCAGGTTTGTATCAAATTTATTACATGTTTAAGAAGCATCATATAAATATCCCGATGCATGCTCAATAATCCAGGTAGAAAAATCTAAAAAAGTCAAGTTTGGTCCTCTGAACATTCAAAAAACAAAACAAAAAAACCTGTAGAAACTTTTCGTCTTTCATCCAAAAGACTTTTTCAGCAGCAAACTGGTTGATCCACTATGAGAAGGTGCTATTTAAAAGACTGAGCTGAAAACAGCTCCTCAGACTGAGGAAGTCTTTCGAATGAAACACGAAACGTTTCTACATTTTTTTGTTTTGTTTTTTGAATGTCCAGAGGACCAGACTTAACTTTTTTACATCATATAAATAAATGATAACAGTCATGCTACCTTTATCTGTTAGCTAAAGATGCTAACAGTCATAATGCCGCCGTTTTGAGTATGAAAACCAATGTGTTTTAAACCAATACGTTCCAAAAGCAGAGTATTCATCATTGAACCATGTTGACTCATTCATTAAACATGACCTGGATGTGTGACACAACAGACTGAATTTTGAAAAAGCAACGGAATTATAAAACTGATTTTTCAAAGCAAATGAATTCAGTTTCAAACCATTAAATTTAGTTTAATTTGAGTGAAATTCAGTTTCAATTTGAACAATTTAAATTCAGTTCTGGTGGCTCAGATTTCAGCCCACTGCACATCCTTGTTTGACTCCACGCTTGATTTCAAAGCTGTTGTTCATGTTGCCTCCAACAGACACTTTCCCAGTCATGCTTTCGTGGAAGAATCTATTTTATTCATTTTGGTGGGGCTCACTGGCTCCAGCTGCCCAGTTAACAGATTTTAATGAGACCCTCACAAAGTAATTATTGGGTGAACATCTACAACTGATTATCTTCTGGAGTCAACGTGATTTAAGATGGCTACCACAGCAAGATAACTTTAGTAAACATAAAACAACTCAGTGAAATACACAAACACTGAATAAATTATTGCGTGGTAGTAGTTTTGTGTAATCTCCAAGATTAGAAATAAAAGTGCTGTCTGTTTGGAGATGCTTTTTATTCATTCATGTAATATTTAAAAAGCCAAACATCAAACCAACATTGCAGCTTTGAATTTTTGGTCATCTGGCTAACCATCAGCCATCAGGAGGAATATTTTCTTTTTTTTATTATTATTATTATAAATAACAATTTAGGAAGTTGTCTATGTTAACAGATATGGCTTATAAAGGACTGCTAGTTTCATTGGTCTTGTTTTTTTTTTGCTCTCTGTTGAAACAAAGGCATAAAATGAATGATTGTTTGATTTAGGTGTTGTATTTAATATTTGTGGTGTGTCATTTGTTTCACCATTGACTGATCTTTCAAGTTAAGACATACTGCAGTTTTTGCATACAATACCATTTGTCATTTACCACCTCAGGCTCTTACTAACCTGGGTCACATATATTTGTACCATGACAAGCACGTCATGCCTTGAGACGATGCACTAACATGCCTTTGCCCACCATCACTGATGAGGAAAGACTAATCTACATAGACTGCACATCCACTGCAACACATCACTACTGGTGCGGCAGCAAGTCAAATCTATACGTTCAATGTCTCAATTTCAGAGACGCCACCATCAACACCTGTGGGCGCTCGTGTGACCAGCTGCCATGTTGCGTAGACTGGAATCGCTCTTATCTCACTTTGAAGAATGTCTTTGGCTGTCCTTGGAGGGGAGCAGTCAGGGATGGAGGAAGGCAGGCAGAGGGGGGCAGAGATGAAGATGAGGGGGTAAAGAAGTTGGAGAAGGGAGGGAGTGGTGATTTGTATTCCTCTCTCATCTGTGACACGACTGCAAAGGTGGGGAAGCAGAGGATCAGAGTCAGTGAGGGGATGTGGCGAGACTATGAGAACGGTTTGGAAATCAAAAATGAAACTTTACGTGACTTGTGTGTGTGTGTCTTTCAAAGTCAGATATGGAAATCTTACAGTTAGTATCTTACCTGTTATAGAAAACTCTTCAAAAAACTTCAGTTTGGAGATTAAGTTCAACTAGTTTGATGAGCTAATGGCTAGTCTGAGCAGGACCTAGATCAAAAGGGATTGCTAATATATATATATATATATTTTTTTTTTTTTAATGGACAGAGGCAGTGTTTGTAGATTTTTGTAGATGTAATAATTTATCTTTTTTAATGAAGGGAAATATGATCAGTATAATTAAAATTTTAGCCTAGGTTTAATTTTAGAAAATTGCAAGACATTGATGGCCCTGAGGTCTCTGTAGGTTTAAACCTATGTTCACATTACATCATTCACTTTAGCTGATGCTCTCAGCCAGAAAGCCCCAAAAATCTATATTTCAGTAGAAACCAGTTATACTTAGTCATGGTCATTAGTATGGCTATTGACTCTAAACAACTGCTCTATTTAGCCACCTGCTACACAAGGATACATTTGTCCGTGATGAACAAGATGTGACCCTCAGAATGAGATGTGAACAGTGAAAATCATCCCAGAGCTCCATTATTGATCCAGCTGCTGCGCTAAGTGGCTCAAAAAGCCTCTCTGACATCATTTCATCATTAGAAGACATAATGGCTTTTTCTGAGCTTGCACTTTTCCTTGTATAAACATGCATGTTCACGCACACACACTCATGCACACACAGATCCGTGGGCTCATGTGTCACTCGTGAAGTTATTAGCTGAAGAGGAAATTGCATCACCATCCAGCAGGATGATATGTGCAACAGTCAGGGACTTAAAAATGTATTGATAGTGGAAGATATTTTTTAACATCAGAGCTAATTCAAAAATATGAGCTTTGTCAAGCTGATTAATTTTTTTCTAATTAAAGAATAATCCCGCATCTCTTATTTATATTCACTCAGTAGCATAAAAAGCAGTTTTCTGCCAGCAGTTGTTGAAATATTTAAAGGCATCTTTTCATAGTGTGGCCTCAGAGACAAAATTGTGAGTTTTTCCCTCTCTGTTTTGGAAATACAGTCCCATTTTGTCCACAACAATAGATACAAAATGTATAGTTAACAGATGTTGGGAATTGTGGAGCGATTGTTGGTGAATTTAGTATGACGTCCTTTCACTATCCATGAATGATTTTTAATTTTTTTTAATTAATTTTTTGAAGTTTTGTCATGTTCTCTTCCCACCTCTTTACACCAATAAACACTTTTTTAAAAAGTTATGAATAGCTCATTAAGATGTTGGCAGTGAGACATTTAATTTAATTTTTTTAATTTTTTTATTATTTTGATAGACGGCATGGTGGCGCAGTTGGTAGAGCTGCTGCCTCTCAGCAAGTGGTTGCCGGATCGATGCCCAGTTGGAGACCTTTCTGGGTGGAGTTTGCATGATCTCTCCATGCACATGGTGATTTTCTCTGGTTTCCTCCCACAGAACAAAAACATGCATGTTAGGTTGAATGGTAACTAAATTGTTCCTAGATGTGAGTGAGAGGGTGAATAGTTTTTTTTGTCTCGTTTGTCTCTATGTGTAACTGTGATGGACTGGAGGCCTATTCGAGGTGTCTCCCGCCTCTCACTCAGTGACTGCAGGATATGGGCACCAGTGACACCCGCGACTCAGAAAGGAAGAAGTGGATAAAGATGATGGATGGATGGATGGATGGATGGATGGATGGATGGATGGATGGATGATAGTCATACTTATAAATGCTAAATATTGTTGCTGCTATAATGGAAACTTGAAAGTGACTCAAGCACTGGAAAAAGAAAAGAAAGATCAAAGAAAAGCAACTAAAATGATGTAAATTGTGCATTGAACAAAAATAAACCAAGGACATGAGCAACCAATGAGGTAAAGATAGAAAACCTGTTTAAGGACTGCAGACGGAAAGACAAACTGTAAAACAGAGTGTGAAAGTAAATGTTATCTGAACTCAGAATAATACAACAAATGTGACACAAAACTCAGAAATGAAATATAAAACAAAACAACAACAAAAATCCAGACTAAATCTTAGCAACCAGCATGCACAAACATGTCAAGAAATCAATTTATAATCTGTATTATAATCCATTATTAGATGTGGTGCCTGGATGATTGAGCATGAACTTTGTTGCCTTGAACCACTATGGCTGCGGCTGCCTGCCTGGGAGGAGTCGACGGGGGACAGAACAGCCCCCAGAAACCATCTTATCTCCAGCAAACTGGTTGGTCCACTTAAGTAGTTTACTGTTTGGTGGGGAAACAGTTTACTTGTGACTCCTCAGACTGATGAAGCCCCCTGGATACAGGGCAAAACGTCTCTACAAAAAGGTAACAGTCCATAAAAGCCCCTCAGCCTTCACACCCAGTTGTTTTTCTAAACCATTTCTGTGTTAGGATGTGTTAACAAAAACGTATGAACCTCCCAAAAGCAAATAGCCACAATGTTCAAAAAGCCAAAGAAAGCTCTTGAAGCGCATATTCTCTTCCATGAAAGTGAAACACCGTCTGTGTCTGAGAGCCAGCTTCCAGTAAAACCCCACATTAACATAAATTTCATCCACGGGCAAAATCCTATTTGTTTATGTCATGAACATGTGTCTGTATATGTCATTCAACTTTATTGTACCCTGCTGAGTAGGACTAGTTAATTTGCATGCACCGTTGTGCACATGTACGTGCCAATGAGGACAGTGGATCAGAAGCCCAGCAGGCTGTCTTATAGAAGCCCTGACCTCTGTGATCCTCTGTCAGTGGTCTGAGCAGACTGGGGGCAGAAAGGTGAGTCCAGACGTCAAAAGTGGAGAATTAGCATGAATAGATGCGCACACACACACACACATGCTCACACACACACAAAATGCACTCTTGAATCAGCCATCTGGGGGTGACTGAGGACCACAGTCCAAATCCCCGCTTGCTTTTTATTACCTGGAACCATTTTACTGAACGAGAGCTTCTCAGAGGATGACTCCACCTGTAACGTAGTTTATGGTTGAACCCACTGGTCAAGGCGCTTCACTGTAACTCACAATTTATCCTTTGATGTCTTTTACTTCAATTAAATGTATTGTGACTGGACAGCTCCCTCGGAGTTCCTTTTTAATCACCGGGTGTTAATTATGTTCACTCAGACGGGACATTGCTTGTGTCGTCATGAGGAGATGATAAATCGCTGCTCTCCACTAGAAGAAATAAATCATTTCTCTCGCCCTGATAAATCCTCTGCTGTACTTTCACAAGCATTGTTAATTTGTTTTGTTAAAATACTTTTTGTTAACAACTTACAAGCTGACATCTACTAAACATATGCTTGCCATTTTGGCACATTTTTACTTCAAGCAAAAAAAAACAAAAAAAACAATGCAAATAGTGTGGCCTCTGTACACAGATTTGGTGCACATGGATATTTTTAGTACAGTGTATTTGTGTCTGTCTCTCTGCAGCCTGTGAGCCTTTATGGTTCCTAGAACTTCCTCACTGCCAGGATGCAGTCTGTTCTCTCAGGGGAGGAACTGTCACTGCAGACATGATATCCTGAAGGAAAAGGAAAGTGTGTGCCTGGCTTCATTTGGAATTCAGCTTCCGACTACTCCGGTACTAAGCACAACTAGGTTAAATGAATTTCTAGTTTATCCTTAAATGGTTCCCTGCTGAGATATTCCTTTGTCTCGTTTCAATGCATATAAATTCTTGCTATTGAACATGATACCTGGAACTTTTATCAAAAAGGGAAAAAAAATAGTTGTTTATCCACAAAAGCCAATACTGTTACTCCTGGGAGTCTGGTTTAATTCACATGTATTCTGTAAGTCTTGGTTTTAAGCTCATGCATCTTATCAAAAGCTCAGTTATTTCCTAAATCTAATAAAAGTCGGACAACAATTGGGATTCAACAATTTTTGTGAACTATCACAGCTGGGATTTTGCTTTTCAGTTAAAGAACTTGACAAAAAGAACTTACCGGTAAATATGTCCGTGAATGTTTCTATACACTTCTGGACTAGTTAGATTCATGTAATCAGAGCAGTTTTAACCATGTTGTGCCAAATAGTTTCATTCGATTTAAATCCTGGTTATTTTTCATCAAATCCAACAAAATACATTTTCAAATCTAGCTGAAGTATTTGCAGTACATAGGCCATAATAATTGTTACAGAGCATTGTCTACATACATTAGTCCTTTGTTTATTGCAGGGGATCCGTACCCTGAAGCCCCGCGATAAGTGAAAACCGCCAAGTAGTAGTACAAGTAGTAAGTGGTAGTTTATTTTAGTATTTATATATCTAAAGGCATTTTAAACTCTTCGCACACTCTTGCAATATTCTAAACAATGTTTCTAAACTCTAAATGCTCTAAAAGAGCACATAATGTCATGATTTCAGCTCCCTGCCTCCGCTGCTCTTTTCCACCTGCAAGTGTTCTTGGCCACGCCCACTTCTCCACTCTGCATGGAGAACAGCTGATCAGCTGCAGGAGGAAGTTTACCCTGCAATATGGGCTGCTCAAAGGTGCAGGAGGTGCTAAATAATTTTAAATAATGCATTTTATTTTAAAAAAAAATCCATGTTGATTGTGCAGCTCATCCATCAAGCAGCCAATTCTGTGTTTGTCCAATCTTATTTTGAAAAACCGCGGTAGAGCAAGTCTGCGATAAACGAACCGCGAGGTAGCGAGGAACTACTGTATATAGTTTAGCTAATCAAAGAAAAACAAATGATAGTTAAGGTTTAAGAATGTTTAAAAACATAATAATTTTGGGATATCAGAGCTGTGAGACTTGTACATACAATACGAATCATTCAATATGTCAACCAAAGACAAAAGTAAGGTTGCAGCTTCGCTCTGCATCGCTCAGGCTTGTGTGTAAAATGCAGAGATTTTAGATGGGTGCTTTCAGCCTAACAGATGGAGAATTACAGCCTCTCTGAGACAACAGTGAGAGAGAAGGGGAACAAAGACAACTGCCTGGAGCTCTCCCAGCTTTCACGGCACATAAAGAAACAGCCAATAAACTACTCTTACTTATTACCAAGGTGGCTGTTTCCCAGAGAAAACAAGCCTTGGTCTCTCTGTGGAAAACACATTTTGTCTTGTGTTTGCTTCTCCATCAGTTTAACAGACACTCTGACTTGATTAGAGGATGCCAAGTGTATACTGTTTGGAATTTTTAATAGATATTATCTCAGTGTTACTGTGCAGTTTAGTTCCCAAGATAGAAATAAACCCAGAGCCCTGCTTGTTTGGATACACTTCATGGTATTATGTCGCTATCATTTTTGGTATAGCCAGGGTAATGGGTAAGTGACACATTGTACCCAATCTCAGCAACTTGACACAATTTTTCGAAGTCTTTTAGATATGTTGTGATTTGCCTTTGTCAAATGCATATTTATTTTACCTCTACCAAAAAATAAAATAAGCATTTTGCAGGCAAAACTGATTTAGCTCAAGGTGTTGGTGGAGATACTCACTTCTCTCCTAACTCTCTTTGATTCCAACAGTCGCTTACTTCATCGGGGCAAAATGTGAGCAAAATGCATGAGAGACCTGAGGTCTGATGACTATGTCACAATGTGCTTCTTTGTGCAAGGTGTTTTTTAATATCAGATTTTTTTCTTCTCAGGCAGAAAGAAAAAGTCTGATAGGATTTTTTTTTTGCCTCCAAATTCCTACATGTGTCCAGTTTCATTGCTTTTGGTCTGTCTAAACAGATCTAACATGTAAATGAGTCTTCTAGGCTCAATGTGACTTATCTGTCTGAATAAAGGTTGAATGAATGAATGATGACTAGAACCCACATGTTCCTGTTTTCAAATGTAGTGGACTAGGCCTACGTCGAAACCCAGTCTAAGGTCAAAACTCTTGACCTTTAGAACCTTGTGGGACAGAAGCTGTCATTTCATGTATTTGAATACATAAATACAGGTTCACCCATCCTGAGACTTTCTTTCTTGAAGATTCAAGTGAAAAGAACACTCTCTTTTTATTATCATTACTATCTTACAAATGTTGATAATCAAAGTGTCTTAGTTCAAACCATTTTAGATGTTGCAGTGAACTAATCAATTTTATTAACTGAGTAATGATTTTTATTCTCATGTTAAAAGCTGTTGCAGAGTAATTATGCATTTTTCTGAGTTCTGCTTTTGAATGAGCAAGTGTGTGCGTTTACAAGGTTACAGTCAAACGAAAAACAAGTTGTTATGTTAAAACTGTCATGTTTTAGAATCCTCTCAGACGTAAATAGAGATGTTTTGCACCTGTTTCTTAGGCACGCCAAAACAGAACCCTCTCGGTCTGTGAGAACATTTCTGAGCTGTCCCATAACAATTCTCACTGTCTCTAACCTCTTACGTCACAAAAACACACCCCTTCTGGTCGTTTCTGACCAATGAAAAATCCCAAAAAGTGAACCGGGAAAGAGTCTTTAAAATGTCAGTACTTCCTGGTCTACACGGACTCACAGGTACCCAGAGTGATTTACGACTCACGGAGTTACAGACTCACAGAGTTGGAGAGTTGTCAGACTTCTAGAGTTCTGGAGTTCTGATGGAGTGCTGTTGGAGTTCCTGACATGACAACAAAGCTCTTCCGAGTTCCATGGGATTATAACATTTTCCACTGAGGTGAATGTGTGTCGAACAGAGCCTCGCCACTACTTCTGACGGGCTACAGCCATTCTAAGGAGACGCTGCACCGGTAGCGTTAACGGAACACCATATCTGCTGATTATCATCAGAAAGGTAATGGGTCAAGTTTCCTCCCAAGCGTACCGAGGCGAGCTGGGCTTCTGATGGAGAGTGTCGGTTCTGGCGAACATTCCTCCCCTCCCATTCAATCTTAACTCCCTCTAAACTTCTTCCCATCTTTAAACTTTTCTATCAAGTAGAAATTCTTCCAGATATTTAGAAATGTCTGTGTAAAATGCTCACCCACATTCATGTGGGCAAAAGATCATAGTTGTACAGTTTATAAATGTCTGTGGTGCAGCAACGGAAAAATCATGGCCGTATGATTTTTCCTGATTGATTGCTTATATTGTTATTTTCATAATTTGCCAAATTAATGTAAATGTTTGATGTTAAATTTGATTCTGTAAATAAATGACCGCATTCATTTTGATGGGTCAAATTTAAATGACGTCTCACTTTGCATTTCCTTAAATTCAGTGCACGTTTTATTCAGTCCAGAAAAATGAGGAACTCGCGTTAAATGATGAATATATCCCAGCATCTGTTCATCTACACAAATGAGACTGCTGGATGCAGTTCATTGTGGATTACTGTCTTATTGTTGCATAGGAAGATGTTGCAAACACATGTAGACAGCAATCAAATCTTTCTCCTTTACTGGTCTTTTTTTTTTTTTTTTTGCAATAAAACTAAAATTTCCAGATTAATTTATTTTGCTGGTTCTGCAGAAGACTGCTCTGTCCGTTTATGAAATCAGCTTCAATGTTGCATTTGCCACCAGTCTTTTGTACAGGTGAACACTGTTGTCCCCCACTACATCCACTCCTTCCGTCAAAAAAAAACAAACAAATTCAATTCAGTTTATTTATATAGCGGCAAGTCACATCAGAAGTCATCTCAGAGCACTGATCAGAAAAATTAATGTATATAAAAAACAAGTTGACAATATTAATCTGAGGAGCAGACTGCTTTGAATTGAACTCTGTTGCAGAACTTTCTTGAGCAAGCATGAAGGTAACAGTGGAAAGGAAAAGCTCCCTCATGAGGAAGAAACCTTTAGCAGAACCAGGCTCAGGACAAGTGGCCATCTTCTTCAACCAGCTGGGTTTGAGAGGAACAGGAAGGAGGAACAGATACACAATGGCAGGTAGAGAATCACATGTTAGAATATAGCATCAAATAAAAACTTTTCAATTTGAACAATTCATTTAAGGAAATGTGGTCAATTTGTCCTCCTATTTGTCTAAGCCTATGGTAGCATAACAAGCCAACCCTAACTATATGATGTATCAACAAGGAAAGTCTTAAGCCCAGTCTTAAAACTGGACAATGTGTCAGCCTCATGGACAGAAACTGGAAGTTTGTTCCACAAGAGAGGAGCCTGATAACTGAAAGATCTTCCTCCCATTCTGGTTTTGGAAACTCTAGGAACCGCAAGTAAACCTCCAGTCTGAGACTGAAGTGCTCTGTTAGGAAAATATGGAACAATAAGGTCTCTAAATTAAGATGGAGCTAGGTTGTTGAGAGCTTTGTAGGTTAGAAGTAAGATTTTGAATTCAATTCTGGATTTGACAGGGAGCCAATGGAGAGAAGGTAAAACTGGAGAGATATGATCTCTACTAACTCCAGTTAAGACTCTGGCAGCAGCATTTTGAATTAACTGAAGACTTTTTAAAGAAGTATTTGGACACCCAGATAACAAACCATTGCAATAGTCCAGTTTAGACATGGCAAATGCATGAACCAGTTTTTCTGCATCATTTTTAGATTAGATGTTTCTAATTTTAGAGATAATACGCAGGTGGAATAAAGCGATTCTAGTAACGTTTTTAATGTGTGTGTGTGTGTGTGTGGGGGGGGGGGGGGGGCTAAAAGACATGTCCTGATCAAAAACAACACCACAATTTTTTTAACATTAGAGCTGGAGGCGTAAAGTCTTACAAACAAACAGTGAGTTGATTATTTCCATACCATGTTACACATCACACTGCCAGTTCTCTGTATTCAGCCTTCTGTCCTTGTTTACACATCAGAAAGGTGCTTACTTAGCCAAATGAGCCAAACAGCCTCTCTCAGACTTAGACATTGTTATAGAGTAATGTATTTATAGGCAGTGTGATGAGGTGCATGATATTTTTTAAGTTGCCAATAACAAGTCAGGATATATTTCACTGAACTCTCTCCTTCCCAAATAACATCTTCAAAGTTCTTTTCCACTTCCTGTGGCCCCTTTTCACAGTTCTGGTCACAGGCTGCCACTGAATGATGCATTGGTTGGTAGAAGTAAATTGTGCCGCATTTAAATCTGCTGGATGGAGGACAGATGAGCGGCGCGCATCATAATAATAACCAAGCTGCACACGCAAGCGGAGCTTCATATGTTCTATTTGCTGTTCGTTTAACTCCTGCCCTACATCTGAAATGTCTCTCTTTCAGCTCACAAAGTAGCATGAGAAACAAAAAATCTTTCAAATTATTATTACATTTTAGACTTTGTTGTTTTTGCATGAATTTGGAAACCCAACTTTTGCTTTGAACTATTTCTTTTCTATGTCAGCACATTACACAGCTTTTGTTGATATACTTAGAACTCCAAGTGTCATTTTGAAGCACTCGATGAACTGTAACAGAGTATGAAATGTGCTCTGTATTATTTGGATCAGCTGCTTGATACAGGTCAGTGCACGTGGTTAACTGGGTTCAGTGTCGCTGCTCCCATCCAGAAATCCTATGCTAATAAGACCTTTGAAAGCTCATGCCAGGGATGAGCTGGCGGAGAAAAGAATCCTTCAATGAATCTTCCCTTTGAATGTGCTGAATATCATTACATCCATCTGACATTTTTCTAATGAGAATTTCTTTTTTTCTTTTCGTCTGAGCGTTGGACTGCACCTCTTTTTACGATCTTCCTATTGATACTTGAAAGTCTAAACAGACTCCCGCATAAAAAAAAAAAAAAAGAAAAATAGAAAGTGGTGTGAATATTCCTGCCTAATTGAGCGAGACTCTTGAAATCTCCTGTCTGCTGTTCATTTTACAAGACAAACAGTTTACCTCGTGCTTTGTGTGTAATGAGGCTGCGGTTATGGCTGCAGTGGGAAGTCATCAGCTGCCAAGCAACCCTGGACATCCTCTTGTCTTCTTCACTGCCCTGCACAAATCTATCATCTTCACAATGTGATAGTCCTTCTGAAAAGTCTCCTGAACAGTCAGTGGAACCCACTGTGCTCTGATAAACCCATGCGGACGTTTCTTATCAGTCATTGCTTTCGACAGCCAGTTTGTCACCTGTACTTTTTTTAAGGGACATCTCAGAAGTCCTTTTCCAGACTCTCTCTTTCCATCAATTTGCCCCCCATCCCTCAGAACATAAACCGAAGATGAGAAGCCCATTGTCTTGCGATAATTTCCCGCGGGAGAAGCCCATTGAGTGTTACTGAGCTGTGTCTAATTTGTCTGGGAAGGTGTTGGAGAGGTGCTCAAGAGCGCTGGATGCTCGTGGTTTGTGGCATGTGAAATGTGACAGCAGATTCCTTCACTTCTCCACAACACAATGTTCTTGCATGTAAATAGTGCGCAGTTTGCATCTCCCAGTGCTGCACAAACACGGGCCGGTGATGGTTATGATGCACCTGGGTGACAAGCAGTAAATGGTATTTTTGTACACCTCTAAAGACAATAAAGCAAAGCTGAGATTGCCTTAAGCCTATATTTGTTATGGCTTTGATGGAATTCACAAAAAAAAAAAAAGAGGTAAAAACAGCCACATTGAGCTGAATCAATATGCAATTACAAGACAAACAAGTTATTGGTATTGTTTAGTTTCAGGGGAGCAAATGAACCAGAGCATTAAAACACAAACTGGAGATCAATTAAAAATATCACAGATGTACATGTTTAAAATTATAACTTGTCTCAAACTATCTTTATTATTAACTATAAAATGATTTTCTTCCTTATTACTAAAAAAAAGCACAAAATAATGGAGAGAAAATCTTTGGATATACATTTGTGATCAAATGTTACGACTAAAAGATTTAATGAAGCATCAACTCATGTTACAATAAGAAAATATCTGCAGACGGTAGTGCAGCGCACACGCCACACTGCCTGATCAGCAGCGTGGCAGTCTGAGTACCACTTTGGGATTTAATTGTCAAGCAGGCCAATCAATGAACGCTCTTTTGTCTTTAGTTGATTTCTGCCAGCTTCCATCTGTGTGGAGGGAGAATGAGGCAGGTTGCTTGTGCAGCCTTGAACTTTCTATTTGGGGCTGTTCATTTGGCCAACGTTGAGATTAGATGTGTGTCGAGACGTGATTGAGGGCATGCTGATCATTAGTTTTGGCTCTGACTTGTCTTTGTCCAAAGACACAGCATGTCTAGGAACACGTGGGCTAGAATTACAAACATTAAACCAATGGTCTCACCAGCCTCTTATAAAACCAATAAAGCTTCAATCAGGATCTCAAAAACAAAGATAACAGTGAAGAAGCTCAAGACTAAGGACTCAGTCTGGTAAAAGAAACAAAAGTAGGATTAGGTTTTTAATTGGCAAACAATTAGTGTAAAAATAATCTGTTAATCTGAGCCATTTTTAGAAATTCATATTTTCTTTGAAGAACATATGCCATGATCTGTGCATGAGGTTGAACCCAGGTGCAGACAGGACTTGGGAACTCGTGGATAAATAAAACGTATTTATTATAATCAAAGAAAAGGGTTCTGCAACCTGTGGCTCTGGGGTCACATGTGGCTCTTCAGTCCCTGATCTGCAGCTTTATATGAAGATTTGACCAAAACTTAGAGGAAATTTAATTGTTCTGGTTTTTATACCCACAACAAAAAATGTTCAATTGGGCTGTTATTTTTTGTCAATTTTCTGCGAATGCTTGAGCGACGGGATATTTAATTTCTCCTCACATAAAAGACCCCGCAGGCCTGCAGAGGTCAGTGTTTTCATTTTCATCTAAAGGTAGAAACTTGAAGTTTTTAATTCTTTGCATTAGAGTTTGTTTTATTTTTTTTGTCCCAAAATGTAAAAATATGAATACATGTTGAAATTCATTATTGATCATTAATTTTGAAATGTCAACCCCACTGGTCAGAAAAACTCCCTCCAAATACCCCAGAGTGGCCCATGAGCCACCAGTTGGTTTGTGGCAGGTTTTGTGGCTCTGGGCTCTTTTTCATTTAACGAGTGAAGAGGACCTAGAAGGACAAACCACGGGCAAATGAGAAGAAGCCAAGACATAGAAAAAATAGGGACAGCCGTGATTGACAATGAAGAACACATGGTGTGATTAGGATAGGGGACAGGTGTGTATGAGCTGGAAAAACACAGGGATGACAAACACCAACACACACCAATCCTCACAAAATGCAATAAGGAATAGAACACAACTTCCGATCGAGGGTGAATCAAACTCTGTACTGCGTGTTATAAAACAAATGTTGAGAAAAAGCCATCTGTTGCACCATCCACTACTAGATTCATCTTAACAGGTTGCTATGAGACCCTTTAAGATTCACCAAATTCACCTTGTCGCACACCACACACAGTTCATCTGCTCTGCTGGAGACTTTCCGTTCCTTCTCGTGTAAAATGTTCAAAAATTTAAATTAAAATGAGGGTGGGTGCATCGGGGGGGGGGGGGGGGGGATCCAATCACTATAACCTCCAGCAAGGCAATCAATATGAGTTTAACTGTTGGCAACTTTCACTTTGGTAATTATGCTACGGAATAATGAAATCGTATTCAAGGAGAAGCATGACCGACATAATAATCATTCTGCTCAGGCTTCAGGGCTAAAAAGAAAATGTAAAAATAAACAAATGAATAAATAAATGTATAAAAATTGTTATTAGTGAGGGAGGGAGGTGCATTTAAGACAAATTAAACGCTAACAAATGAGATTGTTATTGATGGTTGTAGATTTGTTTTAAATTATTTAATATTTTACACACACGCACACAAAAAATCACAATTTATATGGTTAAAACTTAGTTCCTTTAGCAGACTTTGTATGTGTTTCTGTTCTTCTTCATAATGGTCTAATATCTACAGTCTGCAGTGCACAATAAAAGGACAAAAAGGAGAAAAGTGCAGTAAATTTCCCCCCGTCAGAGGCCATTGACTGCGCCTCTCTGAGTCAGGAGGCAGAGTTGAGAACCATTCCACTCCGATTCATCACAGTCACACACAATCCACTCACAAGCCTTCCACCATGCTAAACGACCATCATTATATTCCAACAAAGTCGTTCTCAAGAATACAGCCCATAAGATTTAGAGAATAGCTTTTGCTCTCTGCAGCTGCAGGTCTTTCTTGTGTAAAGCTGTACATTTAAAATTAAAGGACGTATTAATACACAGAGTGTCAGTCACCTACAGTCCTTTCATGTTCCTCTTCCATGTCACAATCAGTAGGAATAAATAATAATAAAAAGGTTTGTACCATGTTATGCATTCTGAGTACACACATTTGGATTCCACTTTCAGTCAATCCTTCGCATGAAATGTCTGCACGGATTCTATCAAACAGGGTGACACACTTAACAGGGTTCAAAAGGTAACATGTCGACTGGAGGGCTTCTCTTGGCAACTAATGTGGGATGTGATGTGCGTGACAGAAGAAGCACGTTTTTTAAAGAGATATAAATGTGCATTTTGTAAATAATTTACAAGACTAATTGTTATGCTGATGTGTGTACAAAAAAGACCAAAAAATGTAAAATAAAATAAAGATGAATTATAATAAGAGAACTTCCCAGAGCTATGACTGAAAGGGTGACTCTCGTCTCAGTCAACATCAAACCCCTGAATTTGAATCTGTTCCAACTCTGAGACAGTCTAGACTCTCTGTTTACCCCAAATTCATACAAAATCATAACCTGTGTTAAAGCATGATGGTGACATTTTTCTGAAAATGAAATTGAGTGAGGAAACAGATTCTAAAATATGATTATTTACCGCAAGCTTAGCAGCTGTGACTTAAGCTAAAATGAATAGGATGTGAAAATCATTGAGGCAGTTTTCATACAGCCAAAATCTAAACATTAGCTGTAATAAAGCACCAATAATAGAATTACAATACTTAGCCTCAGGTTGAACTGTAAACTGTGTAAAAATAAGTATTGAAAAAATATGTTTTGATTTGTACTAATCATTTCAAAAACACAAAGTTACGTTCCAACAATTTTCAGTCAGGTCATGTGGACAGTTTCTTTTTTTTTTTTTTTTTTTTCTGAAACGTTTCACCTTCCATCCGGAAGGCTTCATTAGTCAAGGAAACATATAACACAAAACTGATTCTTCCCCCAAACAGCTTACGCCAAAGTGGAACAAACCAGTTATGTTGGTGCTAAGACGGTGTCTTTGGCACGCCCCCTCCTGTGGTCCCGGCCCTCTTCCTCGTCTACAGTCATGTCAAACTGGTTCAAAAGCAAAGCCAAAAGAAACTGTCCAGATGACCTGACTGAAAATGGATTGTATACCTGGATTATTGAGCTTGGACTTTTTTGGTTTTGAACAAAGTTACATTGACCATCTTTGCTAATCTACTCTAGCTTCACATTTATAAATTTTAGCACCTCCTTCAAGCTTATTAAAAATCTTGCCCTTCATCTAAAAATATTTTTAACCAGTCAGTTTCTGGTTTATGTATTTAATTGTTAAACAAATTTGCACTTTTATAAATGAGACACATACCTCCAGCAACAAGTACTTGGGTGTGCACCTGAATAACAACCTCAGCTGGGGTAACAACACTACCAGCCTGATCAAGAAAGCTCATCAGAGACTCATGTTCGTGCTGCTGTTGTTCGGCGTATTGTTTTGCACTATTAAGTGTTTAATGTATATCTTAGTTTATATCTTAGATCCTTAGTATTGTTTATTTTACTCTTTATATTTTTGCTTTTGTTGGATGTAACTGGGACCCTGTGTACATAATTTCGTTCCACCTCATGTACCACATGTGATGTGAATGACAAACAAAGAACCTTGACCTTGAACTTGAATTTCCTCAGTCTGCTGAGGCGAGCTTACTGGGAAGCTCAGTCCTCACCTCCTTCTACCGGTGTGCAGTGGAGAGCATCCTGTGCTGCAGCTGCAGAAAGAAAAGCTTTGCAGAGAGTGGTGAAGGCTGCACAGAAGTCTGTTGGAGTCAGCCTCCCCACCATCACAGATATCTACACCTCTAGATGCAGGAAGATGGCCACCTGCATCATGAAGCACCCCACTCACCCAGCACACACACTTTTTGCTCCGATCCCCTAAGGCAGAAGGTTGAGGAGCATTAAGTGTAGAACCACTAGGCTGAGGAACAGCTTCTACCCTGAGGCTGTTAGACTCATGAATCTCTAATCAGGATCATCACTGTGGAAAAAAAACAAAACATTATAATGCCACTTTAATTGGTGATATGTGACTTATATGTGCTGCTGATTATCCATGCTGCTGATCCCATGCTGCTAATTATTTTATGCTGTATTCATTCAAACCCATCCACTCACTACAGACTTATGTTTGTGCTGCTGTTGTTATACCATATTGTTTTGCATTATAAGTGTTTAGCGTATATCTTCTATCCTTATTTTCTGTTTCTTTTACAATTTATATTTTTGCTATTGTTGGATGTAACTTGGACCCTGACTACACAATTTTTGTTCCACCTCATGTACCACATGTGATGAGAATGACAATAAACCTACTTGAACTTGATCTTGAGCTCAAGCCACCAGAGGTCTGAAACAGAAGCAGTAACTCCTGCTGGAACTTCTCAAATATTTTTGATATATTCTAACATTTACAAATCTTATATTCAGTCCTCAAATTCATTTTTATAACCTTGACCTGCTATAATCTTGTTAATTAATGGACAGATTGTATTCAACTGTGTCCTTTTATTGAAGCAACATTCAGGTGACATTGAGTAAACATGTTATAAAACAACTTGTTAAGAGAAAAAGTCTTAAAATAAAATGCCACACCATTATATAAATATATGTATTTTTTATTTTTCAGCTTAAAGTAAACAATAGCTAATTAACAATCATAAATCATCTGTTTTTAGCATCTACTTATTCTATAGTAAAAAACAGCTAAGAGCGTTATATTTTAAATATTCATTGTTTTATATAAATAAAATATGTTGAGCATTTTTTGATCATGGTACCAACATATAAAATCTTTCCCTGATATTATGTTAGCCAATAAATTATGTTGTTTAAAAGCAACAGAAATATGGCAGACTGGACACATATAACATATATTAATAGCAAAAGTAATACAATTAATTGCACAAAATAAACTTTACCTCTCCTTTTACAGTCAAATGTATCTTTATTATCCAACAATGTTCAATCAGGTCATCTGGACAGTTTCTTTTTTTTTTTTACTGAGACGTTTTGCCCTCCATCCGAAGGGCAAATCTTATTATCGTATCTTTATTATCTTGAGATTTTCTGAGCTTTCGTGATAGAAACTATTTTTGTGAAACCATGATAACAGGACGTCTGCTCAAAATGACGGTTTTCTGAACCCTGAGTGAGCCTAAACCCTTAAATGTGAGCCTAAATCCAGGTTTGAACAGGAAACAACTATGATGTGGTGAAATGAATGAAGTTTAAACAGCTTTCTCTCCTCAGTCATCACAGGAAATGTGTGATCACTAGCAAATCCAATCACACGCCTTAAGTTTGGACACGCTGGTCTATTTTTAATATCAGAAATGCATTTTGATGTGATCCTCAGAAGCAGTAACGTATTCCAGCTGTATCACCAGATGAGAGATTGCAGTGTTTGTTAGCAATAAATGCTGTGATCCTGCAAATATGACACAGAAGAGCATTTTCCTTTTCTTGCTGTCCTCTGAGAGGTCACCTGCTTATGTTCCATGTAATGACATCAGCTTCAGCGTTTTCTCTTATCTACAGGGGCATTAACTTCAATGCTTTTCAACGTGGTACTTTTTTAAATCTTGTTTACTTTTGTTAATAATTTAGTATTAAACTTTACGGTTTCCTTTTGATAATGAAACTAAATAAGTGTAATTAATTAAGCTCATTTAACAGCAGATACACATAGTGTCTAGCTCCAAAAGTTTAGTCTAGATAGGCGCTGACATCCACACTCCTACTGGATAAGACTCTAAAGGAGATGGCCTTTACACCTCCTGCCTACCACACAAGTGGAAGCAGATAAAAATAATCATAACTAAAAAATAAAAATAAAAGCTCTACCAAGTTACACTGACTGAAAAAACAAACCTTGACAGATAGGCCAAAAAAAACAAAAAAAAGAATTGGAAAAATATAGGGCAGCACGGTTGCACGATTGGTAGAGCTGCTGCCTCTCAGCGAGCATGTTACCATCGTTCAAATCCCGGTCCGGGATCCTTTCTGGATAAAGTTTGCGTGTTCTCTCTGTACATGTGTGGGTATTCTCCAGGTACTCCTATTTCCTCCCACAGACCAAAAACATGCATGTTAGGCTGATTGGTAACTCTAAATTGTCCCTAGGTGTGAGTGAGAGAGTGAATGGTTGTCTCGTTTGTCTATTATTATGGATGAACGATATTATCGGCATGGTATCGGTATCGGCCGATATTTGCGTTAAAGTTAAATATCCTTTATCGGCCATTCCATCAAAATAACTCAATAATATAAAAGGTGCTGTTTTTATACATACATACACACACACACACAGGTTTGTTTTGCTATCTTTGTGGGGCCTTTGCATTGACTTCCATTCATTTTTCATTCATTTCTATAGCCTAACCATGACCTTTATCCATAACCTAACCATTACCAGTACATACCTAACCCTAAACCTAACACATCCTCAATTCACACCTTAGTCCTAAACCTAGCCCCTAACCCACCAACGGGACTTCTTCTTATGGGGCCCGGGCTTTGGGCCCCATAAGGAGCAGTTGGTCCTCACAATGTAGTATAAGTTGGAAAAATGGGCCTCACAAAGTAGCATAAACAAGGACACACACACACACACACACACACACACATATATATATATATATATATATATATATATAAAGCAATGTTTTGTATGACAACTCAGTGACAAAATTTGACATTAATCATAATCCAAACATAATTTTCAGCCCCTTTTTTGGCATCTACATTTGGTAGCAGACCAAATTGACATTGACCATGCAAAATAATGTAGTATTTTAATTCCACAGCAGAGAAAGCTATGTAGTCTCTGCAAGTAGGTCGAGGGGGGGAAAATATTGGTATCGGTATTGGTTATCGGGTCAAATAAGTTTTAACATATCGGCGTATCGGATATCGGCCAAAAATCCAATATCATGTATCCATATCTCTTATAGACATTTAGTTAAGTTTTGTTTTAGTTAACATTAGTTTGCTGTAGACCCCTAATGAAGGGAGCAGCCGGAAGAAAAAAAATTAAATAAACGATTAATAATAATAGTTATTATTGTTATCTTGCCTTTTTTGGGCAGCTGTGGCTGAGTAGTTAGAGCAGTTGTCTTCCAGTGGGAGAGTTGAGTTCAATTCCACATGCTGAAGTGTCCTTGGGCAAGACGCTGAACCCCCTCATTGAGTTTGATGTGTGCCCCATCGGTGTATGAATGTGGCGTATGAATGTGACGTATGAATGTGACCTAAAGCACTGATTAGTCTCTACAGATTCAGATTAGCTTTGTAGAGATATAGAGTGCTGTGTGGATGTTTGTGGAGGTAAATGAGGGCAAGGATTGTAGAGTAAAGGGCTTTGAGTATCATGATTAGATAGAAAGGCACTATATAAATACAGTCCATTTATCATTATGTATTATATATAACATTGCTTGGGTTGTTTTACTTTACACACTCTTGAGTGATTTATTTAATTATTTTTAATTGAACTGCTTGCTGTGTATATTTTACTTTTTTGTTTGTTTCTATCTAAAGTATTGCTAGGAGGAAACTTAAATTTTAATTGTTCAACTCCAAAAACGGGGTGCAGTAAAAAGTTTGTTGCGTAAACAAATTACATCAACAATGTAAACCATATATTGAGTTGAATGACGAACATTAAAATAATACATTCAATTTTTAACATATTAATGTGCAATGCTGATGTCAAATGAAAAAAAAAAGGATTTTTATTGGTTCTTGTGCAATTGATATTTTAATCAAAAGTAATAAACATGTTCTATTTACTCTATGAGCCAGTCTGATTTTTCACCTCCATAAAGCTCTTGGTTGAAATGCATTTATAGAATACGTAGTCTTTATACAAAGCATTTTGTTAAACTACTGCAGCTTTGCTTTGTGTTCTTATTATTCCTTCATGAAATTTTACTTTATGAGCCATACAGAGTTCTCATCTGCTGTCCACTTGAGCATTTAGATAATTATTTTCTTGGTTGAGGACCTTTGTGATTCTGTTGATAGCTGATCGAGGACTGTTGACAGAATAAAACTTTTCATCCTTCCTCGGGTTGGAGAATAAAGCATAAATTTAAACTGCCAGGACGACCTTGGGGATAAGCACATTTTATGGGGATATTACTTTAAATGAAAGAAAATGTGATTTATTTACCTGCTTCCATCTTGACTATTATAGTGTATTATACAGAGTCTACGCAACATAAGTCACAGGACCTGAATCGAAGGCAAAAAAAATCAAATTGAAGTAACCTCTGATGATAAAAATAAATGTGTTTATGTGCAAATGTGCAAACAGAAGTGATGTGACCATGATGGAAGCAAACAGAACATAAATATTAGATTACATGTTGCACACAGGCTTCATTTTAATTTGTCACTTATGAAGTTTTTTTTAATAATGGATCTTAGGGGGATTTAAAATACAATGCACAAACATTTAAAGATGGTAATCATACAATTTCTATATTTTAGCTTTAGCACATGAACACGGCAAGGTACAAAATGAGGAATAACAAAATCTGAACTGATTTGTCAAATATTATAGCATAGTGATTTTTGCACAATAAATGACAATTGATGCAGATATGTCATGTTACAGAAAATAGTTAAAATGCTTCCAATTGATTTCAAAAGACAAGAATAGCAGGGTAGAAGATCCAAATGACATGTTTACTCCCTCAGTAGCTGATATAGCTTTTGACATCTGGGTCTTGAGGGGAGTGCATTCACTGTGGGATCTCTATATGTTGATGGTAGATTTGCCTCTTTTGAACAGCTGGTACAGAAGTTTAATATCCACAAGTCACGGTTTTTCAGATATTTGCAGCTGAGACATTTAGTAAGGTCTAACTCTGATTGTTTTCCTTTGTACCCCTCTAAACATTTTGTGGCTAAGATTTTGAAATGTAGGTCTGATACCAAGGGGGCCCTTAGTAAGAGCTATACACTGCTCAGTTCATACCACGAGTCCATTTTGGACTCCCTTAAACTGAAATGGGAAACAGACATGGAGGAATCCATATCAGACGCAATCTGGAGAAAGATCATTCAGAACATTTGTTCATCCTCAATCTGTCTGAGACATGCTGTAATTCAATTCAAGGTGGTGCACCGGCTGCACTGGTCCAAAGACAAGCTGTCCAAGATCAAAGCCGACCTGGACCCCGCATGTAATCATTGTAAACAAACTCCAGATATACTCTTGCGTACGTTCTGGACCTATCCCAAACTGTGGACCTTTTGGCAATCTGTTTTTGACACCTTCTCTGGGATATGTGGAAAAACTGTTCACCCATCAGCACTCCTCTCACTGTTTGGGTGGTCCCTGTGGATATGTCCTTCAGCAAGTACGAGAAGAATGTGATTGCTTTTGGCTCTCTCCTGGCCAGAAGACTTGTCTTGTGCAATTGGAAGGACCCACACACCCAAGAATATGTACACAGGGTAAGAGAGGTGATGTATCATAATCATCTCGAACAAATAAAATATACCTGAAGAATTCTGTTAAAAGATTTTGGGACACTTGGCGGTCTTTTTATGTTATATGTGGGGGACATGTCAATGCCTATGAACCAGTAATTCTTTTTAATTCGTTTATGTAAAGTATGTGACTGATCCGGTGTGGGAGGGAAGGGGTGGCAGGTTTTTATTTTATTTTTATTTATTTTTTTATGTTCTTTGTGTTTTATATGTTCAAAATGAAAAGTTAATAAAAAGGCCGATTTAAAAAAATAAGATCCAAATGACAAACTTGGACTCCTTTTCTGCCAGATAATATACAGTTATAATCTGACAGAGCATTTTCCATATGTTTAAGCCTCTTTTGCATTCATACTACAAAAACCTGCTGCAAAATCATTTTCACAGCCAAACGGCTAAAAAAGGAAAGATGGGAGAAAAAAAAAAAATTGTCGTAAGTCTTGCACTGTGTCAGATGTTTGAGCTGTCAGCAGTAACTGCATTTAAATTCACCTATAGCAAACATCTGCTGCCATCTGGTCTAAGCTCTGCAGGGTTTCTGCCTTTGGAAGTGAAATGTACACTCTATACATGCCAAACATGGGAAGAACAATTCAAAACCTGCTGCTTCATGTTGTTTGTTAGTCTCTTAACTAATTCTGCTACGTCCTATTGTCTACAGGAACTTCAGGTACACGGTTTCACAGCATCAAAGGATTGCTGCTATAACAAATAGTGTTTTAAAGTGAACCCCAGTGAAGGAAATGAGACATACACAGCCGATGGTTTAAATGAAACGCAGCAATTTCACCTGCCAAATGACTCAGTCACTGCATACGTTTGCAGCTTTTTTTAAGAGATTTAGAGTATCTGCAATTTATGCTAATACACCATGAGCACCTCTGATGTTATTTTAAGTGCAATAGCTCCAGCAAAAGCCTATACATTTCTATATCAACCCCTCCCTGGCAAGCAAATGCCTGCGTGGGTTTTCTGAAAGGATACCTATATCGTATGTGGTGCTAGATTACAGGATTTGCATTTAAAAGGGTGTCAGTTGTGGCAGCTGGATGAAACAGGTGAATGCAATCACAGCAGTTCAACAAACGATCTGTAACATGAGTCATACTGGGTAGCCTGAATGACACGCCTGCTTCTGCCCACCAAAGATTCTCTAATACCCCCAGCTTGAACCTTTTTTTAAGGCATATCATATGAAGGGATACATGCAGCAGTGAGGTTATATATCGAATAAACCTTGTAATGTGTTGTCATTAATATAGTGCTAAGTCCATTTTCTCTTATTTTGGGGAAAAAAGATCACTGCAGGGGTACATTAAGGTGCATCAAAAGGCTTTTTGTTTTTAGAAGTTAAAGCTTTTATGTGTAAAAACCACGTAATCAAACGAATCTGTTGGCTACCAAATGGAATTATTCAAACCCAATAAATGAAAATGAACCTGGTTAAGTATCTCAGCATGTCCAAAGTTCAGTGATGACACAGTTTTTCAGGACTGAAAGAAATAATGGATTTTGTGTTGATCTTCGGAGCATGGAGTTGTTTGTCCCAGGGGCCTGCCAGCGTTAAACTCAGATCTGCGCACTGTGACTCGCTCAAGGCTGTGTGTCTGTGGTGATATTAAAAAGAAATATTGCTTCATAAATCCCTGCTGCGTTGCTGCCATGACTCCTCTTAATGCGGACTGCTGCTGGAGTGTGAGAGGGGAAATAGGATCATTTTGTTTTTTTTTATTCCATTTGTCCTTCGACTGGAAAGCCAATTAGTGTTGAACATAGAAACCTATGATCATACGCAGCAAAGAGACAGAAAGACACCTTGGAGGACGATGTTTACTCTTGCTGTTGCTTTGAACAATTTGCTTCTTCTGCTCATAGATTTGCTTAATGGACTTAGCAGGGACAGTGCCCAATGTCAATACAATATATACGAGCATACTCTATACACGTATCATTTGAAATGTAATTTGCAATTAAAACTCTGTTGTGGCCATCTGGAGAGTGAAGACC
>NC_056499.1:23248285-23253888 GCF_014905685.2 Nematolebias whitei | reverse complement strand
TCTCTATGTGTCCCTGTGATGGACTTGTGACCTATCCGGGGTGTCGTCCCGCCTCTCACACAGTGATAGCTGAATATGGGCACCAGTAACCTCAACAACCTGAAAAGGAAAACAAAAGTGGGTAAAATGGATTGTTACAAATGTACACAGAGATTTGTTGAGAAAAGTAGTGCTTTGTTTACATTGAGTGCATACCTGCATTACAAACCTGGGAATCAATACAGTATATCTGGAAAACAAACCCTTTCAAACTGCATCATTTGACTCAGTGCTGGATAAACTTTGCTTTTAATGTTTGATTTCATTTTTTTTGCAATGAGTAAATCCTAAACAATCTGGAACCAACACAAGGCTGAATCAGATGACTGTTAATATTCAGACACTTATTATCGTTTCACGTATTCATGCTGCCGTTGTTCTGAGTTTTGCTTTTGTACTATTAGTGCTTAGTGTATAGTTTTAGCGTATTCTTAGTTCATATCTTAGATCTTATTACTGTTTTTCTTTACAAATTATACTTTTGTTGGATGTAACTGGGACCCCATGTACACAATTTCGTTCCACCACATGAACCACATGGTGCAAATGACAATAAAGAACCTTGACTTGGATTATTATTATCATCATCATTATTATTATTATTATTAATCAGACACTCGTTATTAGTATTTTTCTTTAATTACTACCTTGATCTTATTGTTAAGCACTTTAGTAACAGCTGCTGTTTTAAATACATTTGGCTTGACTGTGGAGCTGCTGGTGGCTGAAGTTTCCAGAGTCCGGCAGGTGGCAGTGAACGCTCTCAGGTATGGAGGGCAGGTTGTGCGCGCGTGTTCCTCTGCTTGCACAAGCGCTCGCGTGTTGCGTAGTCTGGAGAACTGACGTGGTTCAGTAGACGCGCAGTCAGGGCGACAGCTGCGAGTGAATGTGTGTGTTTGCGCGTGTGTGTGTGTGTGTGTGTGAGAGAGAGAGACGGTGATAAAAAGTGCCTGTGGCTGCGCGCGCTCCTCCTCGGACCGCCGGGGAGTCGCGCGACGAGGCTGGACGGCACGTGCGACCCGAGGACTCCCACTTTTGTTGCTTTGTTTATATTTATTAATCTTCTTTAGGGTGAGTCAGGCCGCGCCGGTGGGAAGAAAGGTGGAAGTGAACTATTCATTGACTTCAGAGCGATGAACTGGCAGAATGGCCAAGTGGTTCAAGGAGCACCTGGGATTCAAAACTACCAAAGCACCCCCTCCGGCGCCTCCGAAGCCGGACTACAGACACTGCCACACCGGTGTGCCCGGCACTCCCGGCTTCCAGCAAACACCCAGCGGCTTCCCGAGCTCCGCTCAGCCGGACATCCTCACTGCGTACAAACTCCAAAAAGAGCTGGACTTCGAGGACCCTTACACTCCAGGTGGAAATGTCTCCTTCAACTCGAGCTTGATCACTGCGCCGTCGTCCGACATGAAGTATGTGTCGCCCAAACACCGACTCATCAAGGTGGAAACGACCGAAAAGAGCCCAGCTCCGGGCGGGGGAGTCACCGTCACCCAGGCTGTAGCTGCAGGGAGCGTTAAGTCTCCCACTCCGTCCGAGCACGAGAATAAGGAAAAGGTGGGTGAAGTTCGCTTGGACTCGCAGCTGAACGCGTGTTCGCGACTCTTTTAACAACTTTTAACCGCTGCTTGTCTCTGTTCATGGAGGAACAACGTGCTGTTTTCGAGTCACTTGTTGAGTAACTTAATGAATCGTTACAACTGGCAGAACTTGTTCTCTCAACCGCACAAATGCAGCCATGCGTGTTGCGACACCCACCTTGAGTGTAATCTCTAACCTGAACGACAGGGCTCTAACATGCTCTCCCCCCCCCTATACCTAACTTTTAAACTTGTTTGTTAAGAATGTGTCCACTGGGATGTTATCATGGACTTATTGATGAGTTGCTGGATGGGATCTGGTCTTTTGGCACAGCTGTCTGAGTCTTTTGAAGGCAATCCTACCATTTCTTTGGAGGTTGAGCTCAAGTCGGTGGGAAATTCAAAGAAGTTCAAGACAAAAAAAAAAAAAGAAAACAGCTTTTTCTTTGTTTTATTTGTTACAGGTCTCTCTTGTAAATGAGTCCTCATGGCTCAATTAAGATTGAATGAACAGAAGACGTTTCGCTTCTCATCCGAGGAGCTTTCTCAATTCGGTGAACGGAGAGTGTGAGGTTCGAGATGGGGGAAAAAGGTAGGGTAGCCGACTTGGGACCAGAAAGTCGCACAGCCATTCCCACATGTCATGGTGTCTCTGAGCAAGACACCTATTGTAATCCCTAATTGCTCCCTGGGCACCTAAATAGCTGCTCACTGCTCCACCTGGGTGCATCTCAGGTGTGATGGTTAAACTAATTTAGCCATCGTATGGGAACATACAATGATGACAATCCCAGACTTTCCTTCCCTTCGAGTTATATAAAGCTGAGCTAAGCTAGATGCATATGCAGTTTGCCCTATCAATCGGGGTTCATTAGGGTCTATGTTAGTTTGACTCACAGAGGAGCCACTCTGGTCACATGGATGAAATTCCTGATAATAATAAGTACCAAGTGTTGTCGTGATTGTATGTTCCCATACAATGGCAAAATTAGTCATCTGCATTTAACCCATTGCACCTGGGATACACCCAAGTGGAGCAGTGGGCAGCTATGTAGGTGCCCAGGGAGCAATTAGGAATTAAATGTCTTGCACAGCAACACCACGACATGTGGCAATGGCTGGAGATCAAACTTTGGACTTTGGGGTCCTGTGTCCTACCTCTACCCCATCCAGATGTGAAAATGCATGGGTATCAGTCCTAAAGCTTCATTTTAAGTTTTGGAGAGTTGAAATCTGAGACCTCCTCTTCTATTTAAAGATAGTTTAGCTCTTTTTACATAAATGGCTTCCTTCATTCCCCCTCTCAAACTATCTGTCTTCTCGGTCCAAACATTTTGGACCTCAAATGAGTGTCCCTTATCCTTAAGGTGTAGGTGAACCACAGAGTCTTGACCTAAAGAGCTGGCTGTCCTGTGTTGAGCCATTCAGATGAAGTGAAACATCTTCTGTTACAAATACAGTCCAGTTGTTTTCGTCTTGATTTATTTTGTTTTTTTGAATTTACCATGTTCTGGATGACTGGGAATCTTCACCAGTGCTCTGTCACTGGGATTCAAACGTGTGAGTGGGTGAATGAGCACGGGAATGGTCCTTACTTACAGGAAAGGACGTCTGGGTTGAAAGTGTGTGCTGAAATTTTTGTGGCTCCCTCATCTTCACACTTCCCCTTACTTCCTCCTCTACATTTTGTTTGGCTTTGCACCTGTCTTGTGGCATGTGGCAAGTCTTTTTTTTTTTTTTGCTTGCGGTTTGTCACAAGAGGTTCATGTAAAACATAGCTGTGATTTTATTTTTTTCCCCTTTCTTCTCCCACCAGTGATTTGAAAACACAAAAATAAAGACAACCACATTTGCCCTGAGCATGGAAGTAAGGAGTTAACACTTTCAACACTACTCAGTTAGGGTGTTCTTCTTCTGTCCTGTCACTATTTTCAAGTACCCTCAGGAAGTTGGTAAGAAGTCAAAGAAACTGACAGAAATGTAGATTTGTCACAAACTCACAGCTGATTAAACAGATTAGTCGTTTCTTGTTGGCTTAAGATTATATGAATCCCCTCAAAGTCGGGGATAAGGCTACCTGTCTCTCGCACCGTGTGCACACATGGCTGTCGTGGACAGGAATTTGACGGACTACTATGAGGCGGATACTTCACACCCGGGCAGTGTGATGTTATGGACGAGCCAAACCAGTACTGACAGCTGGTGAGTTTAGGCTATGTGCCGTGAGAACTGCTTAAGGGCTACTTGTCAGGTGGTGACGGCTGAATAAAAAATGCGGTCCTAGTGGAAATGGGGAAACGGTGAAATGATGACGCGCAAGAGATGCCTCCTAAAACCATTATTTATGTTCTTTTGTGGTAAACTATTTAGCAAATGTAAATAAACCCAAGAAAAATGGTACAAATGTGCTACATTTCTGTGAAGCAAGGGATAAACTCAAGAGGGAACGCTCCTCAGTTGAGTGCCGTTCCTTCATTTTGAACCTTTTGGGAGGATTACTGTTGTATGGAAGCTAAGTATTTTCCCTCTGACTGTGGCGGGCCGTGGTAATTGTTTGTAAATCCTCACTAGAAAAAACTCCAGGTAGGGCTGTTTTCTATAAGGCTGTGAATAAGGTATTGTTTCTTTCTCCTCACGCTTGTTCCAACAGTCTGTGGGAGGATGAGCTGTTTGCAGTGTGTCTCCATTACCGGTCTTGTTTTTTTTTCTTCAGGTTATTGTCAAGTGTTAAAAGGCAGTAAGTGGGTAGTGTACTTGTTTGGAGCGGCCTCATGCGAATACTGTTTTTGTGCTAAGATTTGAGCCACCGTATTGGTAAAAAAAAAAATATATATATAGGAGCGATTTCTGAACAGCTTGTTGCTAATTAGCGATCTGATAGCCACACATGAACTGTTTACTTTTTTCAGTCTAGTACTTTTAATGCTGATTGCTAAGACTTAGCAAAAGAGCACACAAGTGTCTTAACAGCACTGCTTGGTTACATTGATGTTTTAATTACTTGACTCATGAATGCTAATGATATCACTGCTTACCTAATGCCTGAACTGCCAATACCAGCATCAAGGGAGTTTTCTCAGTCCGTTTCTATTTAACAAACTCCATAAGGGGGAAAAGCCTAATAAATGCGTTTCATTCAATATCCAATTTTAAATATCTGATTTTCTGTTTTTATTTGTCTTCAATCAAACCCTATTCAAATTCTGTATTTTTTTTTGTTTATGTTTGGATTTGATGCAGGTTTATCGATAATGCTAACGGTTTAGTTTGCGTCATCGTGTGGTGCATTTTGTTTTTAATTACGCCAAGCCCTTCATGGTAGGGTTAGCTAAGAGAGATGATCAATTATCATCCTGCCTTGAAACTAATTAAAGGCCTCATCTCCCAGCTCATCGCTCCACTCAGCACTAAACTAACTTCTCTCAAGGACGTTGGAAAGTGATGAAGGGCTCCGCTCGAACGTGTGTAAACAAAAGCAGTTGCGTGGCGCTGACTGACAGGCTGCAGCGCCCCCGCCTGCAATCATCAGTCTTATTTGGTCACCTGGGAGACGTCATGTTTGGCTCCCTTTAAGGCCCAGAGTTGGTATTGACTGCGTCGTATTACACAAGTCAGCTTGTATATCACTCTACAGAAGCTGTTGGACTCGACTTCAAGACATTTATGGTGCTGCCGTCAAAGTCAGCAGCACATTAGGTCCGTGCTGATTTTTTTTTTTTTTTTTTTAAGAAACCTGGCTCAGCATTTTGTTTGCTTCTGATAAACTGTTGTCTCCACCAGAAATACATTTCCTGAATGGATCTGCATTTCATACTTTAAAGTATGTTTGCATAAATAAAGTGGTTGTGTCCATAAAATCTAACTGGACTGTGGTTTCCAAAAGAAAGGTAAACTCATACAGGGAAGAAAAATCTAGTGCTTTTATTACCTGTATCTATCTATCTATCTATCTATCTATCTATCTATCTATCTATCTAT
>NC_056499.1:23170462-23248275 GCF_014905685.2 Nematolebias whitei | reverse complement strand
TCTATCTATCTATCTATCTATCTATCTATCTATCTATCTATCTATCTGTCTATCTGTCTGTCTGTCTGTCTGTCTGTCTGTCTGTCTGTCTGTCTCTATATATACATCTATCTCTATATATACATCTATCTATATCTCTATATATACATCTATCTCATCTATCTCTATATATAGCTATATTTCATACTCTTGTGTCCTCAGAAGATCCATCCAGCCAGTCAATCCAAAATGAATATGATGCATCATCTGAACAGATTAGCATAGATTAGAGACCTGTGATTGGTTAGTAGTGAATTAAAGTGTCTTCAGCAGAAATACTGTAAATTTTGTTTTAAGGGTTTTCAGCAGCAGCATGAACAGTAGCCATTATTAATAATCAAAAGTGTCTGTTTTCAGTAAAGATAAAAAGTGTAAATGTAAATATATTGATCGGATTGAGTTTGAGTTAGCGCATTGCTGAAATACAAAAGTCCTCTCACCTGCAGAATCCAGTTTGTATACTTCTAGTTGAGAAGGCTTGTTTGCACAGCCCGCAGATTATCGTGACTGCTGAACATGGCTCAGCTTCATTTCCCAGCACCCTGAACGTCTTCACTTGACTTTTCACCCCGTTACTCCAGAACTCAAGGGCTTTATAAATGCATCCCACTGGCCAGTTACACTCTCATCTCTGCCACTGATGGCAGAAATATCAAGCTTAGACGTCGGCATCACCCATATCTGTGAGAGTGCTTTTTCTTAAAGGGAACCAGAAAGTAGATGAAAATATCAGAGCCCATCATGGTTTGTTAAAGCAGCGCCTTTTAGTTGCCATCTCATACTGCTTTGAATCAGGACTGCTAAAATAGATAATTCAATTCAGTTTATTTATATAACACCAAGTCACAACATAAATCATCTCAAGACACTGTACAGAAACATTCATCAATATAAAAAGTAAGTTAACAACATTATTTATCTGAGGAGCAGACTGCTTTGAGTTTAACTTCATCACAGGCTCATCTTGAGCAAGCTTGAAGGCAACAGTGGGAAGGAAAAACTCCCTCATGAGAAAAACCTTTAACAGAACAGGCTCAGGACAAGCGGCCATCTGCTTTGACAGGCTGGGTTTGAGAGGACAGGAAAGAGGAACAGATGCACAATGGCAGGTCAAGAATCACATGTTAAAAGATATAAATAATATCAAATATAAACTTTTAAATTTTAACAATTCATTTTAGGAAATGTGGACAATTTGTCCTCCAGTAGTTTAAGCCTATGCCAGCATAGCAGGCCACCCCTAATTAGGGATGCACAATATTGGATTTTTGGCTGATATCCGATATGGTAAAACTTATTTGGCCACTAACCGATACCAATACCGATATTTTTTCCCCTCGACCTACATACAGAGACTGCATAGCTTTCTCTGCTGTGAAATTAAAATACTGCATTATTCTGCATGGTCTTTGTCAGTTTGGTCTGCTACCAAATGCAGATGTGAAAAAGGGAGCTGAAAATGATGTAATACTATATAAATATATAATATATATTTTAAAAAAATTGCCTTTTATATAGGTGAGTTATTTTGATGGAATGGCTGATGTCCGGTATTTAACTTCATCACTAATATCAGCCGATACCATGCCGATAATATCGTGCATCCCTACTAATTATAGGATTTACCAAAAAGGAAAGTCTTAAGCCCAGTCTTAAAACTGGACAATGTGTCAGCCTCACGGACTGAAACTGGAAGTTGGTTCAAGAGAGGAGCCTGATAACTGAAAGATCTTCCTCCCATTCTGCTTTTGGAAACTCTAGGAACCACAAGTAAGCCTGCAGTCTGAGAGCAAAGTGCTCTGTTAGGAAAATATGGAACAATAAGGTCTCAAATATAAGCTGGAGCTAGGTCGTTGAGGGATTTGTAGGTTAGAAGTAAGATTTTGAATTAAATTCTGAATATAACAGATGGGATCTTAGAGGTGTGAAGATGTTTGCCTTGTTGCTGTAATTTAAATATTTTGAAATGCTTTCTAATTTAGCCATATTACAAAAAAGTTTAAATAGGCAAAGCAGATAAAGTAAACACCATAAATACTGTATAGCAGCTCTTTTTAAAGAGACATGTTTTAGGTAATTTTCACAGCTAGCGACAGCTTAATGCGCAGGTTGAAATGATTAACAGACTGGTGTGAAATCTTGCATCTGTTGTTTTACATAATCAGCAGTGGGCACGTCCTGACTCACATTTTCAAGTGAGAAGATTGTTTTTGTGCTCATAGCATTTGTATTTGTGTTGCTATGGCTACCCTAAGTCAAAAAGCAGTAATATCTGGAACGTGATATTGTTCACATGAAACTTTATGACTGTGTGAGTGTTTTACTCACCATTCATACAGGTATCAAAAGAATGCCGAGCATTTCCTAAAGGATTTAAAGTATTTTCTCATAAAGATTCAAATTTGTTTTCATGCCAAACATATTTGACATTTAAACACCTTCCTATGATTTTGTGTCTTGGACAAAAGATCATTGCAGTGCATTCCTGACCTGAAACATAGAAGGGCTTTTTGAAAGGAAATATCAAACCATGACACGAGAGGATTTCCTGAAGCCGGTTCTTTTTCTTTTAATGGTGATATCCAGGTAAATCCACAAATCTATTTACGTGCTCAAATGAGTTTACCCAACATAGTTACGTTTTATTTACTACCATCAACCACAAGCGCATAAAAAAGTTATAGGTCTGGGAAACGATGGCCTTTAGCCATTGTTTACTTTTATTTTCTCTTTCCATCTGAGAGTCGCCTTCTTTCCAGTTTAAAGAGTCCCAATGGAGTCTGCTTGTGTTTGTGTTGCTCCGTGTGCTTTTTCTAACTTTGTGCCGGAACATCGGTCACATGACTCCACCAGGTCACAATTAGCCTTGGTACTGGTGCTGCAGATCTAGCCGCAGGGGAGTTGTAGACACATGGCTCTGTTTTGTTTAATGACAGTGTGTGCAGCTGAGAGTAGCATGGAGGAGCCCTGGTCTGCAGGCAGATCGTCACATACAGATTGAAAAGAAGCCGATAAGTTTGCCTGCTATCTCAGAGCCAAAGAGAAGATCTGCATGTAGTTGTAGACATTTTTTGTCTTTTCAGTTAGCTCCATCATACATCAGCTGTAACAAAACAGTGATCAGCAGTAAACTACTGAGGCTCATTTGCTTTTTTGTCCCTTGAACGAAAGCAGACTGTTATTTTCGTGTCACAGAGGCAGCCAGACTTCCGTCTCGGTGACAGAGATGCCCTGTGATCTGAAAGCTGAGCACCTCCGTTGCTGCTTTTTGGCACTTGAGACGTTATTTTATTTTTTATTTTTTTTCACAGAACAAAATATTCTAGTAAATACTAATTTGTCTTTTCTTGTGGCTCATTTACTTACCCATAGTAAAATCTCTAGAAACATTGTAGAGACATAAATAAAGACAGTGCACAAGTCTCTGCAGTCGCTTGGTGTGAAATAACAATGACTTGGTAACTCTAGGATTAAGGAAGCGCAGCTTTCCTGACAGGAAGTGTTTACAGCTTTGTGACATTCCCTTTTTAACTTGACAGGTCTGTGCTCGCCCCTTTGCGGAGATGGAATTGCTTGATTGTTTGATGAAATATCAGCAAGGTTAATGCTCCTGGCTGTTTCGACTGAAGCAATGTGAGAATTCCTCAGGAATAGTGACACGGCGATGGCACAAAGCAGGGACCTGGGTCCATCCAGGATTCTTTGTAGAATAGATTGTCTCAGTCAGCTTTATATAGATTTGCTCATCTTACTTTATTTTGTTTGGAGTGGTGGGACATACACCATGTAGCAGTGGCAGTGCTGGTACTCCACCCTGTTTTCATGTTGTCAGTGCAGTGATGGGTAGATTTCAGTGGATCCCCACTACAAAGGTTATCTACGGGTAGGGAGCTTAGGCGATCCTCACAAAACATTATAAAACCTCTATCTTTGTTTACAGACACTCTGGCATTTTTTCCTTCCAGCTCGGTAAAGAACGGCCAAACTCAAAGCTTCCCTCCCAAAGGAAATCAGCACATTGTCTCACGAAACCTGTAACCATGCCAATTTTTATCTTATGGAAACGGAAATAATCAGTTGTGTTTTATTTATTTTTGTGTGGGGATACATTGTTGTAGAAGCATCAGATAGGAGTGATTGTCAGCATTCCTGTGCATGCTTGATTCCAAAATTTTATAATAATAATGATGACTAATTTCCAGAAATTCAAACCAAACTGTTGAGGGAAATTGGTGAGGATGAAAATTTCTAATATGACTAAATGTAAAAATAATCTCATGTTTGTAGATGGAAATTTTATTTGGGCCTCTAGCAAATAAGGACATTACATTTTGATCACTGGAACATAAGATCTTCATGTAATGACTTCGAATCTGGGCAATCAAGCAGGTCTTGAAGCTCTTCATGTGTTAATTGCTTCTGGGGTTCGTGCATGCTCAGATCACGCGCACTTTGTGGAAGCTGGTTGGTTCTAGGTTCGAATCAGTACAAACTGCTAGCTCCCATCTAGATATGTACTGCTTGTTTGGCTTTTCACTTGTCCATAACTTCTGGAGACTGTTTGTACTCTGAACCTGTGGCCTGTTGTAGCATTTGATAAATCACCACAAAATACATTTTCTCATTTAATTCTTGAGTCCACCATTATTTCATAAATCCCTCACACTGGTATTCCCATACTCGGGACAAATCATTTCTTCATACTTCCAAAGGATTACGATATTTTCTAAAATTCCAGCATTCTACCATGGCACCTGAATTATTCTTGACTCTTGAGCCGCACCACTTCCTATATGAAGAAGAGGAAAAAAAAACCCACTGCCAATAAATCTATCACACAGGGATGGGGACAGAGAAAGGAAATTGGATTTTGCCAAGCGTGTCGTCAAGTACTTAATCTTGAATATCTGTCGCATATTAACAGGACCTTCATATGGTTCAACCCACAGGCTCTTCTTTTCTCTCCAGTGGAGGTCTTAAGTGGCTGTGCGTATTGTGCTTCAATGACTGAGGTCCTTTGGGATAAGTTGAGGTGCCTTTTTTGCTCCACTGCTATGGGTGCTAACAAAAGAAGCAGTCATTCATCAGTAGATTTGAGCAGGGACGATGGGAATTTGTTGACCGTTTAGCATTTCAAAATTGTGAAAGGCAAAGTATTATACACTTCATATTCCATAGAGTGAATGAACAGGAAGTATAATTCTATTTAGTCTGAAGAGTAAAGAAACCATATTCATACTTTAGGGTCAGACAGCCATTTATTGTGGCTAGCAACTTCGTTTGCTGTCCGTCTCAATAGTTAACCATTTTCATTCAAGCTATACGTTTGAATTTTAAAAATGTTTGGACATTTCGGCATTTATGTACTTGTGAAATAAAACATTTTTCTGACACATCCATAATTAGCTATTTTAAACGGTATTGATCTATAAACTACACTTTCTTATGATGGTGACAAGTACAGTGCAATGATTGCAGTCAGTATGTGCATGGTACTCTTTCTCTGCATCTGTTTCATTCTTTTCCAAGTGAACAATTGCAGGTATATTATGAGCAGAAGTTGGACTATCCATCCATTCATCCATTGTCTTTTATCCTCTTCTTCCTATTTGGGTCACGGGAGTCACTTGTGTGAGAGGTGGGGAACACCCTGGACAGGTCTCCAGTCCATCATTGGGACACATAGAGACAAACAACCATTCATTCTCAGTCACATCTAGAGACAATTTAGAGTTACCAATCAGTCTAACATGTATGTTTTTGGTCTGTGGGAGAAAATCAGAGTACCCGGAGAAAACCCATGCATGCACAGAGAGAACATGCAAACTCCACCTAGAAAGGCCCCCAGTCGGGATTTGATCCAGTGACCTTCTCACAGAGAGGCCGCAGTTCTATCACCTGCTCCACAGTGCTTTGGTTGGACAAAAAAAATAAAAGGAGAAACATCTGTCATGATGACAACAAATGACAAGGGTTTGTTTTAAATTTAGTCTTGTTGTTCTTTTGGCTGCTCCCTGCAGGATTTGCCACAGTAAGGAAACAAGCATGAAACATTTGGCAATTATTTGACGCTAGATACCCTTTCTGATGCAACCTGGGTAAAACCTGCAGCCTCAGGATCATAAGACTTCAGTTCTGAAGTTACTATTAGCGGTAGTCATTTTTGTTTCTACTCTAGAAGTTCTAGACGGTTCTTTTTGTTTGCCTTCAGGGTTGCGAGCATTACGTTGAACAAATTTAAGTGAACACTGATAACAAAAACAAGTAATCCTAGTCTTGCACTAATTGAGGAATTCTCAAAGGCTTTTCCCATGTTGGCATTCGTGCAACTTGGATGCGTGCATACCTGACTGGCATTTGTATTTGTGTGTTTAAATGTGAGTAGACGTGCATAAAGCTATGACCGAGAGCATATAAGTAACCACGTGTAGTAACAAGATGAGGTGTAGCAATGTGTATATGATATGTATTCCATCTCTTTTTGATGCCAACATTTTATCAACGCTGTTTTTTTGTTTTTGCTAAATTGTGGTGCATGGTATCAGTGTTAGTGCATGTGGAAGCATTCCAAACAATCCCATAAAAGGAACCAGGTTTACCCCGATGGCGTGCAAACGGCAGTTCACATTGGCAAGAGTGAAAAGATTAAAACAACCAACATTTTATGTGGTTTAAAACGTAATTGGTGACGGGCATGCAGTAAATATGGTGACGCGCTCTGTGCAGATGTTTCTTAGTGAGACATGTGCAGAGCTGATGGTGGAGCACATTGATGTGTGATGCAGTTTATACTACAAACAAATAAGGTTTTGGCGTCTCTGTGCCCATCTCATATGAAGTCAGTGTTTTTGTGTTGTTGACTTAATGTTAAGTTGTACGCTTACTGAGCCTGAATTGCTACTCCATTTAGGTTAAAAGCAACACAAATGAACAAATCCAGACGCAGAATCTTAGTTTATCTCCAGTGAAGTGGCCTTCATCAGCTCGTGGACTGCAGCTTGTGACTGATTGCAAAACAACGCCCTTATAGCAAATACATAAATTTGATTAGGTCCCTCTTCAGGCTCGTAAGTAGGCCTTTAAAGGAGGCACATCACTCTTCAAAGCTCCAGAGAGGCAGAATGCACTAGTGGCAACAGGGTTTCTCAGGCAACATTTCAATAAAGTTTCATTAATGTCATGACTGCATGGTGGGAAATGCGCTCCTGCACTCTCTCCATGAGATGGGAAGCAGGTTTTCCATCAGCCCAAACTGTGTGGGAGATGTAGAAGATGGCAGTCTTCACAAGGGGCCCTGAATTACTTGTAACCAGATTTGAGTTTGCTTCCTACATGTATGAAACAATCGTATTGGAAGAAACTGTATTATGTTGACAATGAAGCTATGATCTCCTTTTTCTTACCTTGCGGGTGTGTTTCATGTTTATTTTTTTGTATTTCAAATAATTGCACACACACAAGCTGTAAAGTGAAGAAACTGTAGTACTTAAGTGAGGCTTAGCTTTGTGCATATGGCTTTACACGAACAATGAACTTTAAACATACTTTTCACGTGGCACTCTGTTCACTGCACTGTATTAGGGTAAAAAATAGCATCTCTTTATCCATTGTCCCTCTCCACCCTTCCTATCACTCCGTCATGACTGTCTTTCCTCACAATAGAGGCATGTTTTCTTTTTTGTCACACTGAAAAACAAAGACCAGTAGCAACAACAACAGCAAAAAACAAAAAGCCTTTTGAAATGCTGTAATGCAATTGAACTGCTAAGCACCGAGTTGTATTAGGTTATCAGTGGCTGAAATCCCTTGTGGCGTGAGACATAAATCAAACACGTCAGTCCTTTTTTCATTCTCTCCTCCCTCTTTCTACAGCCTGCTGACTTTTCTGGCAGTCTCAGTGGGGCTTCAACCTTGACTAACCCCTGACACATTCATTTCTTCTAGAACTAGCCGTGACGTTAAAATCCTGATTCTAATTGCTTTCGTTTTGTCAATTTGCTTTTATTGTATGCTTTTCATTAATTGTTGTTAAATGGCTACATTGAATGTGCTACTCTAAAGGCAGTAGCCTCTTTTATTTTTAATACAACCATCCATGGGCTCCAATTTCACCTAATGTAGTTAACAAAATTTTCATTTTGTTCCTGATTATCTGATGAGCTAACTGAACCCACGATGCACTAAGAAGGGGAATTGCAGTCCATTTGTTTCTCTTTTGTGAGAAGTGTAACCCTAGAAGCTCTTGTGTCATTGCCAACACTGAGCCAAAGTGGCAGGTGCCTGCTATAGTATCTCCCCTTTGCCTTTCCCCATTTCTCTGTTCCCACTGATTTGAGGTCAGACTTGTCGCCCGAGAGCTCGGTGCCCGTCGCCATCTTTGTGTGAGTTGCTAGAGCTGTGCAAGTACAAGTCAAAGCCATCCAGGATCTAAGTTCTGAAATCAGCCGTCATCAGCAATCATGAGCTCTCTCTCAATGCTCCAAACCAGCAAAAGACTCATCTACCACAGGGATGTGACCCTAGCCTGTCGGGCTTTATGAGATTCATATGAACTTGCATCACAGCTTAGCAAAGACCTGATATATATAGTGGCAGTGCTGATGGGGGAATTTTAACTTTTAAATTTCAAGACAAGTGTGGCTTGGCAGCAGTCCTGACGCACCCTGACATGCCACAAGGCAGATGGTGCGTCCTCAGGAACTGCTGCACTCCTGTCTTCACAACTTGAAGCTCCTCCTCCTGTAGAGCAGTCATTAGTGCAGTGGGACAGGAAGGACACATTGGAACAATTAGGAAATATTAGGCACATCTGAATATGAACAATGATTCATTGGTTAAATCGTAGGGCTTTACAGAGTTTAAACTTTATTATTTTTCATTCACCATAAGGTGGAGGTAACAACATTGTAGCTCATAGTCACTTTAAAAAATATCTGTACATTAGACATTTCTGAAAGCTGGATTTCTGGTCCAAGCTATCAAACAAGGCGGACTATATTTTTCAGCTGTCAAGTTGAAGCATTTGACTTATTCCTGACTGCATTTAATCCTCCTGTCCGTCGCTATCAGTAAGTTTCATCACGTTCTCGAGCTTGGTTCGTCCTACGTTATGTCAACAGGAAAGGCAAAAAGATGATGTCATGTGTTTGGCATGGCTTCGTGCATAGCTCAGTAAGTTATTCGCATTATTTCCTGAAGCATGTCCACACATCATTTAGTTTATGATGAAAGTGCAGCAAGGTGGTTAGGTTCATGGAGTGAGTTTTGCTAAAATGTAACTAGGCAAGTATTCAGCAAAATTTACCTCTGTGATCTAAAACGGAGGGAAGTCTGCCAAAACATCACAAAGGTTGTTTCATCTACTGTCTGCGAACTGTGGATTTTACTACATATATCTATATTTGAATCTAATGCCTACTATTTTTTTAAATTTTTTTATCATTACTAAGTAATTGAATTGTGTTTGTTTCCTGTGAGGACCACTTGTTTTTAGGCCTGTGTTGTGTTTGTATCAGAGGTGAATTTAACATGCAGAGTGATTACTGATGGCTGGGTTTTCATGCCACAAGGAGCAAGATGGTACTGACAGTGAAACAGGAATGCATAATTTCTTAGTGTCTTTTGAGCTGCAAATATGGTTCTTGTCAGAGTGGCTAGATTTTAATCAAATATGTGCACAAATCATTTATATTTTATGTGAACCAAAAACAAATAAAGGAAATGTTTGCATTAGATTTTTCCCTCTGCTTGAAGTCACAGAAGCAAAACATTCAAGGAACCCATAATCACGCTGCGGCAAAAAAAAAAAAAAAGTTTACCCGCAAACAGATGGAGAGCGAGTCCTAGAGAAGGCAGACTGAACACACACAGCTGTTGTGAACACATTCATTCACGGCACAATTTTCCTCTGTTATTATTTTTTTTAATCCATGTATAAGCAGCGTGATTTGTGCAGGAATATACCTGCCAGGTCTACTTTGTCACTAAGTGGCTAACAAATTATTCTCATTGAACCTTCTGGTATGTAACGCTTGGAAACTTTTCAACATGTCTCCTAGTAAAAATCAATTATTGAGTTCAGGTGACACACAACATCAGTGCTATTACTTTACAATTTAGACTTGTGTCAATGTGGTTTACTTCCTGTGTGTGTGTGTGTGTGCGTGTGTGCGTGTGTGAGGGACACTCCCATAGTTGGCCTACATGTGGAGGTTTGTTCCTTCTGGGGCAATGATGTTCAGTGGTGGTTCTTAGAAAATCTTGCTTGGTGGAGACGCAGTTTGGCGGGCATGAAGCAGAGTCCATATCCACTCCCCGCCCAGCTCCTTCCAGCTGATGAGTGATGAGCTTGTTTATAATGAAACCAAATCCCTTCCTGTTAGACATGAGTCATCGGGTGTAGTGCCAGTCATTAACTTTGTTACATACTTGCTGAGGTGTTTTCCAATTTTCTGCACTGGCATTAACTAAAAACACATCAGGAAGCTTACAAATTGTAAAAAAAAAAAAAAAACGCTGTGTCCTTTTCACCTGGTAGCTGTATTGGAGTCTAACGACTGGTCTGAACTCCAGCAGTTGCCCACCCTCATTAGATCCAATGTCCGAGAGCACAAATGGCTCAATTAGGAGTTTCAGTTCTCATCACAAGTATCTTTATTGTCAACACAGTGTTCTGATAAATGAAGGTAACATTTTCAGAAAACAAATCTTCCCCAAAGGCACCATAGTCATGTTCTTGCTCTGCTCCCTACAGCTTTGAGCCAAATTTCTGGGTCTCAGGACGGCCACCTAATTGCCATCTACTGCACAAAAACACTCAGCAAGAGAGAGAGAGACTACAATTAGCTGTGGCTCGCTGCAAGTTTGGCATCAATCTGCCAAATTGTTTCTCTTAAGATAGTTGAGTAGTTGTGGTCTTCTGTCCTCCATTCTTTTGAAATGTAGGCCTGTCACAAGACTATCATATAATTAGGCTGACCGGCAGTAGCAGAGATCGTGATGTAAGCTGAGGCATTGTGGTGCTGTGCTGAGGCAAACACAAGTGGGCTGTTATTTATGTAGTTCTCCCTTTATCCTTTAGCTCACTGCCTCGGATCTTACTTGGTTCTGTCTTGGGCCACAGAAATGTTTGCCGTTGTATCTGTTTTTACAGTACACCCATTTTGTAGTGTTTCGCAGAACTTTCAGTTTCACTTTTCCCCATTCCTTAATGGCTTTCTTATTTGTTTAATCTTTTGCAGCTGATTATTCTTGAAGATTATGCAGACCCTTTTGATGCTGAGCAGGCTGGTGGTGCTCAGACTACCACAGAGAAAGTGACAACTGAGAACGACGGCTACATGGAGCCATACGAGGCCCAGAAGATGATGGCAGGTATAGATGAACTATTTAATTCTTATTTGCTGTTCTTAGTTTTCTCAATTCTATGCAGCTGTACTTGGGTAGAAATCCCGATTTTTTTTTTTTTTTTTTGGGAAAAAAGGAAACGTGACCACCCCCAAATAATTTGAGAAAACTACCAGTTTAAGCAATATAAAGAGAAGAAAGCATATCCACCAATTATAACAGCAAAACAATGCATTTATGCCTTTCACAAATTTGTCATCCCCTTTCATCAACCTAACCAGTTTGGTCCATTGATCCCTGGCAAGAGGAGAGTGCTCCTAAACTTTGAAGGGTGCAGACAGTTTCATTGGTTTTCTGTAGCACAATTCTTAGCTCACTTGACTTTTGCATACGGGAATGGGTTTCAAGTCTCAGTGAAAACTTGGACATTTTCTTATTCTACTCAAACTAAAATATTTAGACTTTTTTTTACACGACAGTAATATTTCTATAATGTTTAAAGGGATTTCTGTTCAATAGGAACAATAGTTAGCAGTGCGGTCTTGTTAGCAGTGCAGTCCCGTTAGCATCATGATGATAATAACGACCGTGGCAATGGACAATGACTGCCCTCCAGAACCGGGCTCGGCAGACGCAGAACATCCAAGGTTTCCCTGCAGAACCGAACTGTTCCGTAGAGTTCGGTCCGTGCAGGCAAATGAAGGATCATGGAGACGGCCGCCATGACAGGCCGGATCCGGAGCCTGAGCCTGAGGCTGGAAGGGAACCAGGAAATCAACCACAGTGACACGATGGCAAGGCAGGGACACACAAAACTCCAAAAGTGTGTCGCGGTCATACCCGTAGCATGGGTGTACACTATAGGCACAAAAAAAGGTTAAAACTAAAGCAACAGGAACAAAAAAAGGCCGAGTCGAACTGGAGCTCCCATCAGTGCTGCCATACTGTGGCATATGTGACATCTCAAGCTCCTTTAAAGAACAAAAATGAGCACTGTGGAAGGTGAAGATGTTCAATCTGTGCTCTAAAGTTAGTTTTTGCATGTGCTCTATGGCGAACACTGTAATGAGTGGTTAACTTTCATTTCGCTTTACATCAGTATATTATTTATAACAGTATTTATAACATTATAACAGTATATTTCACAGTATTTTAAGAGACAGCACCCCCCCCCCCCCCACTATCGTATCACCTTCTCCCACCTTCACATAGTTAAGTGACAGTCAATTTGTGTCTTTAGTATGACTTCATACTATTTATCTTAAGGATGAGCCAATTAACATTCATTGAGGTTTGACCACATGAGTTAATGCAGCACGTCAGATGGCTTCATGCCATTTTACATAACAGGCATAAAATGAAATGTGCATCAAAATACGTGAAAAACATTTTTAAAAGATGAGTTCGTTTTCCCTTTAATATCATGCAATCTAACTGATTCACTGGGCTTGGAGCGATAGCATCGAGGGGACTTTTTGATTCCACTTGCGGTGATTTCCAGAAAGACATTTACTGTCTTTTTTTTGAGATAACGATGGCTTTGTGCTAACTGAAGAATTTCACCAAACCACATTCTCCATTGTGGTGTGTGTGGACATCATTGACAGACAAGGAAATGCAGAAAGAAAAAAGAAATGGTGAAAAAGCGAAGCAAACAAATCATGTGGCAGATGTTTTTTTTTCTTTCTTTCTTGAGCAGATGAGGGTGTTATAAAAATGCTTTCATGAATGACAAACCTCAAATTGATGTATCTGGAATTTACTACAAGATATGAAATATATCTAAGCCTGACTATTTACCCATCGTCATATACAGTACCTGTACCTCTACTATAATATTGCTCCTGCTTCACCCAGGAAGGCACTTTATGAATGTTTCTGTCTCTCCTCAGCAATTTTCTTTTAATGGCCTTACAGACAATCTCCTGTTTTCATCTGTCTCACTGGTTTGACCTCTGGTCTAGTCCTACTCTCAGCAGAGGACAAAAACTGAGGATTTATTGCTCCTCTTAAAGCCAGGAAGTTGTAAAGCAAGAAGACAACTTGACAAGGTTTTTGTGTTATCCACCGAGTCTGAAACCCACTTTTTTGTGTACATTTCCTAAAATAAAAATCAAAAACTTATAGCTTTATTGTGAACCAACTGTTCTGGCAGCAATTGTCTGATTTGTTACATGTACTTAAACCTAATCTAATTGCCTTCCAATTTCCTGTTCTTCCGATTTTATTTCATAGCAAGTTTTCAGTTTTGTTTTGGGGAATTTATTCCTTCATGGTTTTAGTTCAATGACAATTCATTTAATGGCACACTATTTGAGCTTTAAATAAACATAATCAGTTGGGAAAAGGAAATACAATTCATTATCTTCACCTACAAACGCGTGAAACAAACTGTTCAGCGTAGAAACTCCGACGCCACTGATTATGTTAGTTTTACTTTAGTTGGATTATAGTCTTAGGAAAATCGACTAGTCTTTATTGCTTTGCGGAAATTTGTGCTTTTGGATGACTGAAACACAATTATGATGTAGCATGTAGACAGGGGCACTTCTCCAAATCCATTCACTCTCCCACACACGTTCACACTTTTATGGCACCAAGTTTAGCCCTGCGTATGTGTTTGGGGGGTTAAATGTGTTGCCCAAGGGCATCTCGGTGATATAATGAGGGTCAGCCACTTCCACTTTTTCCCACTGGGCAAGGTCGACTGCTTCTAACAATACATCAGCATACTGGCTGCGGCTGTAAAATAATTGCTGCATCTCTCACTCTGACAGCTTATTGGTCAGGCAGAACTGCACACACAGAATTTTGCCAAAAAAGAAGATGGGCATAGGATGCTGCATGGTGATGCTAAAGGAAGCTTGCATCTCTAATTCTATATAATTCTGGCACTGTTGCTTAATTTTGTCGTCTGAGTATTTGTCTCCTCAAGCAAGGATGTTGTGCTAATTTAAAAAATAAACCTATGCTGTTGACAATAACTATTTGCTTCTTCACACTTGTAGCTACAGGTTTCCTTTTCTCAGTCATACACAGAGGGGTACAGATGGACCCCCGACCTTAAAAAATGCCACTATAAATTACTGGTAAATATAGCTGTGAAGGCTTGTTTTCAGTTTATTTACTGTTAACTCAACTTGTTTCAACCATATAATACTATATACTCTCAAACCACTTTAATAGTTTAAAGTTTGAGGATCACAAAGATGTGCTCTTTATAAGAGTCAGCTGAATTTATGTTCAGTCTCTTTTCACCAAATCCTGACTGAGGCTTTTAGGCCTCATGGTTGAACAAGAGTTATTTAAAAGTTATGTTTGCGTTGAACGTCTATTTACTTCTGCAAAAGTAGAGTTGCTGGAGAAAACACCCAGGTGACAGAAATAAATCAAGCTTTGTATTTTGAGTGACAGACTAAATAGAACAAAATATTTTTTCAATTTGAATAGTAAGTTGTCTGAATCTTGGTGTCCCTGTAACCAGTTAAGCTGTAGGAATTAAGGGAATTTCTTTTTTGCGAATCATTGATCAGTCACACTGATGTAATGTTCAGGACTGGTATTTCGATTCTTTAACATATGATGCATTCATTTCAGCAGTTGAACATTTTAGCTAAATTTTTCATGTTTCCACAGCTCTCAGCAGATATTTGGTAGTGATCAGGCAAGCAAGCGGCCCTGCAAAGCAATAATGTGGCTGAGCCAACCCATTAACATGTTCACAAAATCAAGATTACTCCTAATCACTCAGATTCCCAATAAACATAAAACAATATTTTTGAGAAAATACATCTTATGTGTATGTATATATATATATATATATTAGAAACATAGGAGCTTATAGCTCATTACATTCAAGATCTTTCTTTGTAGGGTTGTTGAGCTCTGCCTTAGCGATCTAGCGAAGGGTTCGGAGTAGAGCTGCTGCTTCTCTGCATCAGAAGGAGTCAGTTGATGTGTTTATTTCAGGCATCTAATTTTGATGCTACTTGAGCATCTTTCCTTTGGTGGCTTTCTGGGCACGTCCCACTGAAAGGTGACCCTGTGGCAGACACGGAACTTCCTCAAGGAATTCTGTATCCTACTGGCCTGGGAACATCCTGAGATCCCACAGGAGGTGCTTGCGAGTGCTGCTGGGTAAAGTGGGGTGTCTAGGTCTCCCTGCTGGACCTGTTGTCTCCCCCACCTAACCATGGATAAGCAGAATAAGATGGATGAAAACTGATAGAAAACATTGATTATAGGTTTTTAGCTTTTATATTTTAATCTTACAAGACGGATTCTGGACCGGTAATCTAATATTATCAAAACAAATTACTTTTTGTGTGCAAGAAGATTATTTTTTCCTGTTGAAGCTGACGTACTGCTTTATGGGATAGGAAATAAACAGAAGACAGTTGTGTTTGGAGATGAGCTTAATTGATTTACATGTTGTTTGACTGCTGAAAATCTTATGACAAATCATTCTAGAAATTCCTAAACTGAAAGCTTGTTGAATGACTTACTGATATGATTCTTGTGAGTAAATTTAATTTTGTGAATGGAAAACCTAAATCCTTTAGTTGTGCTAACAAGGAGATGGATTAAATATTGTTAAGCAATACATTGCTGTGGATATTTTTTTCCTTTGGCATTCATAGTTAGACAGATTGATAAAAAACTAAACGTCTCAACAACGAATAATTTGTCCAGAGGACCGGACTCGATCTTGTTGGAGGTAGGATAGATTCATTAATGCAACCTTTATTTATACAGGTTAATCCCATTGAGCCTCGGGGACTCATTTACAAGAGACCTGAATTTTAACAAAGAATGATGACAACAGAGGACAGCAACGACAACAATAGACAATCGTAAAAGATGTGTACAAATGTATTTTTTTTTACAAGTGAAGCTAAAATGGTAATTAAAAGGAAAAGGAAAACAAACAGCTAGATTGTAAGGTGGTGTAGAATACTATACCATACCATTTTATTTATAGAGCACTTAAAACGGCTACAAGGCCAACCAAAGTGCTGTACAGACAGAACAACAGACAACACACGAAGCAATATACAAAATGAAGTAAATCAAAAATATAGACTTAAAAAAGATGCAGATAATAAATATGACGACAAACCAGTGTGGAGCGTACAGGTTCAAAACAGATCCTCTGGTGTTGAAAGCTACTGAATAGTAGTGAGTTTTTAAACAGGATTTGAAAACCGAGAGGGAGGGGGCCAGTCTGAAAAGCAGCGGCAATTCGTTCCAATGTCTTGGTCCTGCTACAGAGAAGGCTCTGTCACCTCTGCGCTTAAGACGAGTTCCTGGAACTGTGAGGAGCAATTGGTCCGCTGACTTCAGGGAACGTGGTGGGACAAAAGGTTGTAGCAGATCAGAGAAATTGTGTGTGTGTGTGTGTGGGGGGGCTGTTCAGCGATTTGTAGACATACAGGAGTATTTTGAACTGGATTTGAAGGTGAACCGGTAGCCAGTGCAGTGAGGCCAAAACTGGTGTAATGTGCTCTCTTTTGCCTGTACTGGTTAAAAATCGGGCTGCTGCATTCTGAACCAGTTGTAGGCGTGCAATGGAGGTCTGGTCATACTAAAAGCAGGAACATGTCTGCATTGGTTTATGCTAGGAACTTAACGTTTAAAGCCACTTAGAGAGGTCAAGGTCGAGAGCTTCAGATCTTTTTGCAAGATATTCCAGGAAACAGGAGCAGAGTAGGAGAAGGCCCATTTGCCTAGTTCAGTCCGTACAAAGGGAACACTGCAGGTAATAATGTCCTGAGAGCGCACACTGTAGCTGCACTCACGTATCCTGATGCATGCTCAATAATCTTCTCACGTAGTGACATCTAGGAGGAGACTTATGAAGGCAACAGACCAAGACGTGATTTAAAGATGAAAATGTACCAATGGGAAAAGTCTGTGTGAAGTTAATTATGTCCAGTTAACCAGTGAATACAGAGTACAATGATGGGTACGATAGTTACAGTTATGAATCTTAGTGCACCATGATAGACAGCATCCAACATCTGCAGGGTGCTATTTAGACAGGTTAATCCCATTGAGCCCCGAGGACTCATTTACAAGAGAGACCTGAAGACTTGGCATGACTTAGACCTGAGACTTGGCATGTGTCAAATCACTAGGCAGCCCCTGGTTTTGACCTCTAATGTAAATTTTTACAGCTTTATTAGCTACAACAGAAGGAAACAAACAAGATGATCTCTAGATGCTTCTTATGTTTGTTTGTTTGTTTAATGTTCAGTTCAAACAAATAAACATTTTCACACATATCAGGAATTTCATTCATGTAATCTCAGTGGCCCATCTGTGAGTCAGACTAACAATGACCCTAATGAACCCCTATTGTGAAGGGTATCAGGACAATCTGCATACAGAACATCTCAGCTTTATAAGTCAAAACCCCATGCTGTCTTTCTTTGAATTAAGAAAGCTCCTCAGATGAGAAGCGAAACATCTTTAAAGTCCTGTTGCTTTTGTTTATAACTTTTTTGATTTTTCCATGTCCTGGATGACTGAGAATCTTTACCAGCATTTTTAACTAAAGCTTCACCTCGTTTCTCATTTTGTCTAATGCACCTTAAAAAGCCTTTTGGTAAAATAAAACGTGTGTGTGTGTTTGTTGGGTGGGAGTGGGGGCTTTTGAATTTGTAGTAATTTCTTGACAGTGTTCCCACCTTAAACACACACTACAATACACATAGTGGAAGGTGTGGCATGTAAAGGCCCAAGGCCAAGAGTGCCAAATCCATTTACATGACTAAGTATCCCTGCTCTCTGTGAGCTAGTGCTGGCACACACTTTAAAGCCCCCAGTATACTGCCGCGTACATCCATACACAGAGGTACGCACATACGTACGCAAAGGTACGAGCGTACCCCCCAGGTCATGTCCGTGCAAAGCTCAAATTTTTACGACTGCATACGGGTACGCGGTGTCACACAATAAACTGCCCAGCGACGGACTGTTTTGTATGCGACACCAATGTATTAAATTCCTCTTCTTCATCTCTGATCTGGCCTTTTCTTTTGTTTTTTTTGCCAAGAGGCAGTGATCTCTTCCTCCTCCGTTGATGCCATGACTGAAATGGTGACAAATGAAGGAATTTGTCATGAGCGAAATAATTCAGGTCCAGCATGGCTGCGGGAGGGTCTGGAGATTTCCTGGTGGGCTGTAAAGTAAAAATTCCCCTGCAAATTACCTGCTATTTTTGGCTGAACTCCGAGGTCCTGTGATAATACTGATCCAATGCAAATAGGCATCTCTGTGATTTGGACAGAAATGGGCGGGATCCGATACGTAATTAGGCATTTTTTGTTTTAGATTTCTAAGCAAAATCCTTTGGAAAAATGTAAAACAAGGCTATTTTAAATGAACGCACTGCTCGCTTAGGCTTTTATTCCGCTACTTCCTTCACCGCAGATGACACCTGTGCAGAGGTGCGCGCATGATCAGCTGACCCATTCATCCATCCATTATATTTACCCGCTTCTTCCTTTTCGGGTAGCGGGAGTCGCTGGTGCCCTTGTCCAGCAGTCACTTTGCGAGAGGCAGGGGACACCCTGTACAGATCGCAAGTCGATTTCAACCAACAGGTCAGCTTACATGGCACAATCCATTCATGATGAGCGTTTACATGTAGCGGGCTTTTATTCTGAACAGAAGTAGTGACATGCGCAGAGTGGTAAACTCTCCTTAAAAAAAAAAACACAGAAGAAAAAGTTCTACTTCTGTTTTACTTCCAGGATGAACGTAAACTAGGGCTGTTGTAAACTAATATTTTAGTAATTGGGTAATCTATAGATTATTCTGACGATTAATCGGGTAATCAAACAAAATTTGTCAGGATCTGCAGTAACTACCGTACTTATTTTATGAGTGATACAAATACACGAGAAAACATTAAATAAACAACCCATTTAATTCCTCTTTTTAAAATATTTTATTGCTTAAGTTGAATTATTTTTAAACATCACATAAAAATCTAAATGCTGTAAAGTAATTTTTATGGATTGGAAAATTGAATGGAATTTACAAAGTAGGATCTGGAAGGAAGGACATCATTTGTATTGAAGGTGGAGATGATCTTCTGGAAGCCTCCATCTTCCACCACGGACAGCGGCTGCATGTCTGTGATGATCATATTTAAAATGCTGTTTGTGAACTCAGCTGCTTCCACAATCCAACATCCTGGAGCCCTTTGTACGAAGCTGTCCAACATATGACTCTGCCATTTACAGAAAAAAAAAGTACAATAAAATTGTTTGTTTGTTAAGCCTTAATAAATTTTCAAGTGTACTTCATTGGAGATTATAAAATTATTTAATAATGTTACACTTTCTGATGACCTGCTGCAATTAAAGTAACATTAGTAAGTCGGTTTTATTTGATTTATGCATTTTATACTTTTCTTTGTGTGAGGTTTGAGGATGCTTTAATTAAAACCCTTGTCACTGAATTATTTTTAACCGTTACATAAAAATCTAAATGCTATAAATTTTTATGGATTGGAAAATTGAATGGAGTCTTTATGTTAGAAACTTTGTAAGAGATAGATAATGTAAAATTTGAGTTTGTACATTGAGTTCTGCAGACTGTTATTATTATTTAGTCTTGATTGCTTAGCTATAAACAAATATGACAGTAGTAATAAATGCAGATTAATCCCAGTTTCCAGTCATAAACAGCAGTAGCATGAAGAGAAAAAAAACTAACTCATGTAAATACATTTACACTTGAAATACTCACCCTAAATATCTCGTTTAAGTCTGGATGGAAGTACAACAATAAATAAATGCATCAGTCTGTTGCTGCTTTTATCGTTAACAAACTTGCATCAAGTCCTGCACAGTTTATTTTTTTCTCTCACACAACGTACAGACCCTGCCAGGTAGCCACTATGATTAGTCAGTAGATTTAACATTAGCAAAAGTGTGCCTTATTTTACATTTATAACATGACAGATTATCACACATTTAGGTTCACGTAGTTTGCAGAGAAAACATGATACCTGTTATTTCTGCGGACGCGTTTGATGCTACAGCGAGTGTTTTCTCTTCAGACGCTGCAACATCGATGAAGTGCTGTTGTGGTTACTTCAATTCTGCTTTGCAGTGGAAGCATTGCAGTGTTGTCTTTTCTGTTTAGCCTAACATGTTCCCAAACTTTTGACAGTTTTTGTTGTTTTCGGGGCTGCTCTTCTACGCAGTGTCCGTTCCCTCCATAGCTACAAACTTGGCACATACGCATTAGCGGAAGTGCTACCGGAAATGCTAGCATTGTGTAACGCAAAAACCTTCCGGCTAGCCCACAGTGCATGGAATAGTTTAATGAAGCTTCGAGAGAAATTTGCCTCGAGGATTTTTTTGTAATCGAGGTCCTCGAATGATTCGAGGAATCGTTTCAGACCTGACGTAAACAAACCAGAGCACCCAAAATGGACCCGCGACAGGTTTTAATGATGGTGGAGACATCACTGCACTCCCCGATTGAGCTACAGGTAATACAGATAATTTTGAGCTCTTTCAAAGTTTCTAATAGAAATGTTGTTGCTCACCGACATGCTAATATTATTAGCATTAGCCAGGCTGAAATACGTCAGGTAGACATAAATCGCACATACGCAGTCAGGTCAGTTTTCACGATCAGAAAAAAATTAACAGATAAAGTGTTTACATGCAAACAGTTTGGATTATTGTTCGGCATAAACCACCTGTCTCATTCTGATTACAAATTTATTCGGATTGAACCTAATCAACAATGACTAATCAGAATGAGGTGTTTACATGACCCATTTTTATTCCGAATGGCCGTTTAATCCGATTACTTGTGTCCATGAAAACATAGCTAGTGTGTGGGGCGGGGGTGTAGCTGAACAGACTCATGCTCATGCTTGTGTATGTGCGCTGTATATCCCATGTATATTTTTCCCAAGAGCCATACTTAGTGAGGCTGAGCCTGCTGATTTATGAGCCTGCTGGAGGGGCATGTCACAACTACCTTAACCTGAAAAGCCAGCACACACACACACACACACACACACACACACACACACCTATGAGCCGCTACATGCCGGCTGCTGGCCAGGACTCATTGCACCACCTTCAGTTGTATGAAGACATGGGCTCAGCTGCTCTGTCTTCACAATGTTCCCAGCATGTGCCTTTCCAGAAGGTTGTCCCTTGAATGTTGATCGTATCTTCACGCATCACACTGTGCTGTGTTTGTATGAATATGAGGCTTTTATTCATGCGCGCACATGCATGTACATGTAAGACAAAAGTTTTAACCCCATTGCAGTGTTATGTTATGCGTGTGCATTTTAAAATTTGAACATTTCACGTTAATTGTTTTTTTTTTTTTTTTTTTTTCCCAACACCTAAATACTAATTACACTCTATGGTCACAGTTTTTTCCACACACACACTTTTTATCAGCTTGGGCATTCATTGTATACCCCATGAAACCAGAAGCATCCAGTCACTGAAAGAGTTGGTGAAAAAAACTCTTGAACTGAGTTTAAGAAGGTCGAGTCAGGTCCTTTGGGTGGAATCTTCAGAGGACCTGAGCCAACCTTGTTAGATTCAAAAAAGTTTAAGACAAAAACAACTGGACTTTATTTATATACGTCTTCTGTTACAAATAAAGTCCAGTTGTTTTTGTCGTGAACTTTTTTGAATTTACCATGTCCTGGATGACTGAGAATCTTCACCAGCGAACCTTGTACCTGGATTATAGAGCATGCATCAGGACATTTTGAACTGATTCTTGCAATGTTTATGTTTTTCTTTTTCTGTTCTACCTGCCACTGGTTCGTCACAAGAGGCTGTAGCTGTTTAGACTTGTTGCACTGTAAGGGGCTGGCCTAATTGGGACGCACACTCTACGTCAAACCATTTCTCAATGACCGTACGACTTTGAAAGTCAAGTATGCATGTAGACAACCGTAAGTGATTTCCCACAGAAGAGGCCTGTTGTGCAAACAGCCCGATTGACTGAGCGTTCCAAAACAAACACTGCAAACCAGTTAACTTGCTATCTAACTAGCCAGTGCACTGACAGTTTTTGTTCAGGGGTAATAAAAATAAAATGTTGGTGTATTAAAATTACATCCTAGGTTTGCCCTCATTCCATCTTTCAAATCATGCTTTCTTATTCTGTGGCAGGAGAGTTGTGCATCATGGCCAGAATAATCAAGGGGGTGGGGTTCTTGATGTTTCCATAATGGTTGACTCATGGTACTGTAGATGAGTTTTTGCTATTTCGTTCTTTATGAATGTGCTGGGAAATGTCTTCCGGCACTGGCACCACCTGCACCACACTCCCAGTAATGAAAAGACTATTGCATTTGGTGCCAAGAAGATGAATCATTAACAGTGAAGTTAATTATTTCAGTTACTCACGGTAGTGTGGTTTAAACCCTGTTGCTTTTGCCAAAAACATTATCCGTTTTGGCACAAAACTAAATAAATTCAAGAACATGTTTATAGGTGTGACATTGAGAGGGATTTAAAGGATGAACACATTTCAGAATGTGAGAGTAAAGAGAGGAATACAAAGCCATAGAGAAACTGTCCGAGGCTGAGTGAGTAGGGGGACAGCTGGAGGCAGAAACAGTGGGAACAAATTAATATTACAGCACCTGGGGGTTGGTTTATGAGGACTCTTTAAGAGAAAAGAATGGAGGCATGGTGTGCCAAATGGTTTCCATCTCACCTCTCACATGAGTGAAAACTCACCCCAGGCAGGTACATGTGGCAGCACATTCTTAGCCTGTAAGCCTTTATTGCCCCAAGCTGTAACTTGAAGAATATCCAGAGCATGTGGCAATGGTGGCACTTTTTCAAGTTTATTTTTTATTTTTGTACTGGAGATTTGTGCCACGAGTATTTAGATTTGTAGCTGTGTATTGTTTGAACAACACAATGATTTTAAAATAGTCATCTTTTCACAAGGTTTGCATGCATGTTTGCCTCAGGGCATTAGAAAGAAAGCTTAAGCATTACTGCATTTATGCAACACTCCAGCTGCTTACTCATAGATTGTAAATAAGTAACAGGATAGGCCAGGAGCTGCAACCTGAACAAGTAGGTGAATAATTATCATTCTCCTCCCACCTTTAGTGCTTTGCAATTCCTGTTTAATGTAATCTATAATCGTTAAAAAAGGAATGCACTGAAACAAATATAACATGCAGAGTATGAAGTCATTTTGACAACTGTACTTGATGACAAACTAACCTTTGATGCACATGTGAACTCTCTTTGTAAGAAGGCCCACCAGAGAATGTATTTTTATCTGAAGCTCTGTGGTTTTAACGTTGTATGAGAATATTTTATTCATGTTTTATTGTGCCTCTTTTAACTTTTACCTTCATCTGTTGGTTTGGACTTTTGCCATGCAAAAACAGGAACAAATTCGGGGATTGTCAGGTTGTGCAGTATAGCCTTGCAGAACCTCACTGACCTGCACAAGGTGAGGTCAGTGAACAAGGCCAGGCTGATTCTGGCAGATCCTGATCACCCACTCCATGTGGGTGATCTGTTCAAATAGAAGCAGGTTGCTTCCATTTGAACACGGGTATCTGCTGCCCATGTAGGACGAACAGACTAAAAAACTCATTCATCCCTGTAGCGATCAGGCTTCTCAACTAACAATGATGATTTCTGTACTGTTATTTTAATGTCTCAATGTCTTGTCTAGTATGGATGTTTTATGTGCCTACTGGCTGTGAAACAAATTGCCCCTTGGGGATAATAAAGATTCTTGAACTTGAACCATTTAGATTTTGCAAGCGCTGTGGAGGCAAAAAAAAAAAAGGTGTCAGGCATGAAATGAGCACAATGCATGGTAGAAGTTCTGTGTAGGAAATGTTATTTAATGTGACCAGGATCACTCTGGCCTTTAGATGACTCAGTTCAGAGCACCCACTTAACAGAACCAACTGAGCAATCTAGACATGTCCTCAAAACGGTTAAAATAAAGCCATTCATACAACTAAAATGACGTGAATATCAGAACCTATTTATCTTGGTAAAGTTAATGGATTTTTAAGATAGGTAGAGCAGTGAGCTGCTATTTATCTATATTTACCCAATAAAACTTTCATTCTACCTGAGCGTTATCTGGGGTAAATTTGATCCATGCTTTTTGAGTAATGATGACTTTTGTAGCTTGTGCTGACAGTTTCCACAAGGAAGATTGATGTAAATATGTTGTGTGGTGCCAGATGAATTATTGTGACACTTGTGCATTTTCTAATCCTAGACGACAATTTTTGGTTACAGTCGTAGAATTCATATTTCCAAAGTTGTTCCTATATTTATTGAGCTGTAACCGTTTTGACTTTTGCAGAAATCCAAAAATAATTACCACAATCATATTTGCGGCAGTGCAAACCCACAAAAATAAAATTTATGTTTCTGCTCCATATCTTCCACTGTGGTGCATTGGTGTTCCAATAGCTCAGAAGAAACGTGCTAAAACTCGTCTCTAAAGTGCTTTTTGTCCTTTTTTATGGGCATCACAGTTTTTCATACACATTTGAAAGGTGGACTAGGGGGTGAGGGGGTATTCATTTGCTTACAATCTGCAATTTATGCTAGTGACTGTCGGTACATCCCACACCGTGGGCCATTAAACAGAAACCATTGAGACAGTTTTGTGTTCCATTGTCTTCTGCAACTCATCATTATATCTGCACCCAGCTCAGTGCTTCCCTGGTTTTAGAAGTGAGCTCCCAGTTAATGTCGCGTCTACATGATCTCATAAGAAAATGACTGACAGTTATTACGCTCTGTTCTGACAGGGTGGTACCAAATAATACAAAGCTGGTGTGCCATAATCCCATAGCTTGTGTTGGTTCTGTCTTTTTTTGTTTTGTACTATTGTTGTGTGTAAAATCATTTACAGGCAATCTTATCAGCCTAATGCAGTTACTTTATTCACAGAATGTCTGAAGAATCTTACCTTTTAAGGGTTCATTTGGCATGTCCGTTAGTTAGCCATGAATAATACAAGTGATGATGCTCTACTTGTTGGTATGAACTGACTGATGGAACTGAAACCAAGCTGGAAGTTTCAGAAAACCACTTGGAAATATTGCGTAACTATTGCACTTTTTAGCACCAGTATTGACTTCAGATGACAGGGATATAATTTGATGTGATGTTCAGTGGTCAGTCTAAGAAAAATGGTCTTGAACTGAACTGTGTAACTGTTTGCACAGCAAAGCATTTCCTGTCCACACTGATGGTTAAGCAAAAAAAAAAAAAAAGTTTTACGTGCTCTTTACTCTGACAGTGACGAACAGTATGATGCTTTTGTGTGTGTGTGTGTGTGTGTGTGTGTTTCAGCATTGCTGGAGTGTTGCCAAAAGCCTCTGTGGTGTGGAGGATCATTTGGCAAAGCTGAAGCGTGGAGGAGGTGGGAGGAGAGGGGAAGAGCTGGGAGACTGACGACTTATTGATGAAATGAGAAATCTCTAGCTCAGCCTGATAACCTCCCACCCTCTCACTTAGTGATGAATGCCGTGCAGCGCTGGGGCTGCTCACATGGGGCTTTCCACAACTGCACTGTTGTCAATATGTGACATTTTCACTGGAAACGAACTGTACTGGTGAGAGCACGACACTGTGTGCTGCATGAATTTATTATTTAAAATGAATTGTAATAATGCATTATAAAAAGCATATTACCGTATTTTTCACTGTATAAGTCACATTTTTTTTGCATAATTTGCATGCCCTGCAGCTTATACGCCGAAGCGACTTATTTATGGATTTTTTCCCCATATTTATAAGCCAATTTTGGGCTGAGATGTGACCGTTTTCCTTTATTCTGACTGAAAATATTGAACACTACCAAAAACGTCCGTGGTCAATAATCCAGGTATACAATCCAACAATTTTCAGTCAGGTCATCTGGACAGTTTCTTTTTTTGCTGAAACGTTTCACCTTCCATCAAGAAGGTTTCATCAGTCAAGGAAACGTATAACACAACATTGATTCTTCCCCCAAACAGCTTACTCCAAAGTGGAACAAGCCAGTTATGTTGGTGCTAAGATGGTGCCAATCGATTTTTGGCACAACACCGGCCCACATTTCCGGGTTTGACCCACATTTCCAGGTTGTCAGCGGTGACGCGTAACAAACGCAACGCATCAGCGGTGATGCATAATAGATGCGACCTATATGGCAAAGTGACATATTTATGGATTTTTCCACTTTATTAGACATATTTAGACTGATGAGACTTATAAGGTGGTGCAACATTTATGGCGGAAAATATGGTAGCTGTTTTAAAAGGCTTTTTCACGCAAAGTGCCAGTTATACCTATTCAATTATTTTTATTAATTTTGGTGATAATAAAAGAGGTTTATAACTTTGAATTTCCCACCTGTTGTCAATTTGCTCTGTTGATCATTTGAAGTGTTTAAGACCCTTCCCTAAAACCTCAAACTGGATGGTCAAAATTTTAAGTACCAGACTTTTTTAATAGTTTTTTTTGGTGCTCTGGGCTGTTCACAGGACTTAGACTATACAAATGTGTCATACGATGAAGTAATAAAAGAAACACCTTGGGGGAAAAATAAAAGTTTACAGGCATTTCAGTAAAATTTAGCTGACTACATCTTGACACATAGACAAGAATGCACCAAAATCTCAGCAGCGAGTCAGCAAAGAAGCGGTGTGAGTTGGCGGTAGTTCCTGCTGGCTTCAGATATCCTCGTGTGTCTGGCAGTGCCAAGCCAAAGATGGATAGGTGGGCTGTCCCAGTAGCCATCAGTTACAGCTGAGTGGGTAAGGAGGGGGATGAGGGACTGGGCAGCCACTTTGGCGCTGGTTGGAGGTGCTGAAGTCATTCATTTTAAAGGTATGATTGATGACACTAATAATTCATTTCTGGCTCTGTACAGAGGAGGACAGGGCAGAATTCATACCTGCTGCCGGCTACCTGGAGCCTGCAGCACACGTGCACGAGATCTTTTGATAAATACACCTACCCAAGGAGCTCGTACAACTGGTGCGAGCACATTCAGTGTTTTCTATGAACCACTTGATATGCCAAGTTTTCATTCACCCTGAAGTAATGAAGGAACATCAGGTTGCAGCTTATGTCTTTATTGTGCGCTTATTTTGGATGGAGATATTTGTCTGATTTTATTGGCAGGTAGGAGAGTATGGAAACACTGGAGCTGCACAAAAAATAATAAGCATGTAAAATAAATAATTTAAAGGATAAAACTGAAGAAAAGATGATGGGAAAACAAGTAGAATAAAAAAGACAAACATAATTTGGATTTTTATTTGTTTTAATGTACTTTTGGTAACTTAGAAAATCATTTATTGTAGGCACATTATTTCCTTGGTTTTAAAGTTTTCTATTTATTTTTATTTGTTGGCATTCATTCACATAGAGCGGAACTGGAAAGTGAATTAGTAGTAAATAAACAGTTGTAGTGATTGAACCAAACTAGTTGCAGACCCGTGTTTTTTGTGGCCGTGCCAGATTGGTAATGAAACCTGTTGACACTCTGGTGTGATAGAGAGATTTTACGTGTGTGTGTGTGCAAGTGAGCAGCCACCAGTGTGATGCTGTTAAAGGTCAACAACGGCACAGATGGGCCCAAAAACCCCTCTGTGACACTAAGTTTACCGTCAAATTGACACAAATAGACAGCATTGTGTAAAACACATGTGGTCCGTGTGAATTAGGTTCAGCTGTCTTGGCAGCATTATGTTGTTTTTGAGACTAAATGCTGTACAAACCACCTAATGACCCTGCAGGCTGTGCTCAAAGTTGCTTTTAGACTGGACCATGTGTAACCTTCCATCTGCTGTTTAGACATACCAGGGTTGAAACGGCAAGATTTTCAAGTATGGCCCTGAAATTGCATCTTCTTAAACACTGAAGTGTACTCGAGACTTCTTTTGTTTTTCTTTAAAAAATAAGTAAAAGACAATAAAAAAAGTAAAATAAGAGGAAAACATCATTACAAATTTATGACCTGCATTTTTATTGGTTGTTCTTTTATTCAGAGCCTTTTGAGTCTTAAATTCCATCCATACATTTATCCATCCATCATCTTTACCTGCTTCTTCCTTTTTGGCTCGTTGGGGTCACTGGTGCCCATTTCCAGCTATCACTGTGCAAGAGGCAGGGTACACCCTGGACAGGTCTCCAGTCTATCACTGAGACACACGAAGACGAACAACCATTCGTTCGCTCACTCTCACCTAAGGACAGTTTAGTTACCAATCAACCTAACGCGCATGTTTTTGGTCTGTGGGAGGAAACCAGAGTACCCAGAGAAATCCCATGCATGTATGGAGAAAACGTGCAAACTCCACTCAAAGGTCCCAGGCTGGGATTTGATCCCGTGACCTTCTTGCTGAGAGGCAACAGCTGTACCAACTGTGCCACCCTACCGCCAGTCTCCCCGATTAGAAAATTTAACAAACCGTCTTGGATCATTCTGACATAATTTGTGACAAAAAAAATCACATGCCAAATCCAATTTTGCAATAATAATTCCATATTTACATGTTTTTAGATGGAATGTGTAATTTTCATTTCTCATAGGAGACAGTTCAGTTTAATCTACTTCAGAGTGGCAAATGTTGCTTGATTGGTCTGTTGACTATCCAGCACTTGTCTGTGATAAATCTATCACTGTACAAGCACCATCACTTTGGGGGAGTGGTGGCGCAGAGGTTAGAAGATGAGCCTGTGATCGGAAAGTCGCAGGTTCCACTCCCGGTACCGTCAACATCAAAATGTGGGTGGAAAAGGTTGAACACCCACACCTCCCTCCACCCTCATTCGCCCCACTCTGGGCCCCCGAGCAAGGCCCTTAACCCCCACCATCTGCTCCTAAACAGGTCTCTCTTGAAAATGAGTTTTCGTGGCTCAATGAGACTACCTGGATAAATAAAGGGTAAAAATCACTGAATTCACAGAGCTCGTCTGTATGTTTTTTTTTTTTTTCTTTTGTCCATTTTTCTTTGTAGTCTTTTGACATTTCCAAATTGTCTCTGGCTATCTGATTTGCCCTGCATCTCTCCTGCCTTCTCTTTCTTGTATCTTCATTTACCATGTTTTTGTTTTCCTCAATCTATTCACTTCTTCCTATCTCCATCTGTCTTCTTTACATTAAATCCATTTCTCCTCAGGCCTTCTGGGTCTCATTTTCTGCATCTGTGTTTCCCTCATGGCCTTCTCCGTTTTCTCTATCAGTCTAGCCAGGAGGCAGTAGTCTGGGACATTCCTGTTTTCACTGTGATAGACGATGAGCTAAGCTCTTTTATAGAAGCCTTGTTGTCTTGTAAAATAACAGGGGGGTCCCCCCCCTCCCCTCAGAACCCAATTTACTGGTGACATTTATTCAGGAATGACCTTCTCTGGGTTTGTCTTCCAGAGACATAGTTATCTCTCCTTCCAGAATAATCCAGCCATTATTGTAGCTTGACTGTTCTTTTTGTTTAGTTTGTATATGTCTCTGTGCTGAACAATGAACAAGTGTTTGCTATATTGGTTAATTTACTTTTTTTTTTCTCTGATTTTGACTGTTGGACCTCTGCTCTGTTTACTGTGAAGGCCCCCCCCCCTCCCCCCCACACACAGTTTTAAAGGAATGTGATGCTTAAATGTGGGGCAGCTAATTAATTAAAATATAGAAGTAGCTGTATAAATGCACGAGGGAGATTATAACCTTATCAGAATGTGTCAAGTGTGTTTTCCAATATTTGAGATCCAATTAGTCAGATGGATGGTTACAGACAACATATTCTCCCATTTGATAAAGGAAATGGATTTTAAATAATTCAAACTTAGATTAGCATTTGGGAAGTGCAAGGCATAAATTTACAAAATATTTGCATCCAACACTTTATACCAACCCAGTGTCTTTAGCATTTTTCACACTGGGGATCTGAGTGGGGAAAAATGAATATCTACGTGTTTGGTCCCCATTGTTTATATGTATGCATTTCTCCTCTTCATCTGTCTGCTGCACCTTTGTCTTTGTTCGCATCCCATTTTATCAATCACAGGATGCCAGCGCAGTGAGGTGAGGCACAGTGTCCGCCCGGGGCTCGGCTGCCGGGCTTGGGTTGTAATAGTTTGGTGCAGCCTGTTAATTTGATACGGTATGTGGCCGAGGAGCCTCATTAGAGACATCAGCTCGCGGAGGGAAATGCAGCCCTCCATCACCAGCAGGATACCACTGTCAGGAGTAAAATGGAAGTAAAGGGAGTTGATGGAGATTGAAGAAGGGAGGAGGCGAATCACTTGGAAACAGTTTGAAGATGAAGGAGAATAGATTAAAGGTATGTCAGGAACAGAGCACAAGGGTCAATGCAAAAAGGTGAGGATGAGGGTGGACAAAATGTAGAATTATGGCCTTTTCAGAGTAAATTTAAGCAATTCTTTCATACCTTAACTCATTTTCTTAGTAAAAAAAAAAAAAATCTTGACATGCAATTCAGAATACTGGTATATTCATGACTGCGTATTATCTACTTTTTAAGTTTCAGACACATATTTGTACACAGTGTGAGAGATTAAGAATTTTTGAAAGTGACAGAAAGAAACGGCAAAGGTTTGTGATCACCAGACGACCAAAATGAGAAAGAAGGCAAAAGGAAAGGAAAAAAGGAAAGACCGTAAAGAACCTTTAAAGAGTACTGAGAAGGCAAAGAAGCAGAAAATGAGGTTGTTGTGTGAGAGAGGTTCATTTCCATTTGAGCATAGCATTTTTCCCACCTTCTGAGTGCACCTCTGTTTTGTCTCTCTCTCCAAGTGAGATGAGATGCAGCCTCGGACAGAGTGAATTATTAATGTAAAGATCCTCTTCTCTACCAAATCCAATAAGTTGCCTATGATTTGACTGTCAGAAAGATTTGTGGTCTGGATGGAAAAAAAAAAAAAACCTGGATCATGTGGGGCTTTAAGTCTTCCTCCTAAGGTAATTGACTTGTGCACACTATTGGTTTTTAGGTCATGGTGAATAAGGGATCCATCCAGTGGAGCACCAGCTCTCTGGGTGGGAAACCTTTCCAGTGTGACCTTTTGTCTAGATCAGGGGTGTCCAAACACTTTCATATGTGTGCAAAAACTATTGAGATGAAAGGACTTGTGGGACACAAAAATGTGAATTTAACTCACAACCGAAACAATATTTTGGAGAAAGAACAAATTTAGTCATTTTGGTGGAATAAGAGTTTAAAAATGTTATAGATCCAAAGCATTAAAAGCTTAAACACAAAGCTTATATATTTTTTATAATAAAGAATTTGATTTATTTGATTTGCTGGGTCTGTGTTTGTTGTTTTCTTGTGTTTGGAAAGTTCATTTTAGTCTGTTCTCAGCAATAAAAGTGTAATGTGAGTAAGTGTCCCTTTTTAAAAGGGGGTCGATCAGCCTTTTGGACCATGGACGGCCCAAAAGTCTGATTGAAGTTCTGAAAAATCGTCCAGCTGTCAGTCGCTACAACAGATTCATAGACGGTTTGATAAAATTGATCAACTCGAATATAGATAATACCACATTATTCATTTCAAAATTTCCAATTTCCCTCTTGATTATTTTATCAACGGCAATATTTAGCCAAGTTTTATGAGTCATTATCTAAATGTATCCTTTCTGGTATAAATCAGTAAAGGCAGTGGTTAATTTGAGCCGGATCCTGTTTGAACAAGATTTGGGAACTCCCTCATTTTCACCGTGTGCGTTCCGGCAACTGTTCGCTCGGATCCAGCAGCTCATATCTCCGCCTATAAAAGTTCAAAGTCATTGCGTATTTTTATTTTGATTATTTATTAAAGATACAATGACAGGAGATGTTGTCCATGTCTGTGGAGTGGATGTTACTGCTGCAGCAGGCGCACCAGCTCACGCACACGCTCCTGGCGGCAGAGACAATGACCATATTGTCCCATGGGGATGAAGCGTCTTCATCTACCTTCAGCTGTGTCTTAGAAACCAAAGCAGCACAAACAGACATTTTAACAGCACAAACCAGCATAAACGTAGCACTGACCACTCTTTGTAAATACTGGAATTTTTGACGTGGGTGGGGTGTCAGCTTCACCTAGCTCTGTGCACCCTGCAAACAGTGCACGTTTTATGCACAGGAGTGTCTCGAGACAGCTCTGCAGAGTGCACACAACTGCCAATGTGTCAGAACTCCTGCATACATTTCAAAGATAATAAATAAAAAAGTTTACAGTAAAAAAAAAAAAGTGTGTGAAATGTTTGTATGTTATTCACATTGCACGTTTCAAAATTAGTCAAAATAACAGCGATCAAAATGTCAAAGACCATACAATTTATTATCTAAAATAAATGGATGGATTGTCCTCGGCTGGACAACAGAGAATTGAAGCACCTGAAGGCAGTGGTAACAGAGACTGGAGCAGAACAACGCACAGGACTGAATTCAGCTGAGAAGAGTTTGGGTCGGACATTGAAGTTTGTGTGTGCGTGTGTGTGTGTGTGTGTGTGTGTGTGTGTGGTGGTGGTGGTGGTGGTGGGGGGGGGGGCGATGGGTTTAGGGGGGATTGGGACGCTTGACAGAATCAGAGCTGCTCTATTCACTGCTCTCTAAAATATTAATTTCAATTCAACCTTTACTTATACAGGTTGTTAGTCTCATTGAGCGTCAAGGACTCATTTACAAGAGAGACCTGTTTGTAATCAGTTTAATCAAATGTTTACAGATGTTTAACAACCTGTTAAAATACACCAAAATGCAGGAAATGGCATCTCTTTTATTCCAAATTTCCTGTGGTCTGGCATTGCTTTACAAATTAAGCCCCGGGTAAAGGTTTTTGGTGCTTTGAAGTGAAAATAAAAAATATTATAGCCAAAGGTTTGTATTTTGCTTAATATTGCTCATTTTGAGAAGATGTTTTTTTTTTTAATCTGTTTTGCTGTTAAAGCTAAACATTATATAAAAAAGGATCACCAATGAATTTGTAGAAAGTCTTCATCGACCTCTTAATCGTGCTGGCCAAAATGACACCATTCTTAAACTGCATCTGTGGGCCGCACAAAATCACTGCAAGGGCCTCAAATGGCCCTCAGGCTGCACTTTGGACACCCATGGTCTAGATTGTAGAGCTATGGTTAATGCTCAATTTAGTGATCTGTAAATAGCAACATTGAAATGAAGCAGCAGAAGCTAAAAACGTAACTTTTTTTTTTGCCCCGTTTTTATTTCACACATCTGTTTGCATTTTCTTTAGTAGCCTAGCCAGCCTCCATAATTAATTGGCTGTGACACATCTCTTAATATTTTATTTTTCTGTATAAGATTTGTTGCAGTTCAGACACAATTTTACAGCTTGATTGATTTCCATCTGCCAAGATCCTCGCTTTTTATTAGCTATTTCACAATTTTATTCTCATCCACTATGTGCATTCAATCATCTGTGGTGGGAAATCTGTATTCCTTCATAAAGAATATATAGAACTTGTTAATTGAAAGGCCGTCTTCATTTTGGTTCGTTTAGTTCATCTTGTAGAATATGGCTTGTTCAGCTGCACTACAGAGATGCCTTTTGTTCTTGTTTTCTAAATGTCGTCCTCTTTCTTTCTTAAATAACCCATCTACTGTCAGTCGAGACGTGTCAGAGGTGAATGAGAACGACATGTTTGAGGACCTGCACTTATAGCTCAGTGGCACAGGGTGAGAAACGGAAATACACAAGCAATAATATTGGGTTTTAAATCTATATATAAACGAAGGTGATATACTGAGCGACAGAAAGAAAGCTATGTGGTTTTCTGTGGAGTGTGAAGTTGGCTGAGAGAAATCCAGTTGTAAGATCACTTATGTGCATGTGGGACTTGAGGGGCTCATCACCGGGATGAAGTACGGGTTGGCTGATCTGTGCTTAGAGCTTCTATGGGTAACACTTAAGCTTTTTATTGTATCGATTTATGTCTTCAGAATACAGAATCAGTCCTGAAAACATGATGGACAATATGTTTCTTTCTCATTGTGTAGGTGAGCTATTTTTCATCATCTTATCTTAGACCATTTTGAAGAAAGGTAATCCGGACCATTAAGAATTATTTTTATGTTGAAACACTATGAAGCTTACGAAGGACGTCATGCATGATGGCTACCAAAGTTGAGCTGGACTTTGTGTGTATGTACAGATTTGTAAGCAAATAGTTTTTAATACCCATAACTTCAGTTTACCTTTTCTATTACTGGGCTCGGTGAGTCAAGAGCTTGAATATGGAGTTGGTTACTCTGTAGTCCAAGTATTCATCACTATTTGCAGCATGATTGTGCACCAATAGACAAATCTCTTCAAGTGGCTTTATAAAAACTGATATTGTGGAATATTTTGCCATAATATTTTTCTGTTTAGTGTAACTCCAGGTCTTATTGAGCTCGGAATTCATTCTTTAAGTTTTTGCCGCCAATTACCCTGGTGTGGCAACACAATATTAAATTAGTGAAATAGTACCTAAATAATAATAACTTTTTAATGTACACTCATCTTGAACAGATCATGTACTTAAGAGTCATGCTGTAAATTTATTAATAAACTATCAAAAATGACCATTTAGATTTATTTTCACTTTTGTAAACAAGAAAATTAGGTCATGAATCAGAATTAAACAACCCAGTGTTGATTCTTCAAATAAACTAGAAACAAATTACTTAAAGAGGATATTCATTTTTGCCGTTGCTATGCCAGTTATCAAATGTGCTTACCCACAAATTATGTCCAAAACAAATATAAGACTAATCAGAGATGAAGACCAAGCTTCCCTCTGATGTGAGGTTGTGGAATTAGTAGCTTAGACAAAACATGCAACCCAGTAAGTACTGGTATGTTTAATCTGCCCTCACTCTGGTTGCTACACCGAGAAATAACTTCCCAATGATTAAGCATGAATAGTTGTTGTCGCTGAACTTTATTCAACACACTGTTGGTCAGAGTAACACTGTAACAGTGAAATATAAACATGAAAATGCTGAAATGACACATGAAGCTACCACATGTAGCCACTAGCTTAAATGCTAACATGCTAACATTGATATCAGACACATATTAAACAACACTTCGGCCAATTCAAATACTAAAAACTACTACTCACAATGAAACTAGGTGTACACCTTTGTTGTACACTTATGCACATGAAATCAAACATTTTCACTAACTTACAGGCTGTGTGCCGCCTCTGGAACAAGGCTGCAGGCGATGCACAGAGGCGTGTCGCAAAACAGGAAGTGCAAACGCAGTGACTTCCGGTTTTCCAGTTCATCCATCCATCCATTTTCTTTACCCGCTTATTCCATTTTGGGTCACGGGGGTCGCTGGTGCCCATGTCCAGCAATCACTGTGCGAGGGGCGGGGTACACCCTGGACGGGTCGCAAGTCCATCACAGGGCCACGTAGAGACAAACGAGACAAACAACCATTCACTCTCTCACTCACACCTAGGGACAATTTAGAGTTACCAATCAGCCTAACATGCATGTTTTTGGACTGTGGGAGGAAACCGGAGTACCCGGAGAAAACCCACGCATGCACGGAGAGAACATGCAAACTCCACCCAGAAAGGCCCCTGGACCGGGGTTTGAACCAGGGATCTGCTCACTGAGAGGCAGCAGCTCTACCAGTTGCACCACCGTGCTGCCCGGTTTTCCAGTTTTCAAATTAAAACATAGCATACTACATGAATAAACTTGCAAACATTGTAGCATTAAATAAAAACAAAAGGTGGCCCTTAAGGATCCAGAACAATGTTTCCCTGTCTAACCAGTCAGAACTGTCCTCTCACTTCACTGCTGGTGAACCACTGAAGGAGCAGCTCCAAACACAAACTTGATGCTTTCTGATCAGATCTTGTGATGATACGATTATTACATGCCTTTGCGTGTTCTTCACGTGCAAATAATATCACTGGCAGTTTGAATTTTAATTAAAGGAACATTTCAGAAAAACAATAGCTGAAATTATTTTCAGTTAAATGCATCCGTTATGTAATTTATTGTTATCTAATACTGTGTGCTTAGTGATGTTATAAAGCAAACATGACGAGACATGCTTGATGTGCTGCCAGTGTAACTACAGAAATCCAAAATGTTAAGCATGCAATCTGTGTGTGTTTGTGCCCTAATGTCAAAGCATATTTGTATGAAGTTCTTTCCGCTTGCATTATACTCACGGGTCTTGCAAAGCCAGCCCTGATGAGCATATAAAGCTTTAAGGTTGAAGGAGTCCAAGTGAACTGCCTGACCAATAAATATGGTAAAAATCCCAAAGTGACATTTCTGCTTTCCAGGTCTCAGTGACAGCAGGAAAGTCTCCATCCTGCTAAGAATTGCTTTGTAGTGCACTGGTCACTGTTAGACCAAGCAGCTTAAAACCATGAAAGAGAATAAAAGAAAACAAAAGAAATACAAACCTAATAGTTGCATCAAGGGTGGCACCAGCATCCGTTTTCATCATGTAGTGCAGACAAGATGGCTGACATGTTCATGTACATACTTCACATCAGTTCAGCCCTCTGTGATGAGTTCTGACAGCATATGAAGGTCTGTTTTGGGTTGGTCCCATGATACGCACAAAGGCAGGAAAGCTTCTCAGCGCTGTTCTCTGCAGGCACTAATTTCATTATCAGGCCTCAGAGCTCATTAAGCCAAAGCAGATGTGGCACACAGAGATGTGCTGCTTTCACACGACAGCAGGTGAATTAGAGATGCAAGCATGTATGCAACATGTTTGTTAGTTTGTATAACTGTGGGTAGTTCAGGCTGTCTACATTTATCCCTTGCATCTTCTGCAACTAGTGATATTGGTGGTGCTATGTATCCTCTGTGTTTATATTGAGTTTGTGTGTTTTAAATATAAAAAAAAAAAAAAAAATGAAAATAAAAAAATAAATATGATATACAGTAGTCTCGTGATTGTCACGGGAGTTACGTTGCACACACCCCCGCAATGGATGAAAAACCACAAAGTAAAAACGGTATATTTATTTTAGTATTTATTATTTATATATATATATATATATATATATATAATTTTTATTTTTATTTTAAGGCTTTATAAACTCTTCCCGCACTCTTGCAATGTTCTGAACTCTTAAACATATGTAATTTTAACAACATATGTATATGTACTGCACAGTAGAGACTGCATATTTTTATATGGGTATTCACCAGCCTTGGTTTGGTTCTGGTTGGGTTCTGATCAGCTCTCTGCAGCCGTTGAGCACCAAGACACTTTTGAGAAGCTTCTTGCACCAGCAAGCAGAATTCAGACTAACCGCTGGGGCTAGAAGTATTCCTGGTCCATTTCCCAGTCTTTTTTTGTACGGTTGTCTGCATCCACTGATCGTCGAAGTCACTATGAATAAGGACAGAAGTTTTTAGTCCAGTTCCGATCAGATCAAAACGTACCCTCCATTTCGTCAGAAAACTGTGGCTGGAAGCACTATTGGCTTCTTGGTTGTTTAGTGTAGTTCTTGGACTTGTTACAGTTTAGGCTCATTGAAAGAAAACTACACAGTGGCGACGCCTGTCTGTATTATTATTTATTTGTTATTACGTCCCAATCATGTAATATTAAAGTTGACAATCGTTGAAAAACCGCAAAAGAGCGAGTTTGCGAAAGTCTAACCACGAAGTAGTGAGGGACTACTGTAATCTTAATAATTCAATTTTATTTTAAGTGGCACAAAGGGCAATATTCATTTAAGTCATTTTCATCCATCCATCCATTATCTTTTACCTGCTTCTTCCATTTTTGGTCACTGGGGTCGCCGGTGCCCATGTCCGGCTATCACTACCCAGAAGGGCCCTCGGTCCGGGGGCCTTTCTGGGTGGAGTTTGCATGTTCTCTCTGTGCATGCGTGGGTTTTCTCCGGATACTCCATTTTCCTCCCACAGACCAAAAACATGCATGTTAGGCTAATTGGCAACTCTAAATTGTCCCAAGGTGAGAGTGAGAGAGTGAGTGTTTGTCTGTCTCATTTGTCTCTGTGTCCCTGTGATGGACTTGAGACCTGTCATGGGTGTACCCCGCCTCTCGCACAGTGATTGCTGGACAAGGGCACTGGCGACCCAAAAGAAATGGAAGAAGTGGGTAAAGATAATGGATGGATGGAAAACTTAAACTCAAAAATGAAATGCAAGTTTTGTGAAATCAGATATGCATAATTGAAACACTGGTTTTGAAAATGTAGACCTAAGTGTCTACTTTTACTGTTTTGTGTAATATTTGCAGCGCCATTTATTTTTTAATACACTTTGTCTAAATAGCATATATCTGACTGAGATTTACTGCATTAGTTTTTGTTATAAAATCAAAGCCATTCATATTGTCTTTTGTGAATATGCATTCAAGAACAAGTCCCTTAAGTAGGTCATCACTAATGGACAGTAAACCAATCTTGTTCTCTCTCAGTGCACTTTGAAGTGTCCTTGTGCACACATTGTGTAGCACAAAAAGGAAAATGAGAATAATCACAATATGATTTCCTAGACTTTCAGTAGAAGACACTGTCATGTATATGTGTATAAAATGGCTTTATCGTCATGCAAATTCTCTCTGATGAGAAATTAATTTTGCATTAAACTTCATTTAAAAGTAAGATTTAAGAGTTAATTTCATCTTGATGCCCAGTGATTTTTGCTTTTTAAGTAATCCAGTGCCTGTTGTGCTTCCTGCTCTTATTTTGTTGGAGGATTAAAACCATGTTGTGATTCATAGCGATGCCAGGAATATTTTAGTAATCTAAGCATGTATGTGTTATTTTTTTTACATCACACTCTGTTTCCAGTGAGATAAGCCACATAGGTTAATTTGGAAACTGGTAAGCTTCCCGTCAGACTCTCCTCAGGTGATGCATCAGTTTGAACTTTTTGACTTTCTGCATGCTGCAAGAGTGGATTTATTCCCTGCAGACAGAAAACACTCAAGGTTTGCCACTCTGAGAAATTGAACAGTCAGTCTTACAAGTCAACGATTAACTGACTGCTCTCAACTGCTCCACTGCTTTCTGACCAGGTGGAGGCTTTCATTACTCTCCACCTATACCCACTTCAAGTTTGACCCTCTGCTGTTCCATACTTGTTTCCCTCAACAACTCAGTGCATCGTCAGCAGGTCCACACGTCACTGTCAGCAGGTTGCTGAGCAGGGCATCCAGTCTTGAACTTCAAGCACATCAGCACATCCCAGAGGGTGCCGAGGACACCCGCGGACTAGCTGTGCCAGGTCAGTCTTTGGGTTGACTGAAGGTGGAATACATCCTGAGGAGAGAAGAAGAAACAGCAGAAGCTCTGTCCTGCTTGGAGCATATGGTCTTCCCAGTTATCTGGAGGCCTGTTGCTAACCTCTGAATAGAAGCCATCATAAAACCAAGCTTTGTCACTGTGTGTGTTGTAGCGAGGCTGTGTCTGTCCTTCTTTTTGGCAGACCGGCTGCTCAGCGGGCACCGGGACACGAGAATGAGCAGCGAACAGCTGGTCCATTCAGAGCAGACTGCTGCCCTACAGGAAACCCTCTCAGTGTCCTCTGAGCCTAACTCATCAGCACCCACAACCGCATATCAGAATTAGCTCATACCCTTTTCTGTCCCTGATTTTTGCCTTTGTGTCCCCAGGCTGCCTTCTTGGGTTAGTTTTAGTTAATGGAATAAAGGAGGTAGATGAAAGCGAAGAACGTTAGTCAAAAAATAATGCTCCACAGTTTATAGTGCTCTAAAGTTTTGGTGCATTCTAATTGTCATTCAAATGTGAATAGCAAAATTGTTCAATTTTCTACTACTGACATTGCATCATTTAGAGAGCTAAAAAAAAAAACATGGAATATGCAGGTAAACATGTGGTCAGTGTTTTTTGAATGCATAGTTATTAATTAGACTATTAGTTTGGATTCTTTGTTCATAATGTTAAGGAATGAAGCTCTACAGGTAATTGAATTAGACTGATTCAACTCCATAAGTGGAGTTCCCTTTCTTATACTTTTTGGAAAGAAAATAAAAGCATTTCACCAGGGAAAGTCCACTTCTTGCCAATGCTTATTTTTCTCAAGCTGTGTTTGCATTTTTTTATGTACAAGTGGTCAGTACATTGTTTAAATCACACACAATATAGTATTTGTGATACAAGTAATATTTCAGGCAGTTTTATTCTTTTCATTTGACCTGGTTTTAACACCACAAGAAAACTATTATGTGTTCGCACTGCTTTAATGGTGCTAGGGCTGGACAATAATTCAATATCGATATGTGTCACAATATATTTTTATTCAATAACGGTGATATGAGTTTTTAGCACATTTTAGATATTTCGATGTGATTACAGCATTTCACTGACGCATTTCTTTTTCTGTTCGGGTTGAAGCGGTCGCTTCAGTTTCAACCCGAACAGAAAAAGGTGCGACACAACCGTGTAAGCACGTGGTTACGTAGATGTTACGCAGAGCTCGAGTCCAGAAGGCATTAGCGGTAGCAGGCTAAGCTAGGCTAATCTCCAACGTACATTAAGTTTTCGCTTCAAAATGAGTGCCCATGACCGTCAGAATGTGACTGAACAAGCTTTTGCAAGCGAAGGGAAAGCAGATGACATAATCGATAAGAGAGGAAAGACTAATTTGGCAGTGTGGAAGTGGTTCGGCTATCTAAGATCCGATTAACTGCAGGTTTCAGTCAGTGTGCTGCAAAATGTGACGGAGAGTCGTTCCAACTAGCGGTGGGAACACATCTAACTTGTTCCACTCGATAGAATATGCTGAGAGTCAGAAAATGAAGCAAAATAAAAGTCACAAAAGAGAAACCCATGCAGCAAACGCGGATGTTTGCTGCATGGGTTATTTTGTTGTTTACAGTTAAAACTATTAATATTGACAACGTTGAGAGTTTTATGTTTATTTGATGAAGATTTCAATTCTTTTTGAAGGCTAAATACAAATAAAAGGTGAACATTAATTTATTTGTACAATTTGTATAGTTTTTTTTTTAAGGCTTTTATATTGTTTATATCAATATTGAATTATATCGTTATTGACCGAAATTAAGAAATCTATCGTGATAAAAGTTTTGGCCATAGCGTCCAGCCCTAAATGGTGCATTGAGATATTTCCCCACTTTGGAGCAAATCGAACCCCATGCGCACGTGATAAACATGACCCATTTTAGTCGGCTGGAATGACGCAGCAACTCAGCGATTCTGTTTTAATTTGTGTCAAAATTACAGACTTTAAGCAACACAACAGCTTTCAAATCATGTTGATTGGCCAAGCCAAACCAGAGTTATGATAAATAATCAGCCACATTTTATTTCCTGAAAATCAGATCTGAAGCAGCTTCAGCTCTGACAGAAAAGACACGCCCATGAGCCTTTGCATTCACCTCCCTCCCCCGAACAGGTAAACAATCCCCTCTCCTTTCTGATGGAGGGTCGAAGTATTTATGCAGCGCCACAAAATCTGCACAAGAATAAGAAAAAAATAATAATAATATGGAGACCCCCGCCCCTGTTTAAAGATGGACAGATTCTCCTCACATAGATGGCTTATTTACTGCTCTCCTAGAATATGTATGTAAGAATATCAATAGACTCACTCATCCCCTTGTGAATCGCAGAGTTCTTATGATCAATTGTTAGTTTGATGGTCCTCCTTTTACATGTGAATACTGGTTCTGGCTACCAGAAACTGGATGATGAGTACTATTTAAGTTTTTAGCACCTCCTCAGACTGAAGAAGTCTTTTGAATAAAAGACAAACATTTCAACAAAGAAGAATCTGTTCAGTAGACATGATTTAACCGAGTTAGGTTTATCTACCTGGATTATTGAGCAGCATCACCGGATTATAAAGCGCATTAAGCGAAACAAAACAGTCAGGTAATGTCGAACTTTACTCAACTCATTCACAATAACTCAAAATTGTTAAGTTGTACCACATAAAATCGGTTCAAGGTCAGTAAGCACAACCAGAAATAATACATAAGGTGCACTGTATTATAAGGCTCACTGTTGATTTTTGAGAAAATTAAAGGGTTTTAAGTGTGCCGTGTAGTTTGAAAAGTATGGTACTGATGAATTATCTGGAGAAACACACCAAGGCTCATATTGGGTTTATATGGAGAGACCCTTACCCCCTTGAGCCTCAGCTCAGCAGTAACTGCTCCTTTTTTAAGAGACAGTATTCAGTACAACAAAACATTTGAAAAGTAAAGCCCCTAAACTTGGATTGCACCAGGTGGGTCATTTCCTGGCCATACAAAGGCAGGCTTTGGATACTACAGCCATCAGAATAACAATGGGCTTCTCTCATCCTGTATTATTCCTTAATCAGGAGCATACAGTAAATGAATACAAATGCCAGTTATTTCAAAGGGCATCAAATGCCAGTAAGTACAGTAGTGTCAGATAACCCCACTGAAGGAAAGTAAACATCAAGGCAGGGGTTGATTTTACATGTTCTGTTTGGGGGAATTTATTGAAGATAAAACAGAGATGTTGTATTATTATTATTCTGAATGGATGACGACTTCATAAAACTTAAAGGACAAAACTTCCTGGTTACTTGCTATGTTGAAAGTAAAAATTATATATATATATATATATATATATATATATATATATATATATATATATATAACTGTTTAGGAAATCATATGCTCAGGAAGTAATTCATGTCAAATTTGGAAGCAGTACTGTGTTTTGCTGTGTAAATATTCAGTTAATTCAACCTTTTATACTGGTTAATCCCATTGAGGCTCGGGGACTCATTTACAAGAGAGACCTGAAAATATGGATGACAAGTTGAAAATAAATTTCTTCTGAAAAATATCTGCGGATATCGTGAACTCCTGAATGTGAAAGCGTTTTGTGAATGCTTGTTTCTTTTCAGAAAAATTATGTTCTTGTGCGGGCAGCACGGTGGCGCAACTGGTAGAGCTGCTGCCTCTCAGCAAGCAGGTCCTTGGTTCAAACCCCGGTCCAGGGGCCTTTCTGGGTGGAGTTTGCATGTTCTCTCCTTGCATGCGTGCGTTTTCTCCGGGTACTCCGGTTTCCTCCCACAGACCAAAAACATGCATGTTAGGCTGATTGGTAACTCTTAAATTGTCCCTAGGTGTGAGTGAATGGTTGTTTGTCTCATTTGTCTCTATGTGGCCCTGTGATGGACTTGCGACCCGTCCAGGGTGTACCCCGCCCCCCGCACAGTGATTGCTGGACATGGGCACCAGCGACCCCCGTGACCCAAAATGGAATAAGCGGGTAAAGATAATGGATGGATGGATGGATGTTCTTGTGCGTGCTGGTTTCTTTGCCTTTACTATTCTTTCTTTGTTCAATGAGGAATTGATCAAGGTGCATGTATTCTCATCATTTTGACCATGTTGTCCTCAGGCTGTTTCTGTGAGTAGCAAGTTGGCCATAAGGCCTAAAACATTTTATTTGATTGTTATGCGTGATGAACAATTATTTTGGACAGATGGTCCCCTTTTTTGCTTTTCTGGGAATCCCACAGACGGCTAGCTTGAAACACATCCAGGAGGTGCTGTTGTTATGACAGATCTTTGTGGCTGGCCTCAGACTGACAAAGTCTTTCGGATGACAGCTGAAATGGTTCTTCCAAAAAGAAACCGTCCACATGACATGATTTAACTTTTTTTGTGGTATGTGTGCACACTTATGATGAAACCCAAGCCCTTGTAGACTGCTGCAATTGACAAAGTTCACATCACTTGGCTATCATTGGTGTGGTTTCCCAACAAGGCAGAAAAAGAAAAAAGGTTAGCTGTTCTCTTTAGTATGATCAAGCTCATCCTTGGCATATAATTAACAACCACAGACAACAAGTCAGAGTTATGACAGGTGAAAAGATTCACTGAAGTGAATCTAATTTGGAGTCACATCAGTACATACGACAGTGGATTAAAATCTTCAGTTACAAAATGATACACCCCTTTGAAAGGCTCATACATCATCAGTTGTCTCTGATTCCCTCTATGTAAACAGTTGTAAACTGCTTTTAGTTGAACTACCATGATGAACTTGCGTTATATGAACTCACTGTAGTGATCCCTGAAGAGGGAAAAGCCTAAAGAAGAGACCATGATGCCATGCAGCACTATCCAGCTTGCTATAAACATTATTTCTTTGCAAGTGTATCTCCCATAACACTCAAATACACCCCTTAAAATATCTTCATATGTCAAATTGAATAACTGTTTCATTGTCACCCTACATCCCTAAAACAACTGAAACACTCTTAACTCTTGACATGAATGTCCAAAGACAAAGTTCAACCTCCAACTTGGTTGCACTTTGTTTGGAATATGCTCTGATAATGATTTAACAAATGCATGCATTTACAAAGTAGACTTTCTTGTTAAGGTTACATTGCTTCCTCTGTTTTATGCTAATGTTGTGTGTTTTGAATTTGGGATGTTTGATTTTCATTTCTTTGTGACAGAGCTGCTCCCTGCCATGTGCATATATCCCAAAGCAAACTACAGCAAGATTCCTTCTCGTTAAAAGATTCAATAAATATTTAGAGGCGTTTCTACCTTGGAGCGTTCCATCGTCTTTAACTTGGCAGTCCAGAGGGATTGTTTGGGTGTGAACATTACATTTTTGCATGTTGGCTCTGATTATGCAATCTACCGCAGGCCATTCATAAAGTGTCTGTGCATGCATGTATAATGAATAGACTTTTTTTTTTTTTTAACTCATGTAAATCTTAATCTGTTGTCTTTACAGAGTGGACAACTTTCTTGTACCACTAGTCAGCGTTTGTTTTTTTTAAGTGTTTTATTTTTATTTTTTTCACATACTTGTTGTATAATTGGACTCTTTGGGCATTCTTGAAGCAGAGAAGTGCCGTGTAGACAATCCCAGCATGAGCAGCCCGCAGCCTTTCGTAAACGAGTCTGACCTAGTATTTCCAGCAGCGCTGTTGTACTCTTGAGGAGGCAGACGGGGACTAATGGGGGGGAGAAGAGGGGGCTGAAGGGGAGGGGGTTTATGTGCAGCCACCGCAGCACTTTTCCAAAATCTTATGGCTTGCCTTTTGTTCTTCATTTCTCACTCTAGCTTCTCTCCTTCTCCTTAGGGAGTTTGGTTATCACCCCCTGTATTTATCAAAGTTTCTCCACAGTCCACGCCTGGCCCCGCTTTCTTCACAGTTCTCACCAGTTCTCAAGACTATAGGAACATATTTTATACCATAGCAGTTGGGGACCATGTAAAAAGCAGGGGTCCATGACTTCAAGTTGGCAGTCAGCATGCTTACCTGTTGCCTGGTGTGATTACGAGGGCTGAATGGAGCCGCGTGGCCAGAACAGCCGTTTATGTAAAGTGTGAATGAAGACGGAAGCACCCCGCTTCCTTTCGCACTTGCACGCTCTCATTTTCTGACAAATGAAAGCCACTCACCAGGTCAGACTGTGATGGACACTTGTGAGAATCGCTCCCCTCCCACTCGCCTTTCATTCCATTCTGTCTTTCACTCAGTCTCTTTCTTCTATCTGCCATTTTGCCTCAGTGTTTAAAGGAATATTGCATAAGAGCTAGACTGTTTTTTTTTTTCTCCTGACAAATACAGGGAGTTTAATTGAAACCGAGATCCGGTATGAAAACTCCCATTCCTTTTTCAGGCCTCTGTTCTGTAAAAGCAAGGAAATGTTTCAGAGGAAAGAAGACGAAAATGAACATGGGCGCCGGTGAGAGAAATGGGTCATGTTCTTAAAACAGAACGAAAGAGAGGGAGTTTGACATCCCGTTTGAGGATCATTATGGGAAGTAGAGACACAATTTGTTTATTTTTTTAGTTGACTCAAAGACACCGATCAGTCTTTTCTGGCTTGAGAGAAGGTAGGACATTCCTGCTATGACGTGCAACAAAACAATCTATCAGAATAAAATAGAGGAGATACAGAAACACTTTATAAAAAAAATAATAATTAAAAAAAAAATACTTCCATGAAGCCCTTTGGACAAGGTCAAGGTTTTCTTTGTCATTCGCATCACATGTGGTACATGCGATGGAACAAAATTGTGTACACAGGGTCTCAATTACATCCAACAAAAGAATATACTGTAAAAGAAAAACAGTAATAAGATCTAAGATATGAACTAAGAAATATGCTGACCTAAAAATACACCAAGCACTTAATAGTGCAAAAAAAATACACCAAACAACATCAGCACGATTTGGGATGCATACACTGTGCAAGTGTTGAAGCGACTTTTGCGAAAGAAATCTGAGTTTTAGAAGTTTGTCCCTTTGTCCTTGCTTGAGGATTAATGCATTAAAATTATAACCTTTTGACAATCAAATGTCTAAGAAATGCTGGATATCCCTAAAGTATGACAGTAGTGGCTATCTAACAGACACTGTTGTGTAATACTCACTGCACTAGCAGTGTAAATACATTTTAATGTAAAAGGTCACATTGACAGAGGGAATGTTTTCTTTCTTGCACAAATAGACAAAGCATCGGTTTCTCTCCCCATCTCTCCTTTGAGAATACCAACCTGTTTGTTTGGAGCTTCTTCTGTCTAAAATCCCACTCTTTTTGAGACCTAATCCCCCGATATCGTCGTCAGCGTACCGATGATGTTTACCAACGGGACTGATGGAGATGAGATAGAATCAGCTGATGGTTATCAGTGTTTTCTTCAATGAGAGGTTTTGCCAAGACTGCAGATGTACTAAAACTCGTAGATTTTCCCAGGAGACCCGAGTAAGACTAAAATGATGAGTGTGCACTGCTGCCCACACAGCAGGCCTTTCAATCTACAAAATGACACCATGTAAACACGACGATGCCTTCGGCTGATAATTTATTCATCAGAACTGAAGGCCTTACAAGGTTAAGAGGCAGAGAGTGAAAAGGCTGCTCTTTTAATTGGCTTTGATCGGTGGATGATGCATTATTAAAATAACCTAAATGAACTCGGGCGAGCTCTGGAAAGTGTTGAATCAGGAGATGAGGTTGCAAAGAGCAGGAAGTAAATGCTTGCCTCGCTGATTTATTGTTTTCTTTTGTTTTCTTAATGCACAACTGTAGCAGTAGAGTATGTTGCTGTCAGGAACAGCCGGTTCAAGTTCAAGTTCTTTACTTCTGTTTCTGTCTGTTTTAAAACACTGTTTAATTTAAGTTAATAAAAAACACATTTTCCTATTTGACTTCTCTTTTGCCACATCAAACGTGTTATCTTCTACACGAAGCCCAATCATTATTGATCCAGATATACACGTTTGATATAATATCGAGTTACAAGTTGAGATTTAAAGCTACAGAAACAGTCGCGTGAAAATGTTGCAAAGTAAATTTAGCAACATAAATTAAAGCTGTAAAAAATCAAACAGATACATGTCTGTAAGAAGTTGTCTGGTTGTTGCTTTCATATTGAGAAAACAATGTTCTTCATTTGATTATTTATTCTGTATCCATTTTATATTTTCTGTTCTATGACAGATCATTTACCCAGTCATTAACCTCAAACTCGATTTGACATCTTTCTGAAAGATAAATTCTCAGACTTTCTTTAAAATTTCAGCTTTCCACTAAGTGATGGGGCTAGTAACAAAGACTCACGTAGCATGTCATATTTAATGTTAAAGTTTAATCAAACTTACTAGTAGTACACAAGCAAATGATCTAAATACCGGTAAGCAAAAATGCTATTTTTCATATTTGTTTTAAAGCACCCAGATTTTGGCTTCCATTGTCAGGTTCCTGCCAAATATTGTGTTCGATGCCACATCACCAGAAACATTGCAGGAATGCAAAGGTGGATTTTATGTGCAGCTTCAGAATAAAGCTTGGTGTAGAGGCTAAATTTCACCTGAAGGTACAGAAGTACAGTTAGGCTGGAGAGTTGTTTCATCTATGAGCTAACAAACATATGTATTTTTAATTAAAATAGCTTGATGTAAACAGGGTTCTTCTATAATTATTTGATTTAGCAAAGCACAGTTTATGAGTTCCCAAATTTAGGTCACCAACAGAAGCATGGACAGGCAAAAATAAACAATTTGCTCAAAATGAATCTAGTAGAGGTACAATTTCTACTGATCCTATTTATGTTTGGTGTTGCTGTTAGATTTTTTTTTAACCTTAAAGCAGTTGTTAGTAGACATGCTGAGAGAAGTGTTATCAGACTCTTCTGACGCACTGAGCTGCTGGATCCACTGCACATCTGGCTGAGTCAGGTCTCTGCCTCTGGACTGGCTGTTCTCCTTTACAAATGATGTGTAATCATAGACTTATATTTCTGAATGTCTCTGACTTGCCCTTTCAATTTAATATTTAGTGGATCTGATTGTTCTTGTTGTAGAGATGCAGCCAGTTTAAGGAACACAATCAAGACGACGTTACTTGTCAACTCTCACTGCATTGTTTCTATATTTGTCTAAGCAGGGATCAGATTGATGTATTACTGTTGCTTAAGTTCTATAATTTTGTAACAGTAGATAACAGGCTTGAACATCATCAGATCTTTAGATGTTTGAAAGACTGATTTTGGTTTAGGCTGGATTTTGCTGTCCAGAAACTTAATGGTGACAGCTCCTAAAGAGGCTAGTATTGTGCCACTACATCATTACGGGTATATTTGAGCTGGAATATTTCTTCAATGAAGCCAGATGAAAAACAAACAATAGTTTTTTGTTTTTTTGTTTTGTTTTTTTCTCCACTGATTTTTTTTTCTAACAAGTTTCTCCAGAGTTTCATATACCAACTGTCTCACTTAGTTGTGCTGAGAGATACACAGATGGTTCATTGAATCACCTTCCAAGCCTTTTTTTTATTGAAGTGTCTGCCTTCTTTCATACACTTTACATGGACGACTTCCCAGTTCTGTTTCAAACCATCTGGCATGTCAGGTTTTGAACTTTATATATGTCTCATATTAAAAAAAAATATATATATATATATATATTTTGCTTGTTGATTCTGTTCCAATTTGGATGTTGTCTTTTATAAAACGGAGAAACAAGAACACTTGAGTGGGATTTATACTTAAATTTACCTAACTATTTGGAAGATATGTAGATAAATGACTTGGATAGTTGATGATGAAAAACCCTGAAAAGACAACTGGAAGTAAAAGACTTTATTCAGCAGGATTTTTGTAACTTTTTTTGTCAGGAGTTGACCTGTTTCTAAAATAAAATAACTTGGTCATTGATCCTAACATGTACCATATTTTCCGCCGTACACGTCACACCGCCCTATAAGCCGCATCAGTCCAAATACGTCTAACAAAGTGGAAAAATCCATAAATACGTTGCATTTATTATGTGTCACCGCTGATGTGTTGCGTTTGTTATGCGTCACCGCTGATATCCCGGAAATGTGGGCCGGTGTTGTGCCAAAAATCAATGGGCTACCAAATGGTGGCCGCGGGAGCGTGCACAGGAGAACTTTAACAAGAATTTAACAAGATTAACACAAACAATTATTTGTTTGCTCAAAATTATTGTAAAGGTGTGTCTCAGTCTAACTTTTACTTAAATGCACTTTGACGGTCAAATCAGCTGCATTTCAAAACCCAATTTGCAGGCATGAGCAAAGGGACTAGCCTCTGTGCATTTTTTTCAAAATTTAACAAGATAAACACCTAAAATATGTATCTGTTTGCTTGAAATTATAGTAAGGGTGTGTCTCAGTCTAACTTTTGCTTAATAAATGCACTTTGACGGTCAATTCAGATGCATTTTCAAAAGCCGATACGTGGAAACATGAACGCGCAGAGGGCGACTCGCTGTCCATTTCTTCGAAATTTAACTAGATAACCACCTAAAAACAATTATTTGTTAGCTCGACTTTGTAATAAAGATGTGTCTCTGTTGAACATTTACTTAATAAATGCACATTGACGGTCAAATCAGCTGCATTTCGCCCGAGAGGCACAGCAAATTGAAGCTGATTCGGTTGCTCCAGGCAGATGACGGTGGCAAGCCGATTGTGTCATTAATAGCCACTTTTACCTATTACATGATACGACATACCTTACTACTCGATTGCCATCTAGTGGCCGAAATTGGTAGTGTTCAATTTTTTTCAGTCAGAATGAATGAAAGCGATCATATATCAGACAAAAATTAGTTTATAAATATGGGAAAAAATCCATAAATGCGTTGCTTCGGCCTATAAGTCGCAGGTCATGCAAATAATGCAAAACACTATGACTTATAGGCTGAAAAATACAGTACTTTGATGTAATTAGTGCTTTGTAGGAAATAAATTGGGGGGAAAATGTGCCCTTACTTTATTTATATTTGTATTTTTTTTTTTAAAGCATTTGTACTTTTAATTAAAAAAAAAAAAACTATAAAATTTTGAGTGAGAATTGAAAGTTGCCATAACAATGACAACATCAGTTACATTAGTTCAATATACTTGTAGCGCATGTACTTTTAGTTTCACTCAACTGATACAAACCAATACTGTTCATCCAGCAGTTTTACAGATTTTCATGAACGCCAATTCACTATATGAAAATAATACAAACACAATGATGCTAAATTGTGCCTGTACAATCTGGCTGCAGCACGAACACTCTGGTTATCCCTAATATGGTAATTCATCAAAAAAACATCAGCTCTGGATACATCGTAAAATGCTTTGTAAGACCTAGATAAGTGTCAGAAAGGAGCTTCAATTTACATTTTCATTCTGCAGCCAAGAATCCTCCAGCCACCTTTCAGTCACACTTATTCATTCAAGACATTTTAATTAAAATGTTCTCAGTTTTCAGAGTGTGTGAAGGTAGTTTAATCTCCTTGTACTATGGATAATAGATACTGAATACACAGAGGATGGTGAAATGAGATTGTTCTGCTCTCTTGAACCTCAGCTCATGTGTGATTGGCTGATTGACTGTGACGTTTAATGGCAGAATTAAAGGAAATAACATTGTCTGGATGAGAGCAGGTGAAATTGAGATATGAAGCACGGACAACAAACTGACCGACAGGTGTGTTGAAGTATTGGTACTGTATCACTCTAAATGATGAAAGTATCATTCTCTTTTGACATGGATCAGAAGAGGAATTGTTTTTATTGCCTTGCACATTTGAATGAATGTGATTTAGAGTCTCGCTGCATCTAAATGCTTAAGAGAAATGTGCATGCTTATAAACATCTATACATTTATGCTCACAAATAAAATCAGAACAATGCACATATGAAAAACCAGACGTGGTGGCAGGCGTGTGTGTGAGGTGTCTGTGTGTACGTGGAGCAGGTAAGAAGCCATTTCTGTGGTGGCAGGTTGTGGTCCTGTTGGACCACAGCCTCCTGCTAGATGGGAAAAGTTAAGGATGTCCGGGCTAGGCTTGGTCAGCTGCAATCTTTCCTGCACGTTCAGAGTCCTGGAGGAGTGCAGGTCTTGCAGAGATGGCAGCAGGTCACCTTTCCAGCAGACGTGATGATACGCTGCAGCTTGCCTTTGTCCTTGGAGGTGGTAGCAATGTACCACACAGTGATGCAGGTGGACAGGATGGACTTGCTGGCACTGTAGAAGTTCACCATCAGTAACTTTGACAGGTTGAACTTCTTCAACTGCCACAGGAAGTACATTCACTGTTGACCCTTTCTGATGAAGGAGCTGATGTTCTGCTCCCTTTTGAGGCCCTGTGTGATGATGGTTCCCAGATGGTTCCCAGAATAGAAGGGGGTGCAGGTGAGGTTGAGCTTTTGCCACTGTCCTCTCCATATTGTGGTTGATCTTCCTGCACTAGGTCAACACATTGTCCTTCTCCCTCCTTTTGAACCATCTCATCCTCATCAGGGCTCGGACCATTGAGGGTACTGAATAGTGGATTATACTTAGCAAAAAATAAATTAATGTTGTACATGTATTTGGAATTTCTTTAATTTTGCTTTATATGGGGAAACATACATGTTGGATCATCTAGGTACCTTTGACGTCAGAACAATAACTGGATTTTGTGTTCAACTTTTTTTTTCATTACTCTGAATATTTTGTGTGGCCTTAGAACATGCAGCTTGTTCTTCAACAAAGCGGCACTGGGGTAAATGCAGAGTTTAACGCTACACAGAACACTGCTGGTTAGCTGGCTATCAAGCCTCCATCAATGTCACAAGAATGACGGTAAAAGTGGAACCAGCTGCCCCAAACCCATTACTGCTCTGAACTGAGTCGGGAATGTGCAGGGCTGTACACGCACATACACACAAACTGCACAGCCACACACTCTTCTCATTCCCTGACACATTAAGCTGCCTGGCTTTTGTTCTAATGGAACAACTAGCGTCGCTTTTAAAAGCGGTCAATTAAGTCCAATTTAGTGGAGGAGGGAAATCTGCATGTTACTTAATGAATATCAGGAGACAAGTAATTATGACGTCTGAGAGTGTGACTCTGGCAGGAAAATGAGCTGATCCAGACTGATGCTTTAGTGAGGTTAGCGATTTATGTGATGGGGATGACTTTGTCTGTAGCATGTACCAATCTATAGAGCATGGCTTGAATAAAAATTCACTAATTTATAGTCTTTGTTAAGGCAGAGGAGGATGATAATTAAAAGCCATCTTAGAAGACAGAAGGTCACAATGTCGACTACTACACATAATGTCTTTGATTAATCTTTAGTTAAAGCTGGCACTGTATTGAAACATGTTGCATTCTTCATGCTGACAACAAACTAGATTTTCCAAAGTCAGTGAATTATTAAAGAAATGGTTAAGTTGTGAGGTTCTGATCTTTTTTTACATACTAGTACTGCAACTTTATGTTTTACTGCCTTTGCAAGCAGGTAAGAATGACCTTACATTAACTTTTTTATTTAAATAAAAACCTCCTTTTCATACACATGATGTCTCTCAGTTTAAACAAATCTAGATTGTCAGCCAAACACATATTTTTTGATTTATCTTTAAAATGGTATTTTGGAGTTTTGCATAGAACTGCCATAGACTACTAATGCTCTTGCCTTAAGCAAGAAGGTTCTAGCTTCACAAAGTCATCTAAAAAAATAGAATATGGTGAAAAAGTAAAAAAAAAAAAAACTATCATTTCAGAAAGTGAACCTCAAATATTAGATAAATTCACTACACAGAGTGAAATATTTCACTTAAATTTACTTTATTTATATAGTACCAAACCAATCATTCCATTTTTATTTCTTCAAATTTCGATGATTATGGATTACAAACAATTAAAAAAAATAAAATAAAATAAAAACTCAAGAGTCTCAGAAAAGTAGAATATTGTGAAGAGGTTCAGCTTCTGGTGTCACACCCTAATCAGCTGATTAACTCCTAGACATGAGCTACAAATGTCACATTCCTCAAGTCAAGCCACTCCTGAACCAGAGACTTCAGAAGCTTCTTACATGGCTGAGGAGAATATAAACTGGACTGTTGCTCACTGCTCCAGTGTCCTTTCCAGATGAAAGTAAATTTTGCATGTCGTGGAAACCAAGGTCCCAGGGTCTAGAGAGGCCCAGAATCCATGTTGTTTGAGGTCCAGAGTGAAGTTTCCACAGTCGGTGATCGTTTGAGGTGTCATGTCGGTGTTAGTCCACTGTGTTTTCTGAAGTCCACAGTCCATGCAGCATCTACCAGGACGTTTCAGAGCACTTCATGCTTCCTTCTGCTGACGAGCTTTATGGAGTTGCTGATTCATTTTTTTTCAGCAGGACTCGTCTCCTGCCCACACTGCCAAAGCTATCAAAAGCTGGCTGTGGAATATTTTAATTTTCTGAGACCGTTTTGGTTTTTCATTATTTGTATGCTATAATCATCAAAATTACAAGAAATAAAAGCTTGAAATATTTCACTCTGTGTATTGAATCTATGTAAGAGTTAAATTTTCTGAATTGACTGACCAAAAAAATAAATAAATAAATAAAAATCTGAACTTTTTAACGATACTTTTAATTTTCTTTAGACGCACCTGTAGACAATTTTTTTTTTGTTTTGTTTTTTTGGCCAAACTGGCTCAAGATTTAAGACTTGTATAGATTATTTTTTTCCTTGTTGGGGGGGAAAAAAAAAAAAAAATATATATATATATATATATATATATATATATATATATATATATATAATGTGTTAACTGGATAAGGTATGGTGGGAAATAAAAAAATAAAAATAAATAAATAAAAATTGTATGACTTTTTATAACGGTTTATTGCTGTCGCTGTTGTCCATTGTTGTCATCATTCTTTGTTGAAATCAGTTCTCTCTTGTAAATGAGTCCTCGAGGCTCATTGGGATTTACCTGTATAAATAAAGGTTGAATGAATGAAAAAAATATATTCAAATAATGGTTTCCAAAATAAAATATACACTTTCTGTAATTATGATACCAACACTGTTTTCAGCTGTTATTTCTAGGTAAAAGTATTTATTCAGTCATCTGTTAGGGATCAATTGTATTTGGAGTTCACTGAAAGACCAAGATGGTTGTTGTACCTCTTTATCAAGAAGTCATCTCCGTCTCCCAGCCAGCCACCAACCAGTGTTGTAAACACAGCAGCAATTTTTGCCAAAGTACTTCCACAGATGGCTCAATGAAGCAGTCTGCCTTGTTGTTCCTGTTTATTCAGCACTGCTCATCCCTATAATGAAATAGCTTCATTACAGCAATTTGTACTCATTCAGCATTCTAGGGAAGTGTGCAGATGCACAAGTTGCACCGGTAAGCACTAAGAAAATGAACTGGTCTGTATTTTTTCCCCAAGCATAACCATCATTTAAATAAGACAGACATTTAGACCATGTCTTTGGCAAATTAGCATTTGCACATCTGCTAGTGATCATTAACATACATCTGTAATTACACACATGTTTCACTTGGACATTATTAGTGTAGCTTAAATAAGCCCAAAGTTGTTTTTTTTTTTTACTTGGATTTTAATCAACCTGGGGAAGTTTACGCAAAATCCAAAGTGACGTCAACCCAAGCAAACTTCAGAGAAAACACCATCAGCAGCACTAGTGCTTTCATTTCTCAGTTTAATTTAAAGAAAAATGTTTTTTTTTTTGTTTTTTTCCCACTAATCATCATCTTGTCTAGTCACAGTTTTGTTTGAGTTTCTGGTGGGGACAAAAGTGAATAGCAGTGTATCTGTATCTGGTAGGTTCTCTAATTATCTCTCAGATAAGCGACAACATGTTCAGCATAATGGCACTTCTTCCAGCTAGCTAACTGTCAACAATGGTGTGCCACAAGGCTCAGTCTTAGGACACACTCCCTTCACAATCTACATAATTAATGTAGATCAAATCATTCCTGATGCATCCTTACAATTTCTATGCCGACGATACAGTTGTTTATTGTCAAGCTAGAACGGTTGCTAAGGTTTTTCAGCTTTTACAGTCTGCATTCAACATCATCCAGTCAGACTTATTCCATCTCAGACTTGTGTTAAATGCTGATAAAACCAAAGGGATGTTTTTTTTTTTCTTTCAAACAGGAAGTCTGTACCAGCAGTCCTTTCTTCTAATCTTCGAATGGTGTTCCTATTGAGTTTGTAGATTCCTAGAAATACTTGGGTATATTGGTTGATTTGCATCTCTCTTAAGTCTCATGTCGAAAACTTGATAAAGAAATTGAAAGTAAAATTGGGTTTCTTTAAAAAAAAAAAAAAAGATCCTGTCTAACTGAATGCTAGGAAATGCCTTGTAACTGCTACTTTCCTTCCCTCCATTGATTAGGGTGACATTATTTACATGAATTATCCTGCTAACAACTTGCAGATGTTGGATGCTGTCTATCGTAGTGCGCTAAGACTCATAACTGGCTGTAACTACCGTACCCATCACTGCACCCTGTATTCACTGCTTAACTGGTCATCATTGACTTCATGCAGACTCTCTCACTGGTACATTTTCATCTTTAAATCATTTCTTGGTCTGTTGCCTTCATTCATCTCTTCCTACATGTCATGTTGTCAGTGCAGCTACAGCGTGCACTCTCAAGACATCATTACCTGCAGTGTACCCTCAGTGCAGACCAGAATTTGGCAAAAGGGCCTTCTCCTACTCTGCTCCTGTATCCTGGAATTCCTTGCAAAAAGATCTGAAGTTGTCGACTTTGACCTCTCTAAGGGATTTTCTACAACTGTTAAGTTCATGGCAAAAAACAATGCAGACATGTTCCTGGTTTTATTATTTTACATTGTTTTATAATGTAGCATGTTTTGTCTTTGTTTTAAATCATTTCATTTAGTGACTTTTCATTTTATATACTTTTATGTGATTATCTGTTGTTGTCTGTACCTCATCTGTGTTCTTGGTTTAAAACAGATCTCTTGTAAATGAGTCCTCGTAACTCAATGAGACTAACCTAAAAAGATATCAAATCTGTTCATATTGGCCAACATTGATGTTAAGTACCTAATAAAGGTTATTTGGAGAAGTAATAAAACAAACACCTAGGAGTATAGTCAAGGATTAAAAAGTAGATGATTTCTCAACCATGATTATTTATCTCGTCTTCAGTAACCCTCGAGAGCAGGTCATATCTGGTCGCTGACTCAAAAAGTACTCAGTACTTTCAGTACCATGTGCCATTGCATGTTGCAACGAAGACTGCTGTTCAGATGAATAAACAATGTGCAACATCAGTTTTTATACTTAACGGTTGCTGTTCTTGTTTTCAACTTCTAAATTTAAAAATCATTTTCTTTTTCTCCATCATTTGAAAATAATTTCATCTTTTAAAAAAAGCTTCAAATGACCATTTGAATTTTCGGGTTTTTTCTAAATATACAGACAATAGAAAGCATTAAGCTCAGCAAACCTTTCAGAGATCCATTTTCTCTGAAGTTTTAGTGCTTCTATTTTTTTTTTTTTTTAGTAAATATATACTTTCCTCCTGTTACCAGGTGGGTGGTGCACACTTGTTTTAGTATCCATATTTAAATGTGACCATTTTATTTTTGCTGGAGTGCGCACCATTTCTTGTCCGAGCTGTGGGCTGTTTCACGTTATCAGATAATCAGAATGGTCCTTGATCCTGGGGGTGCAGTTAAGAGGCTTTCTGCCTGTTAATTGTTCGCAGCTGGAGAAACTGCTGGACAGTGATAAAAATCTAGAGTAGTAATGGGAAAGATGTGAGTCCAAAGATAGCTGCAGCACATCACAAAGCTGTTTGACATTTACTGTACGTTTTGGAGCCCTGCTGATGAAATACATTTGAGGTTGGTTGATACTGCTATCAGTGTTTAAAGAATAAAATCATCTACATTTTTTTTTTTTTTTGCTTTTTTTTTAACTACATCAATACAGTGAAATTACCCCAAATTTTCACCTGAATTTTGTGCATACAGTAAACATACAAGTGTGATCCATCAAACAGATACTTTGAACAAAGCTTACTTAGCTGCAAAGGAGCTTTTTGATACGTTGTCACTGGTTTAAGCTTTTGCTCCTCTGACACAGTCAACCTCATTCATGCATGTCAGAAAGGCAGCAGGTCAGTTGAAGGCTGATATGAAAAGATGGGCTAAATAAGACCGAAGGTGACTCTGATATTGATGAAGGACGCCGGAAAAAGGAAAATCGTTGACCATCAGGCACTTGATTTGCTCTCTGACAGGAAATCCAACTCTGTAATTCTGATTCATGTTCGATGCCGCCTGACAGCCTAAGAATTATTTACCTAATGTTTATTTAATCATCACCTTGGCAGACTGTGAAATTAGCACCGCATGAATGAAAAACTACATCTAAAGAAGATGCATTTCTTTTACAAAAGCAGCCTTCTTGCCGAACTCATTTTTATGCATTGCAAGCTAACAAGACTCCTCATATTAAACATTATTATTGTGCATATTTTACAGATGGTTTAATAATATATTTGGAAAAAAATCCCCAAAAAGCAATGCTCTTTTGGTAGCCATTAAAATTGGGGGAAAGAATTATAAAATATTTGGGGGGGATAAAAATATCCTTTCATTATCTACTTAGTTCAAAAGAGCCACACACGAAGACAGTAGAAGATTTTTTAACCCAGTTTACTTGCAAAGGGACTTGCCCAGATGTGTCATTGAAGCTCTGGTCGTGAAGATCTGCAATGGGCAGTGTATAGGAAGTGTTTTTATACATGCTTATCAGCACGATGACCTCGACCTCATAAGGTGCATTCACACCAGCCCTGTTTAGTCCGCTTTAATCAAACTCTAATCCGTTTGCCCAGAAAAGGTTGGCTCGATTGACTCAGTGCAGTGTGAATGTAAACCACACCAGATGAAAATGCAAACAAATTAATTTTGGTCCCCAATCGAACCTAGTCTACCGGACTATCAGGTGTGAAAATACCCTTAGACTCGGAATCATCAGGTGCCTGCAGGCACCTCTCTGAGAGAGAAAAAGAACTCTGACCTCACACACATGGTTAAAAATGGTGATAAATGTGTGTTCAATAGTTATAGACCAATATCCTTATTACCACAGTTCTCAAAAATTCTAGAAAAACTATTTGTGACCAGATTAGATACATTTATTACTAACAAAACATTTTAAGTAGCAGTCAGTATGGGTTTAGAGCTAAAAAACGCTACATCAATGGCTCTCATGGAATTAATGGAACAAATAACTACTGCTGTCGATCAAAAACAATATTGTGTTAGTATTTTTGTTGATTTAAAAAAAGCATTCGATACTATTGACCACACTATTCTCCTTGAAAAATTAAATAAATATGGTATAAGAGGACCAGCATTACACTGGGTATCTAGTTATTTGAAAGATAGGAAACAGTTTGTACAAATAAATTATGTAAGATCAGACCTCTGCAATATCACATGTGGAGTTCCTCAAGACTCTGTACTTGGACCAAAATTATTTATTTTATATGTGAATGACTTAGTGAATGTATCAGGACTCTTCAAATGTGTCCTTTTGGCAGATGATACCACATTTTTTTGTTTGGGTAAAGATATAAAACGGATGTTGGAATTGATGAAGACAGAAATTGATAAAATACAAACTTGGTTTAAACTTAATAATTTATCATTAAATTTAGATAAAATTAATTACATGATATTTAGTAACAAAAAGAGAACTGTTGATGATCCATTTAAAATTGAGGGTGTTGAGATTTGTAGAGTTAATGAGATGAAATTTTGGGGTGTAATCATTGATGAACAGCTAACATGGAAAAATCACAAATTCTGTAAGAACAAAAATATCTAAATCTATTGCAGTACTATACAAAGTCAGGGAATTATTAAATGATAAAGCTCTGTACATGTTGTATAACACAATCATTGTTCCACATTTAATCTATTGCATTGATGTTTGGGGGAGAGCATGTGAAACATTTACAAAACCTATTTTTATTTTACAGAAAAGAGCTGTAAGAGTTATCACCAGAAAGCATTACAGTCACCCATCAAGCACATTATTTTATCAACTGAAGTTATTGAAGTTCCTTGATTTGGTAGATTATAGTATTTTATCAGTTATGTATAGGGCTCAAAATAACACATTACCATTAAATATCCAAATAAACTTTGTTAAAAGACAAAGTTGTTATAATCTTAAGGGGATAGAGATATTTGTCAAACCAAAATTCAGAACTAGTCTGAAGGGAAGGTCTCAATCCAAGGAGTTGGATTGTGGAATGGTCTAGAGAGTGATGTTAAAAATGCCAAGTCAATGTGTACATTTAAGAAAAAGATCAAAGCTGAATTGTTAAAAAAGTATATATGAAGTAGCTTAGTGTGTGTTTTGTATTAGAATTAGAAAAATTAGAAAGAGTTATTCATTTTGTTCTGTTACTTGAAGATTATTATGGTTGAAATAATTGTTTGAAAAAAGGGGCAGATATAATAAGATTTTTTCTTCTTCCTGCTGCCTTTCATTTTAAATCTCTTGTATCTTTTTTTATATTGTTATGGAATTGTTTTGTACTTTTTTTTAATGAATAAACCTTATACCATACCATACCATGGTTCAACATTAATTTAACATTAGCAGTGATAAACATCCATAAACCTTTACCTAAATTCCCCGGACAATTTTCTAAACATGTTTTGTATAAGTTGTACACTTGGATACATCTTTTATGAGTTCAATCTTATTTTACAGCCTCCTGATTGTGTATTTTTTTGTTTCAGTCGTGGTGCTTTTGAAGGGAACTGGACTTGGGTTGTGCTTGCTCCCATATGCTAGGTGTTTGTGTCCAACACAAAGGCTTGTGGATGGGCCGGGGACTTTTTGCATTGTGGCAGATGGTGAGATATCCAAACAAGTGGACAAATTACCTTGAATTCCCTTCTGCGTCTGGACGCTGTTGAAGGTAGCAGAGAGCCCAGCAGGCAGAACTGCCAACAGTGGGTCAGATGGCTCTGATGGCTGCCCACACGCTGAACTGTCTCACTTCCTGGCTTCTTCATCATTTCTCTTTTTACCTTCCTTACCATTTTTCATTTGCATTCTCTCATTCTTCTATCACTTGGAAAAGTCTCAACAACAGAAAGGGGTTTTTTTTGTAAACAAGACTGTTTTTTTCCTGGTTTTATGTAGAAAGGTTTACAATTTTACAGCAAAGTGTGAGCTGCTTTTGATTTATTTCATTTCCTTCAGCTGACTAATAAAGAAAATAATGCAATTATTGTAAGGGGACGGATAAATTGCTATTTAACCAGAATATATTGTAGGTAAAACAATGCGGATAAAAACACACGAGCGAGGCTATGTCATTAATTCTTCTGGACTTCATTTTAGCTGAGAAGCATGCAAGGCTAATCTCATTTACCTCAACTGTTCAAAGACGCCATGTGTCACCTTCCAGAAAACATTCAAGACACCTAATCTACCACTGCCATACAGCTGACCGTGATTCTGATAAATTACCCTTTTAGGTTGTGAATCCTAAGTCTTAATGGTGATCAAATGCCTCTTTTCTAATTGAATTGTCCTACGGGCATTACACCATTCATGTTAGTGTGTCAGGACAAAAGCCAAGGGGAGGCTGGTGATTCTCCTGAACAGCTAATGGATGTTATTAATGAATCCTGCTAATAGAAACAGACCAACATTCAAAGATAACTATTTCAAGGGGCAAAATCACTATAGAAAAATCATCCTGCCTTCTGCAACAGCTGCATCATCTGATGCATCAAGTCCCATTTTTATGCATGAGTTCTGGGAGTCTTCAATATTTTCTCTGCCTCCCCTCTCATATCCTATCAGGAGGGGATCGAGAGCTAGGCTCCCTGTTTTGCAGACTGCCGGTGGAAAGGTCATTTAGCCAGCAGAGAATGCATTTTCTGGTGCCACATCATCCACCGTGTGTCCAAAAGAATTTACACAACAGCAGTGAAAAATGTCAGTACACGGGGAGCATGGTGATAAGACATTTCCAGCGTTATCCTCGTATGCCTCTCTGATTTACGGAGCAACATCTCGGAAATGAGCAGAGCTGCCGATGACTCGCACTGTTTTTCTTGCTCAGATAATCTCATGGTGAACACAGAAATGTGCAATAATGTTTCGCCAGAAAGTCTTTTGTTTTATTTTATTTTTGTGGTTGCAACATGGAAAGGAAAGACTGACGAGCTCAAGAGAATCAGAGCCAGAAGAAAATTGGGCCCTCCTTTTCCTGACAGGATTCTAGTAGCTTCCTATGTCTCAGCAGGAAGTGCAAGAAGTCAGACTTCTTAGTCTTTCATTTCCACACCCACAGCACCAGAGCTTCTGTCTTCCCTGTATGTTTAGTTGTTACGGTCCCTGCTGGAATATTCTCTCTTTCATGGTTTGACTCCCTGACTCTACCACACATTTCACACTTGCGACGCACACGAACATAAACACTCCAAATTCATAAATCATAGATCTACTCTACTAAGTTGTTGAAGATTGCTCCTACCATTTCTTAATCTGGTTAATTTCCTGTCTGCTGCCAGTGACTCTCTCTGTCAGCACAAGTATGGTTAATTTATCTGACAAAACGGAGAATGTGAGTTAGACTTACACTTGTAATAGGTTAACGTCACAACTGTGCATAGCAGAGAAATCAGTTCATCATTCAGCCACCTCACAAGAGTGGAATCCAGTGTGTGCGTACTCCCTGAAGAAAACTGATGAGCAGTGGTTGGCAGGAAGGTGGCAGGTGCAAGAATGTGTTAGCAGCTTGGAGCAGGATGTATCTTGTCAGCCCACTGTTGGCAAGTTGTAGGGTTGTTGGGTAAGGAGGGGTATTATTGCCCTGGTTTGACATGTCCAGGGGTGTGCACATACTTGTCAGCCCCTGGCATGCTGCTTGTGTACTATCTTATATGTGCTTGTGTCAGTCTTCTGTCCCCTTCAATGCACACATGAAACTTCCGGTCTCTTATTTGTGAGTAGGCCAGCTGACCTTTCTTGTATGACGGTAATCGCCCACACAGCTGGAGGAGGAGAGGAATCCACAAACTTCCCACTCGCTGTTTCTCTGTATGGCTGAACACCAGACTGAGAGAAAATATGCAGCCTCATGAGGCTCTTATGTGATATTAAAACCTTAGTAATAGATGGTTTTACCCTCTGTGGAGGAGATTTTAGTGTTTGTTTATGCCCACATGTTTGAGTGGACGAATAATTACTGTGTAAAACAGGCATAGTGGTATTTATTTCATTCTGTGTGACGTATGCAGCCTGAATAAACATTGGCCTTCCTTTATACAATATACCCAGCAGCTGTATATAACCCTGTGACATTGCAAGCCCTATCCCAGTATCAGTTCAGGCTTCAGTATGCTGCATGGTCAGGTGCTTTGATTTAATTTCATCCCCATTTCATTAAAAAGATCTTGATGATGAAGTAGGCTCTTCATCCAAGGCTGAGTCAGCCAAACCTCATGGATGATGATTATGTTGCTAAGGAAAACAATGAATCAAGTGCTCTTCTTTACTTCATGTTTATTGTCTAAGGTAGGGGTGTCGAATCCTGGTCCTCGAGGACCACTATCATACGTTTAGGTGTTTTTGTTTTTCTCTCTATCACTCTTGATTTGAATCAATGGATTTTTAACCCCTATGATGGACTTGCGACCTGTCCAGTGTGTACCCCGCCTCTCGCACAGTGACTGCTGGCACCAGTGACCCCTGTGACCCAAAAAGGAAGAAGCGGGTAAAGATACTGGATGTATGGATAGATGAGTGATTAACAAGCTTCTGCAGAACATGCTGATGTAATTCAACCATTGAACTACGTGTGCTGGAGCAGGGAAACGGGTAAAACATGCAGGATAGTGTTCCTCGAGAAACAGGATTGAACACCTCTGACCTAGAATATCTACTTTATCTCAAATTGTGTTTTAAAATATACATTTCCTTTATTTTAAGCATAACAAGCTTTTTAGTTTGATTTCTAAACCACTTTATTAGTCTAATCTTGCAACTGCATAGCTATTAGTTATTCATGGTTAGAAAAGCAGTTCTTTATTTGTTCTGTTACGTCGGTCTCTGCTGTTCTGTCAGGGCTGTGAGACATAGCTTGGCGCTCTTGTCAGTCTTTTTTTTCCACAATGGCAGTTGCATGTTATTGGATCTGGGAAGTGGGTGAGGCAAAAATTACTCACTCAGCATCATCCAGTTTTATTGGCATGAATGTTTTTACTGGTTTGCCGGTGACTTAACTGCATGGTACAAAGATACTCTATGGGAAACTGCCATGCAGTTCTTCAGTAGGAGGGTAAAAATTGTGCTGCAATAGTGACACTGCCTTTCCCAAAACACTGTGCTGGCATAGTGTCTGTGGTGTTTCCTTGGGCTATAAAAATCAGAGGCCTTCAGGCTGACGGATGTGTGACAGTTGGTTCCTGAGCAACTAATGGTACTTTTGTTACTGCTGGCAAAATTGGCACGGAGGGCCATGTGACATGGTGTAATCACATGTCTCAGGCCCTGCCAGCAGGGAGGCATCATAAACTCAAGTATGGGACTTGGCACAATAGAAACTAGCAATGTTATTATATAGTGATGATTGATCATTAATGCAGGTAAAGTATTGTTTGTTTATTAGATTATGGCAGTTTTATAGTTTCTTTTACATCTCTGTCTGTTGGTTTGCAAAATTTGCCTGTGCCAGACAGACTCTTCATCCTTTGCAGGTATTTTAAACAAACGTTGCTTGTTTTAAATATATGTAATTGACAACACTTTACAAAACTGTTAACATAGTTATCAGGCTCCTCTCTTATGGAACAAACTTCCAGTTTCTGTCCATAAGGCTGACACATTGTCCCGTTTTAAGACTGGGCTTAAAACTGTCCTTTTTGATAAATCCTATAGTTAGGGTTGGCTTGATATGCTGCCATAGACTTGGGCTAATAGAGGACAAATTGACCTAATTTTCTTAAATGAATTGTTAAAATTGAATACTGTAATTTTAATTTGATATTATTTCTATCTTAACATGTTAATCTCCACCTGCCATTGTGTATCTGTTGGATGTGTATTTATTGGATGTGTCAAACTTTTTTAACAAATAAAAAACTGAAAAGTGGGGCGTGCAATATTATTTGGCCCCTTTACTTTCAGTGCAGCAAACTCACTCCAGAAGTTCAGTGAGGATCTATGAATGATCCAATGTTGTCCCAAATGACTGATGATGATAAATAGAATCCACCTGTGTGTAATCAAGTCTCCATTTAAATGCACCTGCTCTGTGATAGTCTCAGGGTTCTGTTCAAAGTGCAGAGAGCATTATGAAGACCAAGGAACACACCGGGCAGGTCCGAGATACTGTTGTGGAGAAGTTTAAAGCCGGATTTGGATACAAAAAGATTTCCCAAGCTTTAAACATCCCAAGGAGCACTGTGCAAGCAATCATATTGAAATGGAAGGAGTATCAGGCCACTGCAAATCTACCAAGACCCGGCCGTCCCTCTAAACTTTCATCTCGAACAAGGAGAAGACTGATCAGAGATGCAGCCGAGAGGCCCATAATCACTCTGGATGAACTGCAGAGATCTACAGCTGAGGTGGGAGAGTCTGTCCATAGGACAACAACCAGTCGTACACTGCACAAATCTGGCCTTTATGGAAGAATGGCAAGAAGAAAGCCATTTCTCATAGATATCCATAAAAAAGTGTTGTTTAAAGTTTGTCACAAGCACCTGGGAGACACCAAGCATGTGGAAGAAGGTGCTCTGGTCAGATGAAACCAAAATCGAACTGTTTGGCCACAATGCAAAACTATATGTTTGGCGTAAAAGCAACACAACTCATCACCCTGAACACACCATCCCCACTGTCAAGCAGGGTGGTGGCAGCATAATGGTTTGGGCCTGCTTTTCGTCAGCAGGGACAGGAAAGATGGTCAGAATTGATGGAAAAATGGATGTGGCCAAATACAGGACCATTCTGGAAGAAAACCTGTTTGAGTCTACAAGAGACCTGAGACTGGGAAGGAGATTTATCTTCTAACAAGACAATAGGTATGTTTACATGGACATAAGTAACCAGATCAAATGGCCGGTCGGAATAAAAGTGCATCATGTAAACACTCCGTTCGGGTTATTTTTTGTGTATTCGGCGTGATCTGATATAATTTGTGATCAGAACGAAACGGGTGGTTTACGCCGATCCGTAACCCAATCGGTGAGCATGTAAACGCTTGATCTGTTCGTTTTTATCTGATCGTGAAAAACTGACCTGACTGCGCATGTGTGACTTTGCCATTTCTGCCTGGCTAATGCTAATAATATTAGCCTGTCGGGGAAGCAAAACTGGTCGGTGAGCGACACAACATTTCTACTAGAAACTTTGAAAGAGCTCAAAATGATCTTTATCACCTGAAGCTCAGTCAGGGAGTGCAGTAACGTCTCCACCATCATTAAAACCTGTCGCGGGTCCATTTTGGGTGCTCAGGTTTGTTTATGTTCACCCCGGAAGTAGAACTTCTTCTTCTGTGTTTTTTTAAGGAGAGTTTACCACTCTGCGCATGTCAGTACTGCTGTTCAGAACAAAGCCCGCTGCATGTAAACGCTCGTCATGAACAGATTGTGCCCATGTAAACAATACAATTGAATTATAATCTGAAAACATTTCAATCCGGTCAAAAAATGTTGCGCAGGTAAACATAGCTAATGATCCAAAACATAAAGCCAAATCTACAATGGAATGGTTCACAAATAAACGTATCCAGGTGTTGGAATGGCCAAGTCAAAGTCCAGACCTGAATCCAATCGAGAATCTGTGGAAAGAGCTGAAGACTGCTGTTCACAAACGTTCTCCATCCAACCTCACTGAGCTCGAGCTGTTTTGCAAGAAAGAATGGGCAAGAATTTCAGTCTCTCCATGTGTAAAACTGATAGAGACAAACCCCAAGAGACTTGCAGCTGGAACTGCAGCAAAAGGCGGCGCTACAAAGTATTAAAGCAAGGGGGCCGAATAATATTGCATGCCCCACTTTTCAGTTTTTTATTTGTTAAAAAAGTTTGACACATCCAATAAATTTCATTCCACTTCACGATTGTGTCCCACTTGTTGTTGATTCTTCACAAAAATTAAAATTTTATAACTTTATGGTTGAAGCCTGAAATGTGGCAAAAGGTTGAAAAGTTCAAGGGTACGAATACAATCGCAAGGCACTGTAAATGTTTCTTTTTGGACTAGCACCATTTCAGTCTGAAGTCACAGAGGAATAGAACATAAATTGTTAATGCTGACACATACACAATAATAACCAGAGGCCCATAAACCAGTCTCACTCCTGCAGTTTATGAACTACCATGCATATACGAGTGGCTGAGTTTGCTCATTAGTTGTCAATAAAACTAGCTTAGTCAGGGTTTACATTAAAACTTTTTTTAATTATTTTTTGTGGGTAATCGGTTTTATTTACAGGAGCTAGTTTCTGTGCTGCACTCCTCAGGTCGATTTGCATCGTTTTCAGGATTTTTTGTTGTTTTATAAATCATTAAGAAAAAAATGAGCTCACTTTTGTGGGGCATCTTCTAAATCAGAGTAAACACAACATGTTTGTTGTAGATTTAGATTAGTAATCATTTTATCTTGTGTTGCGCTTGTTTTGAGATTGGTTACACGTGTTGTAACTTTAATTCTTGCTGGGCATCCCCCCCCCCCCCCCCCCATTGTAGAATCAGCCTCAGTTAGGCAAACAGAATAAATTGATAATCGTGCAAACATGTGTTCTTGCCTTTTCAATCGAAATGACATCCTTTAACTTTATTTTTTTCCCTTCCCGTTAGCCGTTGTATTGTCTTGTTTACTCCTCTGGGGCAGGTGCTCAGCACTATTGATGTGTAACCTCTCTCTGTGAATTTTAAAGCATTTTGATTAACAGTGAGCCATGTAAGGGCTAATGAAATTTAAAAATATGCAACCCTTGGAGAAAAAAAAACTGTTTCATGCTATGCGGTGTTATCAAATATTGACTTTAATACCAGCAAGGCACCTAGAATTTTGATTCTGATGTGGTTTGACACATCAATTAAGTAGCTGCTTATGAGAGAAATCAAAAAACCAGTGCTTACAGGAAAAAAAAAATGGGATAAGAGACTTTCTTACATTCATACAATTTTCCATCTTCATGTATCCTAGAAGCATGTACAGTATTTCCACAGCTTTTTTCATGTTGTGTGTCTGCTGTGTCCTCAAAGCCACGGTGGTGTAGAAGAAATAATGCAAATGACCATCTGCCTTACTACTGCGTTTATTTTCCCAGTCTGTGCCGTTTGGGCTGGTCCGTACTCGGCTGCATCTGTGAGAAGCTTATTTTGCATATTTATACCATTTAGCAGGCATGTGAAGGAAACATCAGTCAAACTAGAAAGAGATTACATGAAGACTTGAAGACATCACTGCCTAACACTCTGTGTTACCTTCTGGATTAGTTGCAAGGGTATATTTTGATCCCCCGTGCATGTAGGAAGACATATATTTTATTTCTACGCTGGTCCATCTTCTCTGTCAGGTTGAGTCGTGCTGGACAGTGCTGAAGGAGTTTTATCAGAAGTTTCTCTTCGGGCTGTCGGATGTCTGATGTAATGGAAACTGAAGAGAACAGACAATGAACACAGCAACATGCGCTCACCTGGAGGCGCTGGTTTGGTAGACTCTTGTGCAGCTCGGTTAGTACAGATGGACAGAGACGGGGATCAGAGAGGGCAGACATTGTTCAGAGAAGAGCGGCAGAGAGGTTGTTTATGTCAGATTCTTTATTTTGCATAAGGAAGGATTTTATGATGTACATTGTTTGGGGAAAGTAAAAATAGCACAAACATTAACATAGTTTCAAGTTTTAGTCAAACTTTCTGGCTATATCTGGACAAGTCAGGCTGGTTGTTTAGTCTCACCACTTCTTGTTCGATTGGCTGAATTACTATATGTCAGACTTTGAACAATGTCTCATATTTATGTGTGACTTGCAGGAACATTAGGAAGAAATAACAAATGACCCTATCCCCTAAAATAGGATCTGTTTTCGTCAGGATTTTTCTTCAGGCACAAGTCGTATTAAACTGCTCATTAAGGGAAAGTTTGTTTTCTGAGTGCTGCATATTTATTGAAGCCAAATGCCATGCAGCGTTTTCTCTTTTCGTCGTATTGAATTTTATTAGTTTATAACATGTTTTGAAAAAAATTAATATTCCTAAAAAATAATTTACTTCTAATTATGCAAAATTTGGCATTTCACTCTAATGTTCTGCAGCTGCTCACAAAAATCTGTTAATGGATGAACTGTTACTGCAAACATTTTTAACCTTTTCTTTTCTCCGGCGGCTCTTAGTGCTGCCTTTTTTGTTGTTGTTTATTTGAATCTGCTGCTGGATACAATGTGTGAAGCTGAGATTCGATCACGCACCGTCATGTAAACACTGTTAGCAGCTTACTGTTGTCATCCATGCTTGCTTTATTTACTTTGTGCATGTAAAACCATGCAGGGACCCTGACCAAGAGGCAGCACTCCTCTGAAGGTCAAATCAGCACACAAGTCAGAGAACCTTGGTCACCACTTGTATAATTATTTGCATTGCAGAAGCCTTTCTGATGCACGTTTCCCTGAGGGGCATGCACGTCCTCTACACTTGAAGGAATGGTAAACAGGTAGTGGTGCTCCAGCAGAAGTACCCAGGATAAAGGAACAAATCAATACTTAGCATCCCAGCATCTCCTGTCTCCCTTACTTTTATATTGAAGGTTCAACATATTTTTTTTTTTATGCTGTTTGACTTTTTTTTTGCAGTTTCACCTTCTATATAAGCTTTACAAGACTCCTGGATTTGATGTTAAAGAACACCCATTTAGCTGTATATTCCAAGCACATGTATGTGTAGATGTGTAGTTTTGAATAATGTGCAAAGTAAAACTGAGGTCACACAGTTAAGGCTGTGTGACATTAACATTCAAACTAATTTGATGCTGTCAGTTGTTTATAGCCCTGTTCGCGAGTAAAATATCTAAATGTCTCGTCTCGGCATGCATCCATCTGTCCTAATGAGAGACATCCCAAGAAGGCTAACGTGACAAAGTGTCAGCTTCGCTCAGCTCGGAAGTGATGCTTAATATCCCCCAGAGTTATTAGATCATCTGTCTGCATTGTTTTGCCACAATGAGAGATTACCAGATTATCTTTCAAAATGAAGAAGAAAAGACACAATCGTATCGTTTTCTGAGATGTTCCACCTGATAGTCCGGTAGACTCGGTTCAATTGAGGACCAACATTGGAACATTTATTTACATCTTCAGCTGGTGCAGTTCACATTCACACTGCACTGAGTCAACCAAGCCAAACCCTTTAAGCAACCTGTCTCCCCCCCCCCCCCTCACCTGTGGTGGCGCAGCACTGAGAACTACTAAAGGAAACGACACAAAAACCTCTGAAGAAGACACTGAGCAAAACATACTTCTTCTGGAAATAAAAACAAAAAATGGAGTGGCATCAACCTGCACCACCTGGGGGTAGATGGGTTAAATGCAGAGAGACAATTTTGCCATTGTATGGGAACATACAATGATGACAACACATAACACTTTATTATTATTACGATTTTTCAACAATGGACTGGTGGTAGAATTCACTAGTGATAGAAATGTGTGTTTGTTTTGGTTGTATTTACCCAGAATGCCCTGCACTGTAGTCCACGTTCTGCTTTTGGTGCGGTCTCCGGTCCGCTTGCATCCACATATGCATTTAAGCCGCGCTAGAGTTCACTTCAACCGAACCGAGACCTAGGCTTTTAGGCAGAGCAGAATTTGCTTTTTTTGGTCCACATCAAAATTCAATTGCACGTTCACACCTTCCAAAACAAATCGGACTTTCTAGGCAAACTGACTAGAGTTCGATTAAAGCGGACTCAACAGAGCTGGTGTAAAAACACCCCAAAGTGCATAAAGTCTTGAATTGTTCACCTGTGTCTTGGCTCCCTGAGCCTTTAAAATCTTCCCTTTGTGTTCTAAATCAAAACAGAAGGCATCGTTGTGCTTCTTCACTTTAGGATTACAAGTTTAATTTCTCCAACAGCTCCTGATAATACTTTAATGTAAACTATAAATGAGTGCTCTAAATTCATATTCATGACCCCTGTTTGACCTATCTTTACTGGCTGCTTTATGACGTTGCTTCTCTTATTTTTTGTCTGCTCTTCACATTCCTGCAGATAATAGTGGAATGAGAAGATTTGACATCTCCCCTGGGGGAAAGTGAGCTGGTTGAAGGTTGAGGCAGGAAGAGGTGTGTGTGGAACTTTGCTGACTGTTGCTGGAGACCCATCACCATTATTGGGCTATTGACCCCCATTGGTGTGGAAGCATGAAGTGGCTATTCATCATAGGCATGTTCACGTGTCATCATCCTCCTCTGTCCCCTTCCTCTGCGACCACCCAAGCAGATTAGGCATCAGGACAACAGGCACCCACTGACTCAATCACATTGCCTCTTTCATTTTTCTTCTCTTGTACTCATTTTATCTCGTATCTTCTTACTGTGTGCTTTCTGAAACCAATCGTATTTCAGTCTTCTCTTTTCACCAGATATACACAACCTGAACTCTGGGTGCACTCTCCTCTAATCCAGCACCAGTCTTATTTCAGCGCTTGAACAATGGCAACAGAATGAGCACTGCTCTGAGCTGCAGCCTGCAGGAAAATCGCTCGTCTCCCACAAGGCTCTGAGGCGCTCCTCATCCAAGCCGCCTGTCACTGCCTCACATTAAGTCATTCTCTGTGTGCGCCGAGAAAAAGATGCCAGCGTCTTTGTGCTCGACTGTCGTCCAAACAGAATTTCTGTTGCTGCAGTTCAGCTGAAGGCGACAGTGAATGACTAATCATATCTGCGCTTGCTGTCGCCGTGCGAGGCTGCTGGTGCACATCTCATCTTTTGTTTGTTCTCTCTGAAGCTGCAGTAGTTAGCTGTGAAGGCTATTCTCTGATTCATGTAGGTAGACGGGCATCTTTCCAATCCGCCATCCCAATTCATCTTCCATTAATGAGCTTTCTCCTCAGTCCTAAAGATTTGTAATTGCAGTTGCGCTTTGCAGGGAATCAATGACACCGTCCATGCAGTAGCCCTGCCGGGAACAAGCATTTGCATTTTTGAGGTATTGCTAGTGTCACTTAATGAGGCAGGATCAAATCACAGAGTGTCACGCTGCAGTGTTACACCCCCCGTTATAAACAACAAATCCAGTTAATCGCTCATTACTGCCAAACGCTCGTCAATTAGTAACACTTTAAATAATAACAGTAAACTCTGAGTCGTTTTCAGTTTATCTTTTGTTTGGTTCCTGACCTCTTTCTGTCACTATTCACTTTGTTTTCTTAGTATTGTTGCCAACACTATGATTCTGTGTCTTTCAGCTGGGAGCTGAGATTTCCTTTGACCTAAACTAAAATATCACAAAAGCTGAGCTGGTTCCTGATCATGTTGATGTTGGTTAGTGTGTTGATGACTTTAGGGTGTACAAGTTGATGTGAAAATGAAGATTGTGTGCTGCTTCTTTTTTTTGTGGGGGATGGGAAGCTATTGATGAGTAGCAATGATTAGAGCCATAATCTCCGAATCCCACCCAATCATACGAATTAACAGTAATTACAGGTCCAAACCTGAAAAATCCCCCAACATTTTTATTAAGCTTTGACACGATGTATACCACCGACTATTATTAACGGTTGAGAGTAAAAAGGGCAGAAGATCGGAGCTGAGGAGCCCTCAAAGTGCATTAAATGCTTCCCCTGTTTCTGCCAGCATTGGACCCTGTTCTGACATGTCGGATATTTTGTGATCTCACCTGTTTGGTTCGTCGGCTGTGTGTGTCCACTGAGTGGAGCGGCTGAATGAATGTCCATTTGGGCTGATGGATCGCTGGCAGTAGTCCATCTGAAGCTTAACTGAACTTTTTACCACTTTCAACTGGCCAGTCAGCGCGCGGTCAAATGGTTGTGAGTGGTTGGTGATTGTATGGCAAGCCATGTTGGCATATAATTGGACCGTCGGCTGCGCGTGTCCCTGACGCAATAAAAAGCCCGACACTGACCTGGCTCGCACATTATTATGGCCCGGCCTGAATCCGGGTTGGGCGGGGCCGGGTTCGTGTTAGAAATGACAACTCTAGCACTGATGGATATTTTGGCTTCATGAAAATTACTCTAGACAGTTTTATTTGTGTGCCTTAGAGAGATAAAAATAATTTTTTACCTTGCTCAAATAGTTTGTGTATTATTACTGAACCTCATAAATAAGTGAAAGTTAGTTTTTGTCTTTGGATAGATCTGTGTTGATTAGAACTCCTTGTGTCTTGATTCTCCACTTTCCTTTTCCATCACACTCCTTGACATCCTGTCATGGTCTCTTTGTTTGTTTCTTCCTCTGTGACAAACTTGCGTCACCTGCCAGTTTCCAAGTCAATATTTTTCTCCTCCCTTTTTTCTATCTCCTCTGTCTCTGTATTTTGTGCTTCCTTCCATCATTGATGTCTCGTTCCAGCACTGCCTCTCTGTCTGCAGTAGTTTGTCTGACTGACTTCTGTCATCACCCACTCCTGATTTATTTCCTGTTTTGTTTATGTTGCTTCTTTAGGGTTACTCTCTGGCTCAGTGCAGAATCTGTTTATATGTCAGTGTGTTGTGTATGACCCTTTAAGTCATTATTCCCTTCCAATACAGAAGTGTGCACACACAAATACTGTCATGCCTTTGCTATTTAGGCATTTGGCTGCACAGTTAATAGCTTTGATATTTGGTTTCTACCATAGTGCAAATCAATTCAAGTTTATAGCCTGTTTGTCAAACCATTTATTTAAATCTTTAAGCCTGCAAGTAGATCTTATTTCTTTTATCATTGTGTCAAAATCGGCTTCCAACAGAAAGAGTCACTTCTAAGAAAGCTTAAACTAAAAATAGTGCAAGACCCAAAATACTCCCCTCTGGGCCAAGCATGAAGAAAAGTGGTCAGGCTCTCGGCTTGCAGACGTCCTATAAATATACATATGTACGTACATGTCTGATGGGCAGCGATTTCAGTGTGGAGCCACCACAAGCCTGGCTTAAAGGGAGGCAGGAGTGAAATGGAAACAGAACCAGCAGCATGTTTCTGTTTGGACTGCAGGAGGCTGATGAAGACACAGCAGTCTACAAACACATGTCTTCCTTAGAGATGGACAGACATGTTCACTGAGGAAAAACTGGAGCATGACATGCATTCAACTCTGATACAACACATTTTTAGATTAATTCAAAAAGGTTAAAGTGAGACGCTCACAGTCCTATTAATTGTTTTGATCTTAGCAATTAGGATGTGAGCCTAAAAGAGCATGGTGGTTTAGTGTTGCTTATGGTGACTTTTCTGCAGCAGGTCTATTAGGAGCAGCCTGGGGCAAGCACCTCTCTCACAAAGAGTGACACTTAACAGTGGGCCACCACGGGTCAAGGAGCGAGCACTTCTTGTCCGTCAGCTCTCTGACTGACACAGTATGGCCTCTGATAAAGCTAAAATATCCCACTGCCTTCACAAGATGAACTTTGTGCACTCCGTGCAGACCTGAATAATCTGACAAAGCAAAATCTCAAGTGCAGAGAAATCCTTTGATTCTTCGACTTTGTTTCATTATCTTTGTAAAAAGTTGTGAGATCAACCAGGAAAAGGTTGTTTCTTACATTGTTTAAAATACATTTGAAAATTAGCATTTATGATACTATTTTAGGTATGCAATTACATATAGTAATGGAATTTTTTAATATTTATTCATTTTATGACACCAAAACATGTATCCAGTTACTAATTTTTTCCGTTTTATTGTTTTTTTCGGACAGTCAGCTGACGTTCTCATTGCTATTACTTCAGCTACTCCCAACAAATATTTATTTTTTTAGGAGGGATTTAGTTGGCTAAAGTGAAAGTTAATCATCTTGAAGTCTGGATATTTTCTAGCCATTTTTTTTTCCAGGGGTGTGAAGTCCTTTTACATTTAATCCTTTACTCGTCTACAAGAGATTCTCCCAATCAAATCTTGATATCCCCTGTGCCCCTGAAAGTCAGTTCAGAAAGCAGGGGCTGGTTGGTATTAACCCAAGTGGCAGATAAATGTGTTCTTGCGTGTTCATGTTCCAAGGACTGCAATTGAAACACAGATATGCATTTGTTTGCCCCATCTTGTAAACTCAGTTAAATGGTTAGCAATATAAACAAGATGTATAAAACGAGAACAATCGCGACGGGACCGGTCTGCATGATGAGGATTATAGTTTGTTGCAGCAGGATGTGGCCGCCAGACTGGTTTTGTCTAATGTCCTTTGATTTAATCCAGAGAGATCTCTGCTTGTCCATGCTCTGTCATGGTAATATGCCCAGAGGACTCCTTCTTTAGTAGAATAATGGCAACGTTTTAATTTGTTTTAAAGAATATCTTCCTTTTTTTTGTTGTTGTATTTGATAAAGTTGAAATTCGATGCAGAATCCAATGACAGTATTCACACTTCGTACTGCTCAGTAGTTGTATACTTAATGTTTTAAGATGTCATCATCAAATAGTTTCTTTTTGCCTTTTTAAGGAAAAAAAATGCCGTTCTTTGGTTCTCAGCAGAATGTCTGTTGAGGGTAGCAACTTTTATTTATTTATTTTTTTTACTGGGTTTAATTGCTTTTTTAAGATGCTTGAAGTAATAGTACACTCTTTTTAGTTGGTGACAAAGCCCTGAAATGTGTTTTTCCTTTGTGGCCAGCATTTATAAAATTCAGTAGATGAGTGACAAAAGGGGAAATAAATCAGACTTCATGTGCTGTTGGCAGCCATGGATTTAAGAGATGTAAAGAGTAAGGAAAGAGGAAATGTAGCATCTGGAAAGGAACTCCAGGACATCCGGGGAGGGGACGGTACATGGTACATTAAGGGAGGTTGTGCTGCTTGACCTCTGACCCCTGACAAAGGATAGAAGCTGAAGACAGAAGACAGACTGCAGCTGTGTTCTAACATACAATCCCACAGTTGTCAATCACTGTAATTTGCCTGGACAGATTTGTCTCCACCCAGTTTGCAAACATGCCTCAAGAGAACGGCAAAAGTGATGGAAGCAAGAAAAGGGAGGGAGGTGAGATAAATGGAATATGGTGTAAGAAACAGAATATGGTAAATGGACTGTACTTATTTAGCACTTTTCTATCTTATCAAGTTACTCAAAGCGCTTTACACTACAATCTGTGCTTTCATTTACCCATTCATATAGTACTGTACTAGATCTGTACAAAGGGGCAGCTGTGGCTGAGTGGTTAGAGCAGTTGTATTCCAATGCAACAGTTGGGGGTTCAACTCCACCAGCAGTCACATGTCCAAGTGTCCTTGGGCAAGACACTGGACCCCTCATTGCCTCCGATGTGTGTCCCATCGGTGTATGAATGTGATAAAGCACTGATTTTTCTTTGTATAGGTCTAGTAGAGTGTTGTATGAATAGGTAAATGAGGGCATAGATTGTAGTGTAAAGAGCTTTGAGTATCTTGATAATATAGAAAGGTGTACAGATAGAAAAGTACAGTCCATTTATCATTAATCCGTGATTTAGATCACATTCATACACCGATGGGACAAACATTAGAGGCAATGAGAGGTACAGTGTCTTGCCCAGGGACACCTTGGCATGTGACTGCTGGTGGAATCAAACCTCCAACCCTTGCATTGGAGGATGACCCCTCTAACCACTCATCCACATTTGCCCATTTAACATAGTCAGCAAGGCTACTGCTTCAAACCAAGGTGCTCATCCAAGCAAACCAGTGTGTATTGTTTTGCGCTATTAGTGACTGGCGCATATCTTAGATCTTTTAGCGTACCGCTGGGTGTTCGTTTAGCGTATATCTAAGTTGATATCGTAGATCCTTATTTATTTTCTTTTTACACTTTATATTTTTGCTATTGTTGGATGTAACTGGGACTCTGTGTACACAATTTCGTTCCACTTCATGTACCACATGCGATGCGATTGACAATAAAGAACTTGATCCCTTGAATCTGTACACAATATGGGTTTCAATTCTCAGCTACAGTTTATCATGAGCATCACTAAACTAAAAACCTGTACCCAAACCATTGGCTCATTGCATCAATACTACCTCCCCCCCCCCACACACACACACACACTTTTGCACCTTTTCAATCTATTTGCTTCTTTTACCTGATTCCAAAGTTATTTGTTTCCTTACAGAGAGGATGCCACCTAATCATGCCACATTCTAAATATATGAAGATTTTTAACTGCTCTATGCAAAGGCTTCGAGTTTATCTAATGCAGAATTACACAGCGATATGAGACCTTGCAGCCTCACTTCGTTCCACCCCTCCGCCACCACCACAAGCAGCGGGTAGCTCCATTAGGCTCAACGCATTGCTCATTTTCCCGCAAGAGCTCCCTTGGGTTAAGAGGCAATTATGCAGCAGTGTGGCATAATATTTCATTCTCTTCACATTGCTTTGCTCTGTGATGGTGCTGGTCGCTAACAGCTTCATGTGGCCCAGGAGAAAGGGTGCGGCCTGCTAACAACTTCATATTAGTGGAAGGAGGCTGGAGAAGGAAGGAGGAGTAGGTGGTGGGAGGACAAAAGGAGCGTTCTCAAGGGCACAATGCTTCATTAGCAGTCAGGTCTGTTTTACCTGCGTACAGGAAGTGGGAGGGGTGTGGATGCATCTTAGTTTTGGTCCGGTCATGTTATGAACATGTCATCATTCAGGGCTTCACTCTCATTATATATGCTTTCATTTATTTGAGTTATATTGAAGAAACTTATTTAAGGCCATGCTTTCAAAAGCTTCACTTTCTATTTTCTCATGAAAGCAACTTTTACTCCACCTTTGGAGTGTCGGCGATAAACCTGGCTCCTGCATGGTCTTAAATATGTCATATGGAACAGCGGCCAGAAATCCTTCAAGGAGATGCTTATCTCTTGTAGATTATATGTGTGCATATATATATATATATATATATATATATATATA
>NC_056499.1:23137759-23170362 GCF_014905685.2 Nematolebias whitei | reverse complement strand
TTTTTTTTTTTTTTTTTTTTTTTTAACGGCAAAAAAAAATTGTGGACAGTTCAAAACTTGCAACTCCAGATAAGCCAGAGATGTGGAAAAGGTCCAGAAACTGTTTACTCCATCTTTGAACATGAGGGTTTCCTCCTGTACTGTGTGAATATTGCATAAAGCAAAAAAGAAGGTATTAAGCTCACATGGTTTTTTTGCGCAGCCACCATTATAGATAAAATTTCCTCCGTGTTGAGGCTTTATGCTCATTTCTTCTTTGACCTTTACAGTCTATCCTTGCCTCCTTGACGTTGAGGATTTGGCACAAGTTAATGTTTCTGAGCAGTTTGGATTTTATACTGCAGAGCAGGATTTGTACTTTTTTTTTTCTTTTTATCTAAAGAAAAAGTTATTCTACAAGAGGTTGTAGTTTTTTTTCTTTTTTTTCTTTACAAGCCCAAGCCATTTGCCCATTTTTATATGCCCGTCAAAGACGTGTCTTATTATGGTATAGTCTCTGTCCTTCCATACATACTTCTGTAAACTTTCTCTTGTCCCGTCCATAAATTGTTGAACAAAACTTCATACACGTGCATCTAAAAAATTATATTATCATGGACATTTTTCACATATTATTTGTCAATTACTGCAGAAATTGAAACTAGTATATAACGGAGTGAAATTTTTCAAGCCTTTATTTTTTGCAGTTTTGATGATCATGACTAAGAAAAAAATAAAATTCATTGTTACAGAAAATTAGAATATTGTGAAGAGGTTCAATATTGTAAACTACTTGTGTGGTGTCACACTAATCAGCTGATTAACTCCTAGACATGAGCTACAAATGTCACATTCCTCAAGTGAAGCCACTCCTGAACCAGAGACCTCAGAAGCATCTTACCTGGCTGAGTAGAAAATGAACTGGACTGTTGCTCAGTGCTCCAATATCCTCTTCTCAGATAAAGTAAATTTTGATGTCATTTGGAAATCAAAGTTCCAGAGTCTGGAGGACGAGCGGAGAGGCCCACAATCCACGCTGCTTGAAGTTCAGAGTGAAAAGTTTCCACAGTCAGTGATGGTTTGGGGCCATGTCCTCTGCTGGTGTTGGGCCACTGTGTTTTCTGAAGTCCACAGTCAACGCAGAATCTACCAGTACATTTTAGAGACTTCATGCTTCTTTCTGCTGATGAGCTTTATGGAGATGCTGATTTCATTTTCCAGCAGGACATGGCTCCTGTCCGCACTGACAAAAGTATCAAAATATGCCTGTGGAATATTCAAATTTTCTGAGACACTGAATTTAGGTTTTTCATCATTTGTAAACCATAATCATGAAAATGACAAGAAATTAAGGCTTGAAATATTCCACTCTGTGTGTAATTACTCTATGTAATGAATTTCACTTTCTGAAATGGTTGACAATGTTTTTCCCCACTTTTTTTTTGCAATTTTTGTAGAGATGCAAGAGATGCACCTGTATATATCATCACTAGAAAGAGTATTCTGTACACTTTTCATCACACCAGCTCCAAGGTCATGGTCACAAATCAAGGTCTTTGCTTGTCCGGGTCATTGCTGTATAATTGTTTGTCGACTGGCGTATAATGTGCCTCATTCTGTACTTTTGTTGTTTTCTTTTTTTTTTCTTACTGCGGTCACATGTATATGGTGTCACCATCACTCAGTACATAAACTGCCTTTCCAGAGAATGGTGGAAGCTGTACAAAACAAAAGAAATCTATAAATCTACCATTTTTAGGCACTCTAAAGCTTGAAATGATAGTTTTTAACCTGTGTAGTATTCTTTTAGAAACCCAACAGTAACAGTCGGCGCTCTCTCTTCATTGTAGAAATCCGGTCTGGTGGCCGAGGCCCTAAAGATGGATCTGTGAAGCAGCTGCCCCTGTACGACACGCCGTACGAGCCAGCCGAGAACGGTGGGGATTCTGACCCCGAGCGCTTACGCTGTCCCAGAGAGAGCCGACTGCCTCAAGATGACGAGCGACCCCCCGAGGAGTACGACCAGCCGTGGGAGTGGAAGAAGGAGAGGATTTCTAAAGCCTTTGCAGGTATGAGGGTCCACCTTTCTACACACTGTCAAGGTGTTTTAAAACAAACCTAAACAACATGTTGCTTGTTGTAGAGATGATAGGATCAAGAATATTGTTGAGAATAAAATAATAAACAGCTTATTCTCTTTTTATTCACCCAAAGACTTTTTAACTTTAGAATTGTTAACACCCTCCATTTTTCCTGTTGAACAGTTTTTCTTTTCCAAATTACAGAAACGTTTGCTTAAATCTTATTTTTCTGCTGTATTAAGGGTTTCTTCATGGACATGTCTGCCTTTTAACACAATTAAACCCAAATTTGTTTCTCCTCTGCTTTACTAACCCAAGTGTTTGTTCTTCCAGCTCCAACAAATGTTATTGTTGGTCATTGGCGGGTTAGTGATGGTTCTGCTGTTGCTTTAAACTCTTTGTTTAAGCTTCCTTTCTTCTTCCTCTCCGTTAATGCATCCGTTACATTCATTTCACAGGTGTCTGGGCTCCTGTTGGCTGTTTTGATCCTACTCCTGCCACTTTAAACTGAGTTGATACCAAAGCTGTTCTGGGAGGGGGGGGGGGTATGATTGGTTATGCAGGTGCATGTAGGTGCAGGTAGTCTCTGTAATCTGAGAGCTTGAGCATGGCTAAAACAGCCATAACATTAAACAGGGCTGTTCCTTAAAAAAACTACGGCTTTAGAACACAACACTTCAAATTTAAACAAAACAAGTTGATGCAAAGTCTTTTACCAGAGGGAGAAATAAATTAGCTTCCATGACTTTTCCTTTTTATAGTCACTTTTTTCTTTATATATATATTTTCTTTTTCTTTTTTTTTATCCTTGAACAGCTCTGCTTTGTTATGACTGCATTAGCTACGAGGGCTCTATAAGTGGCACTGGATCAGGTCCCGACGGAAGAAAGGACTGCACTTCTAAATCCCTCACAGGTACCGCTGGAGATGGGGCTGGGGAGGGGGTGGGGGTGTCTTTCTTTTTGCAAATATGTTCTTAGAATATTGACACATATGCCTGAACTTGTAGATTCATACTTAAAAAAAAAGTGCAAAAGTTCAAGATTTGCAGCAGTTACCGTAATTTTAGCTGTATAGGTCACAGTTTTTGCATAAATTAGCATGCCAGCGACTTATACAGTGAAGTGACGTATTTGTTTTTTGCCCATATTTATAACCCAATTTTTGGCTGAGATCTGACGATTTCATTCATTCTGACATGGAACATATTGAACACTACCATTTTCAGCCACTAGAGGGCCCTCGATTAATATGGCAAGCCAAGTGTTTCATTAATAGGTAAAAGTGGCTATTAATGAGACACATGGTTTGCCATACCAAGCCACCTTCATCTCGCTCTGGAACTTCTGGAGCACACGTCAACCGTCCCTCTGCGCGCTCCCTCTTCCACGAATTGGCTTTTGAAATGCAGCTGATTTGATGGTCAAAGTGCATTTATTAAGGAGAAGTTCAACTGAGAGACACCTTTACTATAATTTTGCACAAACAAATTATTGTTTTTAGGTGGTTATCTTGTTAAATTTTGAAGAAATGCACAGCGAGTCGTCCCTCTGCGTGTTCTCGTTTCCGTGAATCAGCTTTTGAAATGCAGCTGAATTTTCCATCAAAGTGCATTTATTAAGGAAAAGTTGAACTGAGACACACCTTTGATATAATTTCGAGCAAACAAATAATTGTTTTTAAGTGTTAATCTTGTTAAATTCTTGTTAAAGTCCTCCCATGCACGCTCCCGCGGCCGCCATTTAGCAGCTAATCGATTTTTGGCACAACACAGGCCCACATTTCCTGGTTGTCAGCGGTGATGCGTAACAAATGCGACGCGTCAGCGGTGATGCATAATAGATGTGACTCATACGTCGAAGCAACGCATTTGTTTTTTTCCACTTTATTAGACATATTTGGACTGATGTGACTTATACGGCGGTGCGACATGTATGGCGACAAGTACGGTACTTGGTCTTTTCCGTGTTTGAGTAACATTTTAAAGTGATAATTTTATCATAATCTAACCTGTGTGGAAAATGTCTTAAAATAACGTAATTTGAATGACATTATCAAGAAGCTACTTATATAATTAGTTGCTTGCATTAAAAAAAAAAAAACACTTCATATGAGCCTTTTTGTAGACACAAGTGTATCAAGTGCAATTAGCATTTGCTGTTGCACAGAGGAGAGGAAGGGCTGGTGGGGTGAAGGGTGCACAGGGTGAAGCACCCCTCCTGCTTAAAGAGCGCAGCAGAAAGAGAATGATTAACACTGAAGTTAGAGAAGCACTGACAATGCTCTGCGGCCTTTTACACATGCACAACACATCACCACGCAGTTTACTGCACAGCTCATTGCTTCCGCAGCCTCAGACTGTGAATTAAATTACACAGGCAGAGTGAAATTAATGGATTTGCTTGAGTTTTCTATTTCAATTTCAATAACAATTCCAATCATTCCTTGACCAAAGCTTTGAAAAAATGCATCTAAATTCTTGAAAGATAATATTTTTCCAGTCTATTTTCAAGATATGCGTGTTAATTTTCTATATTTTACAGGGAAACTTGGAAAAAAAAAAGAGCTAGGCCTTCATTTAGGTTGTCATATTGTAACATCTTAATTGCAACACAAGTGTTAAATCCTGTCATCTGGACCAGTTTCTTTAAGTGAGAAATGTTTCCGCCCCCATCCAGAGGACTTCCTCAATGTACGGCCTGCCAACCAGATCTGTCTCATAGGTAGCCTTCATTGCTGTGTTTCAAGCCAACCTCCTGTTGGAATCTCAAAAGTAGGCCTAAAACATTTGCTTGTTGTACATGATTAATTGTTTTGGATGGATGTGTTGTGCACGTGTTTAAAGTCTACTTTTGAGATTCCAGCAGGAAGTTGGCTTGAAACACAGCAGTGAAGGCTACCTATGGGACAGATCTGGTTTGCAGGCCGTAGACTGAGGAAGTCCTCTGGATGGGGGACGGAACAATTCTCACTTAAAGAAACTGGTCCAGATGACACGGTTTAACTTTTTTGTTGTTATCTACTTGGATGATTGAGCTTACAGTCCTTTTATCTTATTAATTGCTAATGTCTGACAGAGTTGCTGTGTGATTACATCACTTTCATTTCAGTTTTGCAGTGCAGTGACTAACGGTTTCACTTTTTTTTTACAGTCACAGCAGCCTGAATATAAATGCTGGTCGAAGCAGATGGCCACTTGTCCTGAGCCTGGTTCTGCTAAAGGTTTCTTCCTCATGAGGGAGTTGTTCCTTTCCACTGTCGCCTTCGTGTTTGCTCAAGATGAGAGTCTGCGATGGAGTTAAATTCAAAGCAGTCTATTCCTCCGATAAATAGTCTTAATTTATTATTTTTATACATGAATGTCTCTGTTCAGTGCCCTGAGACGACTTTTGTTGTGACTTGGCGCTATATAAATAAACTGAACTGAAATTAAAATACCAACCTAACACTAAACAGGAAAGCCAACAGGGACAACCCTTCTGAACACATAGCCTGAAAAAGTTCACTTTTCTGTCCCAAGATTATCCAGAAGGATATGTGACTCTGACAATCTCACATAGTGCAACATGTAATTTCAATAATTCTGACTGAAATTTAATAAGAACCCACATAATTTACAGTTTCTTTATTTCATCATGTTAAAAAAAGCAACAAAAAAAACTGTGATGTTGAATATTATTATAGTAAATATAAATTTGATATTTAACTTTTTTTTTTAAGCAGCTACATTTTAAGTGAAGATTTGTGATTTGGCTAGCCATTAGCCTAGCCTGAAAATACATTGTTCTTGTTCTCCAGACTTGAGTCTCTATGGCTGATGTTAGCACTGGTAAAATAATAACTACCAATGTTTCATCTACCATCATACAAGCTGGGCACCCTGCCCTGTCAACAGAACAGAGCACCCTGCCTACCGAATTGAACCCTCCCCCCCACCCCCGTCGACAACTGCAGGCACTGACGTAGTGCTAAGCTAGCGGCGCGCTATACAGACGTGCTAGCTAAATACTAGCGGAAGTGCTCGGATTCCCTCAGGGTGAGTCATCTCCCAAACCCCACCCCTGCTCGAAAACTTTCTGTACAGACAGTGCGCAACACAGACATGTCTCAGTCCTCTCCCCTGACAAAAGTCCCGAAAGTAACATAGGGGAAGCACTGACTAATGATGACTATTAGACAGAACTTCACTTCAAAAGTGACTGAGCTATTCCTTTAACCAAAGAAAGGCCATCGTGTGTTTCTGAACTGTAAATATTTTGGACATTTGTAATTGAGATTTAAAGTGTAAAAATTGTAAACATCTCTAAAAACATTATCATTGATATATTTTGTTTTAATTATAGGCAGGGTAGCTGACTCGGGATCCAAAAGTCCCAGGTTCGATCTCCAGTCGTTGCACATCTAGTGGTGTCTCTGAGCAGCACACCTTATCCCCAAAATGCTCCCCTGGTGCTTTTACTGCACCACCTGGTGGTGGTTGGTTTAATACAGAGAGCCAATTTTGCCATTGTATGGCAACATACAGCACAGTGATGACAACACATAACACATTATTATTATTATTATTTATGTTTGTGCTTTGAAAGCAAAAATCTGTTGCATTGTAAAAAGTCAAACGTGCACAACACGGAGGAGGTGAGCTATAATGACTTCTGGGGTTTTGTTGTGTTTCAAGAAAGCTTGCTGCCCCCTGCTTGAGAAATCCCAAGATAAATACCAACTTTTCAGTTAGATTTAGACATTTGTGAATGTGCAAATGTCTAAATCTAACTAGATTTAGACATTTGCACATTCACAAAATTAATCACCCTTTTATACATTTCTCAGTTCATATTCTGGAGCATTAAGAGATCAATGAAAACTTGCTTGTTCAGCGACCAGCACACCGATAATAGGGTTCTGTTGTAATCACGATCAACATACAGTGTGTGTACAGTCTCCTATGTGGCATTAGAATGACTGTGAGCTCATGAATCTCATTTGTGGAGGGAGAAAAAGAGGCTTAAGGGAGTATTTACTTCATATCTGCAAGCGAGGGGGGGGGGGGGGGGGGGTACCACTCTGTACCAGCCAACAGTCCATAAGGATAGTAAGACGCCTCACTTCCCACAGAGCAGGAACACAGGGAAACATCCGACTTTTACATGTTTAAAAAATTATAAAACAAACAGGCTTTCTTTTAACTGTGGAAAACTTGCAAATTCTGTGTGTTAAAAAAAAGTTGCAATCATCTTTTAAATGATTATCCATCCAGGGTTTCCTTTGCTTTTGATACTTTTTTTTTAAACAATATCGTTATTGAATTTTTGTATTACAGAACAAGCAAGTGATACTAGTACATTTAACATTAAATTTTCATCAAACAACATAAACCTCAATAGCTATGTTTACATGCGCAGAATTCTTTGACCGGATTGAAATGTGTTCTGTTTGAATAATTCAAATGTGTTGTTTACATGGGCACAATCTGTTCATGATGAGCGTTTACATGCAGCGGGCTTTGTTCTGAACAGCAGTACTGACGTGCACAGAGTGGTAAACTCTCCTTAAAAAAAAACACTGAAGAAGAAGTTCTACTTCCGGGGTGAACGTAAACAAACTAGAGCACCCAAAATGGACCCACGACAGGTTTTAATGATGGTGGAGGCGTTACTGCACTCCCTGACTGAGCTACAGGTGATACAGATCATTTTGAGCTCTTTCAAAGTTTCTGGTAGAAATCTTGTCACTCACTGACCAGTTTTGCTCCCCTGACATGCTTTTCACGATCAGATAAAAACGAACAGATCAAGCGTTTACATGCGCACCGATCGGGTTACGGATCGGCGTAAACCACCCGTTTCGTTCTGATCACAAATTATATCGGATCGCGCCGAATACACAAAAAAACCCCGAACTGAGTGTTTACATGACACACTTTTATTCCGACCGGCCATTTGATCCGGTTACTTATGTCCATGTAAACATACCCAAATAAATATATATATATATATATATATATATATATATATATATAATAAGATAAAACTCAGCTCCAAGCATCATTTTCTAAATTAATTCCCTTTATAACGTCTCAGATATTCAGTTAGCGGTGAACATATTTCTTCAAAATCTAATCCTTTACCTCTGACAATATAAGTGAGTTGTTCCAGTACAATACATGACGCCTTCTCCTTCACTCACATATGATTTGAGGGTATATCCATTTTCTTCCAGAAGAAAGATATTAATCGTCTGGCCTGCAGGAGTCCAAAGTCAATCAATTTTAACTGTCTGGAGCTAAAAACACAGTCCTCTTGCTTTTGATACTTCATGTCTGTCTTCACGTAGCTCTTCTCTCTTCCTGTGATTAATTAAGGGACATTAAATTCTTAATTTTTTTGCCTTTTCTCTCGTGACAATTCCAACAAGCAGCTCTGAGAAGCTTTTGTTTTGGCCACTGTTCACTAACACATTCCCCTTGACTCCTATTTGGATGCTGATTAATGTAATTTCCCTTGAATGTCACAGTGTTGGCCTGGAATAAAACACACCTTTAGATTGGCTTTTAGAGGAGAAAAGCAGTGTTTTAGACAGATTGTATCCCCCCCCCCCCCCCACCCCCACACTATTTGAAAGATAGAAAACAGATAAGGGAAAGATGTGTCTCTGGGACAAGCCCCATCAACACAGGCTTGTTTGCTTTTGCAGGTGTCAGCGTAGACCAGCCTTGAATCCAGACATCAAGGGGTTTAAAGAAAGTTTTCTGCTGTTTGAGGTGTAAGCTTGTGTTCTTGAACCTGAGTCTCTGATCTTTGCAGCCAGCTCAGCTGCTTGTTAAAAAAAAAGAAAACTTCAGTATTGAAGTTTGCTCATGAGAACCAGCCATCCCGTCTTTTTGCTCCGAGCACTTTTTATCTGTTATCTGGAGCCAGTGTCTTATCGTTCAGCTGTTGAATCATCTCAAATTAATCTAAAATATAGGAGTAATAGAATTTGTGTATTCAAAACACCAAATAATTCCATTTTAAACAGTTTTTTGTTCCAAAATATTTTTGTTCTCCCCAAATTTTACAGTTTTAATAACAATAAACATGAAGCTAATTGCAAAATAAATAAAAAAATCTGTCTGTAGTTGCTTTTTGCAGCATTTTTTTTGTTTGTTTGTTTTTCTGTTTTCCACTTCTAATAGTGAGGAATAGTTGAAATCTAATTATAGATTTAACTCCTCAAACAAATGAGCTAAACAGGGAAATTGTATTTATGTGCTTCAGTCATAGTGGTTTTATTTTTGTGCCATTCAAAAGGAGAAGATGTAGCTTTATCTGTTGATAGCAACATGTTTTAAATTGTTTACATCTTCTGTGATTGTCAGCTCATGTTCTGCTTCATTTTTATCTCCACTGTGGTGACGCAGCTGAGTCTCCCATCAGTTGGACCTTATCAGGTTTCAGTATAATCCCTGACTCGAGCATTTCTTCTGGCAGCTGGCCTGTTTTAAAGTCAGACTAAGTGTAGCGTTATGCACTTTCATTTAGGCTCCAAGATGAGAAATGTTCATCATCATCATCTTCCTTTGAATCATCTTACAGCTATTGTAATATGAAAAGAACAATGACGCTGTTACTCGTTTCTTTTCTAAACATTCTTTTTTTTGTCCACACTGAAATATTCTCTGTTTCTCCAACTAGGTTCAGTCAGGTCATCTGGATGTTTTTTTTTTTTTTTTTAGATGTTTTGTTCCTCATCCAAAGGAATTGATCAGTCCGTGGAGCCACAACAAACTGAGTCACACAAGCGCTGATGAAGTCCTTTGGATGAATAACGAAACATCTCAACATAAAAAAAAGAAACTGTCCAGATGACCTGACTTAACTTTGATGGATTTTCTACCTGGATTATTGAGCATGAACTTTGATATTCTCAGTTTCTACGCCCAACATTTTTGAGGGAAATTAAGTGTCTCCACACAAATTGTTGGCAGTTAATGAAAAAAGATGTATAGTCTTAACACATTGCATTTTTTTTTTTTTTTTTATAAAAAGGACAGAATTTCTTCTAAGCCCGACCTACAACCTCTCACCATGGTTTAACACAATAACACGTTCAGTAAAAAGAAAACATTTTGTCTTCATTACTGATAGAGGAAGGGGAGCAGAGTAATGTTTCATGCTGCAGCCCTCTCTTCCACTGCTGTAGCCATCACTCCCTGCATGCTCGCCTCTTCACACTCCGTCTGCTGTTATTATTCACAGTTGGACTGTCTTCCGACAGGTAGGCGATGGAATGTAAATTCCCTGCCTTGTTAGGGTGTTTGGAGGCTGTGTACTTGTGGTTTGGTTAATCACTCATCCTTGCTCTCCTCCACCCCACACTGAAAATTTGCACTCGCCTCAACCTTTTTTCCTGCCTCCTTCCTGGCAGCTCAGAAGGTGATGGATGAGTCTGGAGGTGAAGAGTGTAGAAGACGCGTTACAATTTGGCTATATATAAAGTGCCGGCAGGTGAGGTCAAGAAAAGGTGAGCTCGTGTCTGTCAGCCTGTGTGTTTTCTTTGTGCTTACGTATTCTCCGTCACACACACCCCCAGTGTGGACAAGCCATCATTGGAAAGCTGAACCTTGTCACAACAGGAACGAGGTGGCAAACTGCTGTTACCAAATCTTCCTGCCCTCTCGTAGTCTCGTTTTCTCTTGTTTCATGGCCAGCATGATCTCAAACTGTTACCACATGGAGATCAGAGGCAGAGTTCTCACTTTCTTCTCCATGTCTTGGCGAGTTTTATGGTTTTTTAATGAATCTTCATGGGCTTAACGATCCAGAAATACGAGACTCGTGTTTAATATCCTAAAATAAATAATTGATTTACTCACAGTCCTGTGCTAGAGGCTTCCTCCGGGGTTAAAGCCAGCAGTTTAGAGGGTGCCATGGTTCTGTGTCCACTTGCCTGGTCCAATTTTTCTCAACGTTGTCCATCAAAGTGTAGCTCTGTCTCGTCCTCTGCAATACCCTGCTGATAACCTTGCTGACAGCCCTCTTTCATGAGCCTCAGATGTGTCCTGCTGTCTTCCACAGAGCACTGCCATTGGTCTTATCTTCACTTGCGCACATTGGCCCCACACAACAGCACTGTAACCCTCTGACAAAGCTCAGAAGTAGCGCTTCACCAGTTTGAGCCCCATGGAAGCTCCTGCTGCCCGGCTGTCAGTAACCCATCTCTCATTCCCTCAATATGGAGGAACAGAGGAAAAAAGACTTTGCTGTCATTTCATCTCCATCTCCCATTTTCTTCGCCACTTTCTTTTGAATACAAACACCGTCTTTCAAAACAGATCCGTGCTTTGAAAAGGAGCCGATCCGTATAATGTGATGGAAACGGTGCACAGAGAATTATGAGGTGGCATTTCGGTTCCCCTGGAGCATTACGCTGTTGTTATCTGTAATAATTGGAGTGCAGATGGAACAAACGTGATTTCAGGAGGGTCTGGTTTTGTTTTCTGAGCTCCTCGGCTCATAATATGCAGCATAAACATTACAATCTTCCAGCTTGTTGTGAATATGCATGCAATTAGCCAACCAAATTAAGCAGAACAAAATTAAATGCCATTGGTGAAAACAAGCGTAGCTGTTGATTTATGGTGCTGCTCTATTTACATTGATGAATGAGCAAATGAAAGTCCCTGATAAACAAATACCTAGATTTAATGTAGAACCAGGAAATAGTAAAATAATGTAAGATTAAGAAGATACCTTTGGTTTTTTGTTTGATATATCTTGAACTGCACTGCGCTGTGACACGAACAAACCATTTATCCAAAGCATGCAGTAAACATAAAGGTGTTTGCATGTTTTACTTTTAGACATTTTTAACATTTGGTAATTTTGTGCTGCCAACTTGAGGTACAGATGATTTGTCATTTCATACTCATTAATAAGCTTCTTTCCTATGTCAACAGGAGTTGTTTACTTTTGTGGATGGGGGATTATGCAGATGAGATGTGGCGACATCGATTGCAATGCCATTTGATCTGACAAAGTATACTGGATGTTTTTTACATCCTCATTCAGAAATACTCATTTGCCACTGTAGGATTTTTATGACTTGCGGTAATCCCAAATTTAAAAAAAAGGAAATAAATTATAACAAACTGGATAAAAACACTTCTAAAATAGAACTGATGACCTAGAAACTTGCGTTTCAATCCATCTAAAGGTGATGCACCCAGAGTTGTGTTATTTAAGAATGCCTCACCTTGAATGAGTTTCATTTATGTGAACAGTGCTGAATGGTATTATGTAGCAAGCCTGAGCCAGTCTCACCCTCATCATCTCCTTGTCCCCACAGTGAGGCTGCAGAGTTCAGGCTGCCTTCTGCTCCCCAAACAATTACACGCTAATCTGGAATGTGAAATGAGTATTGTGGCTTTTAATCTCATCGCAAGAGAATCCCCTACTTCGCCACAAAGTACAAGAAGTTATATTATCATTCAGAGTTGTTGACCTTCTGCTGCCGATGCACCACCTTTCCCATCATGATAGACAGCAAGCATCTCCTCCCTGCAGCCACCTTTTTTGCTAGATAAGCCCGCTGACAACCCCAGACCAGCTTTTTAATTGCTTGTTGGATGGAATATTCTCCAGTTTCCCCCATTCATCTAGCTTGCAGATACTGCTTCTCATTAAAATGTCCTGGATAAATAACTGTGCTACATTCCACATATATATATATATATAATTTTTTTGTTTGTTTTTTGCAGAGTAGAGAATACACATCTGTCGCATCGTGTTTATGTTCTGCTTGAAAATGAGCCTGTTCACCAACAATGTGTGGTCATGGGGTCATCAGCAACATTCCTTGCACAAAGGACAGAGTATAGCTCTCACATCTTTAAAATTTGGGGTGTTGTATTGATAAATAACCATTCTGCTCTTACAGAGTCGTCGTCGTCAGTAGGGATGGGGCCAATCTGATCCAGTATTGGTATCGGCCGATATCCAGATTTAGGTATCAGGATCAGATCGGAAGTTAAAAAATGTGGATCGGTGCTTCCCTAGTTGTCAATCACAGTTTCATTGACTTTCTGAGAATTTTAGGTTAAATAGTTCTTGTCACGGGTTTTATTGGACAATAAATGTTTATCTAACCAATGCAACGATGATCAAACCAAAAATATCTTTTAAGATAGGGTCCTGCTCTTTTATGGTTGGAAATATGTGTCAGAATCAATCATTTCCTCTCCTGTTTGCCCTGTCTTCTATGGGCAAAGTGGCCTTAAAAATGCTTCTCAGAACTGTAACTTTGAACAACTTTAGATTTGTGTTGCAGCTGTGCTGGTGACATTGTATTTACTATTGTAAAGACAACAGCACCATGGGCAGTTTTGTTATATTAGTGCTAAACTTGCATCAGTAGAATAATGTCATAAAAATCTGAAAAACCTTTGTAAATTGTATTAAACCAACTTCTGAAGGCGTGTGGAGTAGCTTTCCTATAGCATTACTGATGAATTATAATTATTTATTAGTCTTGGCCTCTGCCCGCAGGTCCTGTTAGAATAAAAATACCAACCTTAACTCACCATCTCATTTATTCAGTATTCTCAGGTATTTAACGTGTGGCCCTATGTTGGAAACAGATGTGCTACTGCGGGAGTGCTTGATTTATCTTACTAATGTTTTGTCTGGACATGAGGCATACATTATCTCAGGGGTAAAGCCCGTGTAGTGTTCATGGCCTGAATGGATTACTGTAGTGTACATCACCGTGATGGATATTATCTATGCTGCTCTTTATCTTAATATAGAAGCCTAAGGTCAGAATAACAGCAGTGTACACTTCTGCACTCCACCAGATATTGTCTGTAGCTTGCACTTTTAGATCTTCTTTTTCTATTGGCTCTCTGAATTATTGAGGTGTGCATTACACCTCATTATGAGTTAGACCATAACAAGTATGAGATTGTTTTCTCTGTCTTCTTTTATCTCCGGATACACTAAAGGTCATTCAGACTGGGGCGCAGATTAAAATAAGGCTAGTGGAGAAGCAGAATCAAAAAGGGAACTTGTAAAATGCCCAGCCTTTTAGTGGAAGCTAGGGTTCCACAATAAAGTGTGAATTCAGGTTTTGTGAATTGAGTTTCTGTGAAAAGGTCCTGAACCATTAATATCTTAAACGTTAAGAATATGATTCAAAAAATTACTAGTGAAGTAAAGGTTTATGGCATAGCAATTGCATGATCCTCGATTGAGTTTGGATATCAAAATAGTTTTAAGATGACAGTAGTTGACCTTAGTCTTGGCCCCATTTGGACTATCCATTAACTTGTCTGTCCAGACTGATATTAACTCAGTTTCTACAAACTGATATAATTCAAAAAGCAACCTACAAGTAAAATATTATTGTCCATTCCCTTTCCACATAACCCTAACTTAAATTATCTAAATTATTCCTTTGATTCAGCATATAGCTGAATAAGAAAATCTTCACATCATTTTTTTTTTTGTAAAATTTTCAGTATAAGACACTTGAAACTTGATCCAAAGTGGAACCATTAACTCTAACTTCACTTTTATTTCTAACCTCACTTCTCTTCTATTCTTCCCTTTTCTAGTCTTCAGGTGCTGCTGATTCTTTGCTCACAGTCTAACCCTGCTGTCTACACAGAACTGGCATGTTTTGCTAATATCTACAGGATATCTTGCTTACCCCTTGTACCTTTTCTCTCTTTCCTGTTTTTTTTTTCCTGTCATTGCATATCTCTCTTCACCCCTTTGCTGTTGCCTGTTGTTTTCCTCTCTTTTCTTCCATCTCTTCTTTGGTGACACTTGCAGTAGAGATTAAAGTGATCAAGGACCTACCGTGGCCCCCTCCTGTCGGCCAACTCAACACCGGCCCTCCCCTGGCGGAGGAGCTAGAGTCTCCTTCACAGACACCTCAGCCGTCGCCAGGACAGACGAGCTGTGACCAGCACCACCATGGTGGGTGTTGGTGTCCAGCGTCTTTTCCATAATACCCCCCCCCCCCCCCCCCCCCCATTTTCATTTTACCCATCCGTACATCCCCCAACCCACCCATCCATTTGTTTGAGCAGTTCAGGTAATCCATAGGAATTAATTAGTACCTTGTTTGTTTTTACATCTTCATTCAGAAATACTTTGGTTCTGCAGTATTTTTATGACTTAATGCAAATGCTAAAAAAGCTAAATAAATAAATAAAAGTCATGTAAAAAAAAATGTTATTTTTAACATTTTGCTCTTACGTACTTTTTGCGATTAAACATGTAGTCAAGCATGTGAAGTTAAATAAAAACAGGACATTAATTTGCCGGAGTTTATCTTGAATTTTCCACTTAGTGGTGACTTACTGGAAGAGCTCTCATCTCTGAGATGCACTGAATAACACAACTTAAGGTATTAGCGCTGTAATGATTGCACTTTTCCGTCTGGATTACATGTGGCAGAAAATCGCTAACGCCTGCGCAGGTTTTAAGACTGAAGCCTCATTAGTTTTAATTGTGCTGAACTACCTTCTGCATGCATAATTGCCTTTTGTTGTGACCCCCCATTTCCTCTTGTCAACATACTCATAACCATCCCAGATGTCCCTCTGACCTGCTGTTCTCTACACGTGCTAATGTGAAGGGAAAAAAAGTCACTAATTTGGCGCAATTTTAGTTTTTGACTCCTTTCCATATTTATCATCATAATGCACACATCCTAATAATAGACAATAAAGCCACCTGTACACTTTTGAAGACTTGCACACAGTCACACTCTGACTGCTTTAATTATCCAGAGGAAAGAAGGGACATGTTGCAGAACTAATACCAGGAATGGGATTTTCCCAGACCGAGTGGGAAGGCTTAGAGTGAGGCCATGTAAGAGGACACCACTATGTGTGCTATAGGCGAGGACAAGGCAAAGAGCTGATTTATGCCCATAAATCCATGGGAAAGGTTCTGGTTCCCTGTGTGACAGGACAGGGTTTCAGATGGACGTCCAGCTGTAAAGTGATCCTCTTTCTGTCTCAGCTAGTAAGACCCCACTCTACATTGTTTAGGTCGAAGGTCAATGTGGCAGACACATGTAAGTGGGGTGTGTGCGATGCCCTTTGTAACTCTTGTGAATACAGTTGTAATGCTCTATATTGACCTCAGAGAGTTTACAGACCCCCACTTATACATCAGGACATCTGTCGTCCAATAAACAGAGTTATTTACTTTTAGATTTGAACCCTGACTGGGCCGGTCTGGCTGAGACAGAGTTAAAATCAAATGATCTTTGTGTTTATAAATGTCTTTCCCAATAGTTTTGTTCTTGTGGAGAACAATATCCAGTGTGATGGCCTTGTCAAATCAGGCTCATTGTCAAAACGGAAATGCAGATTGGAAGAGAAGATATCACATCTACATGTAAATGGGGGCACATTTGTCTGTGCATATAAAAGACCCGTTCCCTTTGTTTTTTGTATGGATTAATTATTCACACTTTAAAGCATTTCTCTTTCACTCTACGTTTGAAAAAAAGTAATTGAAAGATATACAGATTGAGTTTTAAACAGATTCACTAAACTGGCACTTTGGAGGCTCATTCCTTTGTCTTGGAAAACCTAATTAGAGTTTCATTTTGAAACCTTTATAAAAGAATAGAGCATATTTCTAGATGGAGGAATCTTCAGAGATTTGACTTTATAGATTCATCAGCAGCGGTGCTCTCAAACAATTTATTCACAGCCATCTAAGAAATTATTATTTAAGCTCCTGGTGCGCATAATCATAATCAACAGAAAAGTGGTTGGTTTTTTTTTAATGCTTCCTTTTTTAAAACTACAAATTACTGGGTTGTCATACTATTCTGTATGCTTTTGTTTGCAGTGGGTTCCAATAAAAAAGCAGACCTGTTAATCATTCCACACATCCTAACTAGAAAACTCAATTTTCACCTCACAATGCAGCAGGCAATGACACACATCAGCCCTCAGAGTAGTCATCCTTTTTGATAAGAGTATCATTAGCAAATGAGAATTAATTAGCCAACTTAATTAGAGAAAATTGCTCAGTAGTATGTGCAGCTGGGGATGGGGGGTAGTCGAGTCATTGGCAGTAAATGTTGCTTTATCTTTGTTTTGGCCTTTAAAAATGTCCCATTCCTTTTTTTATATTACTTCCATTTTTAGGATTTTTTGTGCAGTTTAAAGGCAACTGTAAGACATCCCATCATTGTCCCCGTGGCATTCTTTTTGTAATAGGCTGAGCTCTGTCCAGCTCTGTATTGCAATTTCTCATCCTGTTGATAGGCTTTGCTTTAATCATGGAAATGTCCTTTTGACATTTATGTTTATCTGGTTCCAAACAAATCAGCTTGCTTTCACAGAAACCCTTCTCCTCCACTATTTTCCTCTTTGCTTCTTTATAGCTTTCTCTGAAGGAATCTACATGCAGGAAGGGGACAGGTCTCTCAGCCATCAGTCACCATCTCACTGACAGTTCAATCTGATGCACAGATTCCATTTGCTGCACTTTACAAGCCGCAGCGCTGATAACAAACCCAGATACCCCTGTACGTTTTAGTGTGTCTGTGGGGAAGTTTCGTGTGCATGTGCTCGTGCGTGTGAGCATGTTTTCACACTCCCATACTTCTTAAGCTGCCTTTTGTTCTCCTGTGAGCCAAACCCTCCTGTCAATCTCCTGTCGGCCATGTCTCGGACCGTGCGCTCCTGAGAGTGAGCGAGAAGGGAATTGGTTCGCCTCGTTCCCACTTGTATTCAGCCTTAAACCCCAACTCTGCAACAGTTCGAAGCTATTTTAGGCGAGGCTGGCAAACAACGCAGACATGAGTCCATTCACACTTGAACAAATATAATGATGGCTTTAGTTTGCTTTTCTTCAGAGTAATGCTTTTTCTTCTGGAGCTATGCTCACTTTCTGTGGAAAAGATTCGGCTCTGAAAGGTAAGGTTGATTGAATGAGCTCCCCAAAGACAAGCCGCTAAACCATTTGATGGTGGAACCAAGAAAAAAAAGTTTACCCAAGGTCACAAAAGGCCCTGATTGATGCAATTTGACAAGAGGGAGAATTACTTTTAGAAGAATGATGAACATGTGAAGAGTTGAGGTCAGGCGATGGACTGTGTGGGGAAAATACCAAAATGGTCACGATAATGAGTTCTATAATCCAGAGAAATAGCTTTAATGGTCAGTTGGACTCTGGCATTACATGCAAATAAATTTCTCTACCTTTCTTTTATTTTAGACACATTCTTTCACACCATTTTCTTCCATTACTGACAAGCAGGAGTGAACAGAGTAAAAGACATTTAGAGCTCAAGAGACAGGTTCAGAGTTTGTTACATGGAGAGATGAAGAGAGTGTGACGGGGAGAAGAAGAGGGTGAGAAGTGGGACCGAACATATGCAAACAGGAAGAGTGAAATTGAAAGCGAAGTGGGGAGAGCAATTGGCTCCATCTTCATGTTGTGATCTGTCAGCGTTGACAGGGGCTGAGTGGAGCAAACATGCATCTCCTGTGTCCCCATGGTCAGTTTCCATGGAAACGCCATTTCTCACCCCAACACATGTACAGTATTTTTGTCTGCCTTGCTTTATGTTTCCAGTCATCAGCATGAGGCTCAGATGAATTGTATGATAGAATAGAGAGCCTATAATGTCTTTCGGATCCACTTACATGCAACACAGGAGCATCATTTGACTGTCTGCAGCCTAAGCATAACGCTGCGGGAAATGGAGCAGCAGCTCAAATTCTTCCACGGGTCTGAGGTTAGACCCACAATTTACCCAGCTGTCATGCAGTGGTACAATGTGGCTGTCATTGTCGGAGTTAGACATAGACCCTATAACAAACAGGAGTGCAGAGGCCAAGATAACAATCAGCCATTTGGAATAATCATTTCCATGAGTTTATGTTTAGGGAAACGCATCAGTGAGTTCAAGGCCAAGGAGTTCAACCCAGGGTTGAGTGTGGAGCATAACGGGAGCCCCCTAGTGGTTGGACATAAACCAGCAGCAATCTATGTCTGACATAAGATGCTAATGGATCACGTTCAGTCACGTCCATTACAAGAAAAGGATATGGAGAACTAAAATAATGCTTTACTAATATACATTATTGTTTTGTCCATTTTTGCAGCATGTCTTTTTTTTTTTTAGGTCCAAAGGGCTAAGATTTATTCTGTAATATTTATGTTGATTTGACTGCTGCAAAAACAGCTGAAATGATGACTGATGGAAACTGAAATGCTCAAAAATGCTTCATGCTTGAGTAAACATAAAAAAACAATTAGTTACCACAGACCAGATTATAAAACCCTTAGAATTACTGATTTCTACCTACTGTTCACATTTTTCATTCATTTAACCTTTATTTATACAAGTTAGTCTCATTGAGCCTCGAGGACTCATTTACAAGAGAGACCTGTTTTAAGCAAAGAATACAGTTGAGGTACAGACAACAGTAGACAATCATAAAAAGCATAAAGTGGGGAAAAAGAATAAATAGAAGAAATTATATGAAAATAAAACAAAACAACAGATACATTAAAAAGTGATGTAAAATACTAAAAACAAGAAGTATAGTTAATTACTATAGTTACTTACTATAATTAATATAGTTAATTACCAAAGAAACATTGGTGTTTTCCATCCATCCATTATCTTTACCCGCTTTTTCATTTTCGAGTCGTGGGGGTCACTGGCTCCCAAGTCTAGCCGTCACTGTGCGAGAGGTGGGGGACACCCTGGACAGGTTGCAAGTACATCACAGGACATTGGTGTTTATTTCTTTTTTTTTTTCCTTAAGTTATCTTAAATTAATTTAAAATTAGTCTCATGTAGCCTGAGTGATTGATTTGAATCACCAACCCTTCAGCTCAGTGTGAGCCAGGAGCACTTGGCCAATTTACAACCTGTACAGTGTAATGCAATCCTCTTGAGTGGAATGCAGAGTCTAGACTTGTGTAGGTCCGTCTGCATTGACGTGCTGTTAGGATCACAGTGCCTGTTTGTCTGTCTGTCTGGTCAGGCTGGGTAATTAAACACTGGGTGCAAGACTGACCATTAGTGATTGTGGACAGCAAACAGACAGTGTGAAGTTTCATGCTGCATTAACCCCTTCCATCAGAGGCCCAGCTTCTTTACCCTTAAAGCAGCATCAATCCCAGCTAAAGCTTTGTCATACGTCTGATGCAGCAAACCACCCCTCTGCTATTGCTTGAGAAGGGTGTCAGTGGCTCTAAATAGTTTTCTTTTCCCAAAGCTTGGGGTGTTTTGACATCAATTATAGTGATGGATGACTGTGGAAAAATGGCTGGATTTCCCCCTCACACAGCTGACCACCTCTCATGATCACCACTCCAACCTCCTCTGTCCAGTCTTTCAATCTCTCCGCCTGTGTTGCCCTTTCATAGTGATGGGAATTCTCTTTATCTGTCTCTCTTATGTTTGCCTCTGTAAATAAACATGCATGCTGATTTGGCAGAGATAATACTCCGTGTATTCTCTGGCTGTCATGTCACAGGTCATCTCATACCCCAGTGTATCATCAAACACTTTCCTGGGAAGTTGCCAAAAAAACACTTGTCATGCCCACAGCTGACCGTGGGATTTGAACAGCCAGTTAACTGTTTAACTTGCACAACTTTTATGTGTGAATGGTCTCAGTGCATGTTTCCAAATGTGGATATTTGCTCACACAGGCATTTCAGATGTGCTTCTTTGCACATTTGTGTGTCCTCTAAGAGTGAACACGCTCGCAAATACTTGACATGGATGCATGGAGTGGTTTGAATGTAATAAAATATGTTTACATGTGTGTGTTATTTTTTTTTCTTTCACTGGAATGTGACACAGTGGGGAAGTACAGATTTATTGTCTCTCCCATAGTGTGTGCACGTCCTTCAGTTGGATGTGTTGCACAAATTCACTGTGTAGGTGTCTCTTTGCAAAAGCACAACCTGGATTGTAGTTCTCACACGTTTGCACTTGCCTACTTCAACAAACACATGTGACGTTAGATTATATTGGAAGCTTTACAAATATCTGCTGCCTGTTGCACTCACAAGTGACCTTAATTTGACTTCTTGTTAAAGTGCCTGCACAGTATGTTAAATATTGGGTTTTATGAATTTATATTTCAAAAGACAGATTGTTCTTTCAGAATAGAATCTTTTCAGCTGTTTTTTTCTTTCTTTTTCACACAGTCCAATTCGATGATATGGAAAAATGTCGGATGTCACCCACAAAGGATGGGAAAACCCGCCCTCTGCAGCGCCATTCAAGTGGCTGTCTGGTCAACACCAAAATGACTTCACTGGACCACAGCAACTCCTCTCTGGGGGAGAGGATTGACCCCACGATGTCTCTGGAAAGCCAGTTGTGAGTCTGATCTTGGTGTTTTATTTTTCAAACTCCATTTTGCTTTGATTTACTTTGTCTTTATTCTAATACATATCTACTTCCCATTCTTTTTGTCCATCTCTTCTTTTTGATGTCGAGCACAGCTGGTATCATGGAGCCATCAGCCGGACAGATGCAGAGTCTTTGCTCAGCCTGTGCAAGGAAGCCAGCTATCTTGTAAGAAACAGTGAAACCAGCAAGAACGACTACTCCCTCTCACTTAAGTAAGGACACTTCAACAACAACCATAAACGGTGTCTATGGGATTTACAGAAAAACTCATGGAAACACATTTTATAATAGCTACGTATCCTTACTGGTGGAGTACACACTATGAACAAGTTAAATACCTGTCTCCAATTAGGATGATGACTCTTTTGTATGGTAATGATTTTACCCTTCACACCTACAAATATCACCCCTGCTTAGTCCTTCACATCTATTTTGTAATCCTCCCACCCTTCCTTGCCGCCAACAGCTTCAGCCCCTCGCTTTGCTGATGTGCCTAAAACTCACTTATTTGTGCCCTTTCATTGGCCCCACTTGATGCTGTATCCAGCAGAGGGCTCAAATGAACTGCTCTGATTGGTTTAGTCTACAGTGTGGCATTTAAAAGAGGTCACTTTAGTGTGAAGACCTGCAGTCCTGACACATCCTATATCTTTGATGTAGCTGTAGTTTACCATTTTTAATTTTATTTATTTATTATATCAGGTGTTTGTCCAGGTGCCATGGCAACAGCCTCCAAAACATAACCTGAAACTCTGAAAGCTTCCTCCTCCTCCTCCTCCAGCTTTCCTTCTTCAGGGGTAGCCACTGCGAGTCATCCTCCTTCATCTCACTCTGTCCTCACTCCATCTACCTCCATGTCCTCTCTAATTGCATCCTCTTTGCCCTTCCTCTTTCTCTTTGTCCTGGCAGCTGCATTTCTAACACTCTTCTACCAATATACCCACTGGCTCTCCTCTGAACTTGTCCAAACTATCTCAGTCTGGCCTCTCTAACTTTATCTCCCAGTTGTTCAACCTGTGTTTTACCTTTGCTTATTTCATTCCTAAACTTATCCATCCTTGTCACACCTAAAGAGAACCTCAGCATCTTCATTTCTACCACTTCCAGTTCTTTATCCTGTCTTTTTTTGTCAGTGCCACTGTCTCCAAGCCATACAATATAGCTGGTCTCACCACTGTCTTGTAAAATTCTATTTTGACCTTTGCTGCCACTTTTTTGTTGCAAATCACTCTTGAAACTTTTTTCCACCCACTCCATCCTGCTTGGACTCTCTTTTTGCTGCTTTACCACACTCCATTTTCCTGGACCGTTGACCCCGAGTACTTGAAGTTGAACTCCTTGTAGCTTCATTGTTCCACCAGCCTCCCTCTCCTTCACACGCGTACTTTGTCTTACTACAACTGAATTTCATTCCTCTTCTTTCAAGTGCATACCTCCACCTCTCTAAGTTATCTTCCACCTGTTCCTGTTCTCACCACAGTTCACATCATCTGCGTACATCATAGTCCACGCACTGATTCCTGCCTGACCTCATCTGTTAGTCGGTCAAACACCAGAGCAAACAAGAATGGGCTCAGAGTAGATCCTTGATGCAATCCCACCTCCACCTTGAAGCTATCTGGCACTCCTACAGCACATCTCACCACTGTCCTGCTGTCCTTATACATGTCCCATATCAGTCTGACATACTTCTCTGCCACTTCAGATTTCCTCATGGAATACCACACCTCCTCCCTCGCCACCATGTCATATGCTTTTTCTAAATCCACAAAGACACAATGGAGTTCTTTCTGACCCTCTTTGTACTTCTCCATCAACATCCTCAAAGCAAAGATGGTATCTGTGGTGCCCTTTCTTGGCATGAAACCATAATGCCGCTTACAAATAGTCACCTCTCATCTAAGTTTAGCTTCCACAATTCTCTCCCATATTTTCATTGTATGGTTCATCAATTGAATTTCCCTGTAGTTGCTACAACTTTATGCATCACCCTTGTTCTTAAAAATGGGCACTAGCACACTTTTCCTCCACTCCTTAGGCAGTTTCTTACCCTCAAATATGCTATTGAATATTTGAGTCAAAAATCTCACTGCAATCTCTCAAGACATTTCCAAATGTCCACTGGTCCACTGAAGCCCTACTGCCTTCCCCTTCATCATTCTGCTCAGAGCGTTCCGAGCTTCACCCTCACTAATCTTTCCCACTTCCTGGTTCACAGCTTCTATGACGTCTACTCTTCTTTCCCTTTCATTCTTTCCATTCGTTAGCTCCTCAAAGTCCTCCTTCCATCTTACCGTCTTCTTCTCCTTGGTTGTTAGAACATTACCATTTTTATCTTCAAAAAGCCTAACCTGTTGCACATCCTTTCCAGCCTGATCTTACCGTCTTGCCAATCAGTGCAACTCATTCTCACTCTCTTTAGTGTCCAGCCTCCCATACAACTTATCATACACTTTCTGCTTTGCCTTAACTGCCTCCCTCTTTGCTCTTTGTTGCTTCTCCTTATATTCCTGTCTCATCTCTTCAGTCATGTCACTGTCATGTTTCTTCTCTTTCGTTGAATAGTTTCCTGCACTAAAAAAGTGGACCAATGTTCTTACACAACACAATAATTTAAATTGTGTTATTGCTATTTCACTTGTTTGAGTATTATTGGGCAAATTAATAAATTATTTATTAATAATTTCAAAACAGCACAGTCAGATTCATATATCTTGATTGATTGGCCATGGAAGAATACTTCACCATTTTACCTTAATAACCTGAAGTAATTGTTTTAACCTGCTTTGGGTCATTGTCTGTACAAACTGTAAAGTCTTGTTCGAATAAGGTTGTTGGATTTGCCTGAATCTGAGCAGACAGTGCATCCCATTCACTTCAGAATTCATTTAGCTGCCTTTTTCTTCTGTCATATAATCAATAAACACTTGTGATGAAGCTATATTAGAATCGATGGTTGCCCATTCCATCACACTATCTTTACAAGTGTTTTAAAGAAGATTTCATATGTTTTGGATCATTCAATGCACAACTTCTTCATATTTTCTGGTGCAATCTGATCTTAGTTTCATCTTTCCAAAACCAACTGACTTAAAAAGAATATATATATATTGTATCTAATCCGTTTTTTGTATCTTTGGGACTAAATGAAAATTCCTTGATTGATTTCTTTTTTTTTTTTAGTATGTACCAAACTTACACCCCTAATATACCTGCTAAAGGTCTATTTTATTCTGTTTTGTACATTGTTCAAGGAGCTTTTTGAACAAACAAAAATAAAAAAAGACAGCATCATATTTTGCATCAGTTACATTCATGCAGTACAGTGCCCATAAAAAGTATTCACACCCCTTGGATGTTTCACCATTTTACTGCTGTTATAAATCAGTCATGGTCAATATAAATGAGCCTTTTTGACATAAAAAAAAAAAACCTTAGTGAAAACTGATTTTTACAAAGTAATGCCAATAATAAAAAAAAATAATAATTATGTAAAATAAATGATTGCATAAATATTAACCCCCATTTAAAGTGACTCTGCTAATTCAACAGAAGTTCATCCGCTTGGTGCTGGTAGTCTTACATTTAGTGAAGTAGGATGCACCAGAGGGTAGAGGATGTGTTTTACCAAATTGCAGTATGGCACATCTCTGCAAACTCACTATCCCAGCTTGGAAGCATGGTGGTGGCAGTGTCATGCTATGGGGATGCTTTTTGGCATAATGCCCTGGAAGACTTCTAAAGATAGAGGGCAAAATAAGTAACCCAAAATACGGGGGAATCCTGAAGGACAATCTGATCCTGTCTGCAAAAAAAAATGACCTCTTGGGAGACTTATTTTCCAGTAAGACAAAGACCCGGAGGCATACAAGGAAACGACACACAAATGGTTTCAAGTCAGAGTTTTTAAGTGACCAAGTCATAGACCAGACCTGAATCCAATAGAAAAATTGTGGCTTGACTTAAAAAGTGCTGTTCATGCCTGATTCTCATGCAACCTGACAGAGCTTGAGCAGTTCTGTGAAGAAGGATGCAACAATTCCAGGGTCTGAATGTGCAAGACTGATTAAGACTTTTCCACACAGACTCAGTGCTGTGATTGCAGCCAAAGGTGCTAAATGTAAAGAGTGTGAATATTTATGCAGTCACTTATTTTACATTACATATTTTCATATAATTAGCATTACTCTGTAGAAATTTGATTTCACTTTGACATTGAAGGTTTATTTTTATCTTTTTGTAAATGTTTTTTTATTTTTTTTTTTTTTAATCAAAAATGCCAATTTATATTGACCAGGGCTGAATTTTATGGCAACAAAAAGATAAAACATCCAAAGAGGAGAACAATTTGTATATGCGCTGCAATCAGAACTCAAGGTAGTAACATAAGATTTACCCAGATACATGGTAATTGTGAATGTGCAACTTTTTTTTTAAATTTCATTGGATTTAAAGACTGCACAGAGAAAACCAAAATCCTGACCTGCAAAATATTTTAATAGAGTTGCTATGAAATATTTTAAGATTTGTCCCTGGAACTTGAGTTATAAATTAATGTCTACATTTAATTTTTGTGGGACAAACTATATGGTAACTAACACTTAAATAGTGTAAAGAGCAACCAAGATGTCTATTGGGGAGTTGCACCAGGAGCACAACTAATGTAAAATTAAACAACATACTAAACAAAACAGACCAAAGTGACCCCTGTATAGACCAGACTGAGAAAGTCAGATAAAACTTAGTGGATGCATCTCTTTTTAAAATCTTGAGCCTTTTTTTTTTTTTTTTTTTTTACTACAAAGTTACCTAGAATTAATCCACACATTTGTACTGCAAGTGTGAATAAGAGATTAGCTAACGCTCAGGGCTTTACAGCTACAAATAAAATATCTGATTGCTAGATTATAGGATTTACTTGCAACACGACAGGTTTTTTCACTCCATCTCAACCCAACCAGGCAGTGAGACGAGTGTTATAGCACCTATTCAGTATCAGGTGAAGGCATGTTAAATGTTCACTAAGATGCCAACATCATCATTACTTATGAAAAACTGGTTCATGCATTTATCACATCTAGACAGGAATATTGCAATGGTTTATTATCTGGGTGTCCAAAACTTAAAAAAACAGTTAATCCAAAATGCTGCTGCCAGAGTCTTAATGGGAGTTAGTAGGAGAGATCATAGCTCTCCAGTTTTAGCTTCTCTCCAGTGGCTCCCTGTCAAATTCAGAATTGAATTCAAAATCTTACTTCTAACCTACAAAGCGCACAACAACCTAGCTCCATCTTATATTACAGATCGTATTGTTCTATATTTTCCTAACAGAGCACTTCGCTCTCAGACTGCAGGCTTACTTGCGGTTCCTAGAGTTTTCAAAAGCAGAATTGGAGGAAGATTTTTTTCAGTTATCAGGCTCCTCTCTTGTGGAAACAACTTCCAGTTTCTGTCTGTGACACATTGTCCAGTTTTAAGACTGGGCTTAAGACTTTCCTTTTTGATAAATCCTATAGTTAGCATTGGCTTCTTATGCTGCTATAGGCGTAGACCAGTGGTCCCCAACCTTTATTGCGCCACGGACTGGTTTAATGTCAGACTATGTTTTCATGAACCGGATGGGGGGGGGGGAGTCTGAGGGTCCTACCCCAGAGAGAATTTTGGATAAAGTAGAAGCCATTTCCTGCATTCTGGTGTAATTTACAAAGGTTTATTACAGTAGATTAACATGAGACAAAAGATGTAACCTCATTATTGAAATGACTGCAAAGCATTCGTCATGCAAAACTGCTGCAGCTCTGCAGGTGAGGGGTGTTCACTTCAGGACAAATTGAATTTGCTGATTTGTCAGTTGCTTGATTGTCGGTTATAAACATCAACATTAAAAGAAACAAACATTTGAAATATATCAGTCTGTGTGTAACAAATGAATATACAAGTTTCACTTTTTGAATGGAATTACTGAAATAACTCAACTTTTTCACAAATTCTAGTTTTATGACCAGCACCTGTATTTCAAATTGACTTTTAATCACTTTATGTGTGATTTATAAGTTTATTAAGTGCAGGATCAGTTCTCATTTAATTAGTAGATCCCACACCGGAGTCAGCTGAGCCTCGTCATCCTCCTCCCTGCTCGCAGTGATTCACACATCAGATTGTTCACAAAAGTGCAGGAACTTATGTATAGTGCAAAACTTTTATTATATTTGTGCGTTTTAATAAAATTGCCCATGACTTTGAACTTTTAGGGGCGGAGATTTTTTTTGTAAGAGCAGAAGCAGAAATGCGAAGGACCAGCTCTGATGAGAATTCAAAAAAGTTCAAGACAAAACCAGCTCTGATGTGATATTAGAAAGCTTTGTTTTAAAATTATAGTTTTATTTAGTTCATAGTTTTACAGTCACTCTTTGTCAGGCGGGTTGAAAAATATGCAGTGTATTCCTTCAAATGCGCAGACGCGACCGCGCGCCTCCTCCTGTCTGCTCCAGACCACGCAGCTAAATTACTCCACCCGAACGGGCACTGTAGAACCAATCTGCGCATGCGTCTAACTGAAACTTACCACTTGTGTCATCGAGGTTTATATTCAATCATCCAGGTAAAAATATCCAACAATGTTCAGTCAGTCAGCCAACATTTAGGCAAAGAAGACGGGCAAAAAAATAAAAATGAAACTTCATTCTAAGTTTCCTGATGCATGCTCAATAATCCAGGTAGAAAAATCCAAGAAAGTTCAATCTGGTCCTTTGGACATTCAAAAAAACAAAAAAACAAAACAAAGCAAAAAAAATGTAGAAACGTTTCGTCTCTCATCCAAGAGACTTCCTCAGTCTGAGCTGCTGTTTTCAGCTCAGTCTCTTAAATAGCACCTTCTCAGAGTGGATCAGCCAGTTTTGCTGCTGACAACCAAAACCAGCTGATCACATGCTCAAGAAGGACCATCAGCCTAACAAAGGATCATTAGCACACTGATGGCTATTTACTATTCAAAGGGGGTTGAGTGATACCAGTAATCACAGCATTGTAAGAGGGGGACAATTGAACCCGGAGGCCTCCACCCCTGTTTAATGATGGACGGTTTCTTTTCACAAAGATGGCCTCCTTTACTCCTCTCTCAAACCATCGTTCCTCTCTGTCCAGGATGTGAACATCTTCATCCTTGAAAGAGTGACCGCTGGCCTGGAGATGAGTGTAGACCGCAGAGTCCTGGCCTGATGATGTTGATCTTCTGTGCTGGGCCATCCTTTTGGCCAGTGGCTGTTTAGTTTCCCCGATGTAAGACTGATCACAGCCCTCCTGACACTGAACAGAATACACAACATTACTCTGTTTGTGCCGGGGGACTGGATCTTTGGGATGAACCAGTCTTTGCCGTAATGTATTTTGGGGTTTAAAAGCCACTGGGACGTTATGTTTAGAAAATAAACGTCTCAGTTTCTCTGATACTCCCTCAACATATGGAATGACCACTGGTCTGGGTCTGGGTTCCTCCTTTTCACCTGATGGCTGACTGGAGTCCTGTTTGGGTTTCTTCTCTGCTTTCAGGAAGGCCCAGTTAGGATATCCACATTGCTCTAGAGCCTGTTTTGTGTAGGATTTCTCCTTCTGCCTGGCTCCTGAGCTAGTGGGGATGCTGTCTGCTCTGTGATACAGAGTCCTGATGACTCCTAACTTGTGCTCCAAAGGGTGATGGGAGTCAAACTGCAAATACTGGTCTGTGTGGGTGGGTTTGCGGTACACCTCGGTTTGCAAAAGTCCTCTATCAGAGACTGAGACCTCACAGTCCAAGAAAGCCAACTTGTCATTTTTTACATCTTCTCGTGTGAACTTGATGTATTTATCCACAGAGTTGATGTGGTCAGTAAAATGTTGGACTTCCTGAGATTTAATTTTAACCCAGGTGTCATCAACATACCTGAACCAATGACTTGGTGGTGTCCCTGAAAAGGACGTCAAGGCTCTCTTTTCTACCTCCTCCATGTACAGGTTGGCAACAATAGGAGAAACTGGAGACCCCATAGCACACCCATGTTTCTACCTATAATATTGTGCTCATCTCCAGGCCAGCGGTCACTCTTTCAAGGATGAAGATGTTCACATCCTGGACAGAGAGGAACGATGGTTTGAGAGAGGAGTAAAGGAGGCCATCTTTGTGAAAAGAAACCGTCCATCATTAAACAGGGGTGGAGGCCTCCGGGTTCAATTGTCCCCCTCTTACAATGCTGTGATTGCTGGTATCACTCAACCCCCTTTGAATAGTAAACAGCCATCAGTGTGCTAATGATCCTTTGTTAGGCTGATGGTCCTTCTTGAGCATGTGATCAGCTGGTTTTGGTTGTCAGCAGCAAAACTGGCTGATCCACTCTGAGAAGGTGCTATTTAAGAGACTGAGCTGAAAACAGCAGCTCAGACTGAGGAAGTCTCTTGTGTAGATGAACAGATGCTGGGATATATTCATCATTTAACGCGGGTTCCTCATTTTTCTGGACTGAATAAAACGTGCATTGAATTTAAGGAAATGCAAAGGTGAGACGTCATTTATATTTGACCCATCAAAATGAATGCGGTCATTTATTTACAGAATCAAATTTAACATCAAACATTTACATTAATTTGGCAAATTATGAAAATAACAACAAAGCAATCACTCAGGAAAAATCATACGGCCATGATTTTTCCGTTGCTGCACCACAGGCATTTATAAAACTGTACAACTATGATCTTTTACCCACACGGATGTGAATAAGCACTTTACACAGACGTTTCTAAATATCTGGAAGAATTTCTACTTGATAGAAAAGTTTAGAGATGAAAGAAGTTTAGAGGGAGTTAAGATGGTATGGGAGGGGAAGAATGTTCACCAGAATTGACACTCTCCATCAGAACTCAGCTCTCCATCGGTACGCTTAGTAGGAAACTTGATCCATTACCTTTCTGAAGATTCATCAGCAGATATGGAGTTCCGTTAACGCTACCTGTCCAGCGTCTCCTGATTGTGGCTGTAGCTCGTCAGAAGTAGAGCTAGTGATAGTTATAATCCCATGGAACTCGGAAGAGCTTTTGTCATGTCAGGATCATCCTGTCTCCGACAGAACTCGAGCAGAACCAGCAGAAAACTCTCCAGCAGAAAACTCCCACCGAACTCTAGCAACTACTGAACTCCAGAACTCTTAGAACTCTGAGTAGATCAGGAAGTACTGACATTTTAAAGACTCTTTCCCGGTTCACTTTTGGGAGTTGTTCATTGGTCAGAAACGACCAGACGGGGTGTGTTTTGTGACGTAAGAGGTTAGAGACAGCGAGAATTGTTATGAGACAGATCAGAAATGTTCTCACAGACAGAGAGAGTTTTGTTTTGGCGTGTTTCAGAAACAGGTGCAAAACATCTATATTTACGTCTGAGAGGATTCTAAAACATGACAGTTTTAACATAACAACTTGTTTTTCGTTTGACTCCAACCTTGGAAACGCACACACTTGCTCATTCAAAGGCAGAAATCAGAAAATGCATAAACTCTGTAACAGCTTTTAACATGAGTTCTAACTTTGCATGAGAATAAAAATCATTACTCAGTTAATAAAATTGATTAGTTCACTGCAACATCTAAAATGGTTTGAACTAAGACACTTTGATTATCAACATTTGTAAAATAGTAATGATAATAAAAAGAGAGTGTTCTTTTCACTTGAATCTTCAAGAAAGAAAGTCTCAGGATGGGTGAACCTGTATTTCTGAGTTCAAATGAATGAAATGACAGTTCCTGTCCCACAAGGTTCTTAAGGTCAAGATTTTGACCTTAGACTTAGTTTTTGACATGGGCCTAGTCCACTACAGTCCCCCCTTTGGAAATCATCGCCTGTCCATGGAGATGAATTCCAACCGTGGACTTACGCCGTCGATTGTCCTTGAAGCTTGATGTAATCCAGCAAAGAAACAAGAGTCAAGAGTAATCCAGCAAGGAAAACAAAAGTCAAAAGTAATCCAGCACGGAAAACAAAAGTCAAGGTAATTCCACAATGTTGATTATAATCCCATATCGTCTCGATAATTCCATTGTAGCAATGCTTTAACCCCTTGGAAACACAGTCTGTAATCCATTGGAAAAAGTCATATAATCCACAACGGTAAATCCACAACGATTGGAAGTGTTGATTAATCAGCATACAGAGGGGTACCCTTGGATTGAACTGAAGAAGCGGCCACCGGATGAAGAGTGGAGACCAACGTCAGGATTGCAGGTCGCCTCCAGCGAAGGTTGTCTCCAGCGACGTCCAGCCTGTGCCGTTCTGGTTCAATGTGTCATGCAATTATGTGGTTTAAGGTGGGCTTATGAAGGGGATTTTACATAAGGCCTTAAACTATATGCACCTGGTGTGTACGCTATAATGGTTGGGAACAGCTACAACTACCAGTTAAGGGGTGGAGCATGCTGAAAGGGGTAACTACAGGGGTTTAAGCCTATAGAAAAGGGTTCCAAACTATTTTTCCATTTCTAACTTGGCTTAAGTTAGCTTTACATGGCAAAATATAGTTTGGTTCAAATGTCTGTTGTCTTTTAGACGAACGACTTGAGATTGGGTGTTTGGTTTCCCCATAAATGTTTTGGAAGTCTATGGCGAGACTTATCAAAAAGAATTAGCTATCCCCCCCGAATAGAATTGTTCGAGTAGGTTCGGCTTAAGCGATGTGAGATCAATGTAGATTATGGTACTTAAGGTAACAATAATATACATTGACTCCGCAAGGATTGCAATTTAGCGAATGAACTGCATGTTGGCATGGTCAAAGGCTTCTTAGTCTCTAACTTAACTTACACACAAGATACATTCTTACCACAGAAACAACCAAAATCAACTAAACAACGTTTCAACACCGACAAGAGTAGTGACTAAGCATCTAGAAACATCGTTTCACTGCTTCTCCTCACCCTGGTTGTCAGTTTCAGTCGCGCTGTCCCGTGTGAGTGGCTTCTTTGCGGACCCGCTTACGCGAGGCATAATCATATCGAGGTGCGCTGCATGGCGATCCACGTCGACTCGGAGTGACGTTTGGCCCCGGAACAGGGATGCGAGTATCTCACACAATACGAGGGTTATCGTCATTAGCAGGGCTATGATTAATGTGTCCGCGCTTGACCACGC
>NC_056499.1:23135271-23137659 GCF_014905685.2 Nematolebias whitei | reverse complement strand
GGTTTATTGGTTCCACGTCGACGACTTGGGTGCCTTCAAAACGGATCCTTCCCAGAGTCTCTGGATCTATGTCTATAGACATATTTCCCAGGTACTCTGAGTCATCCAGAGTCGCGTCCCATCGTTCCGGATCGAGGTGATAGAGCGTCAAATCACCAATGTGTATGGTTGTTCCCTGGGGAACACTGATCCACATCGTTTTGTCCGGTAACGTCAAAGGTCTATTTGCCCCGGGTTGATCGTAGGCTATGATCGCCTGTCTTTGAGGAGCGTTCACTAGCCAACGAGAGCCAATTATTTCCGCTTTTGCATCTTTAGCCAGGTGTCGAGGCGTTACGGTCGTTGAGCACTTAGAATTTTCCGGAATAGGTGTTAACCCGCATATGCCCGCGGTTTTATTCCACATAAACGGTTTGCTCGGGCACAGATAGTGTATCTCCCGAGTGAGAACACACATCTGCAGGTTTGGAGCTAGGTAAACTGAGGGGTTGTCGTCGTGGTACGCAACCATCCTTGGTGTGTCAATTTGAACATGGTTTTCGCCGTGCCAATTGCCAACATTTACGACGTCCCTGAGTCTATATATGCCGTTTGAGGGAATTATCGGTAGGTTGATAATGAACGCCATTTCAAATGTTTTGTGATTGACGTAGATTGGGATTGCGCTACCGAGAGTGTAAGCCAGGTGTGCCTGTGTTTGCGTAACTTTTTCGTGCGTAGCGGAGCTGAGGATGTCGTTCACCATCTGTAGAGAGACTAGATACGGTGGGATCCTACCGGTGGCTAGTGTATCTACCGACGAACTGATATCTCTAAGCATGTCAGCAAAAATCCTATCCATTAGGTGTGCGACAGCGTAATCCGCTTCAACCTTAAGGGCTAACTCATTTACCGCTATTACGAGGGCTTTGATTTCTTGGGTGTGAGTATTCAGCACTAGAACAGTATCCTTTACGGTTTTAGTCACCTGTGTCAATTGTGTTAGTTGAAGGTTCATTTGCGCTCGGATCTTTGGGACCTCGCTCTCTACTTCATACACATGTTGTTTTAGGGACGTTATACTGACAGTGTTGTATGCGGACAACCCTAGGCTGAACAGTGACCCTAGTGACGATGCAGCAAGCAAAAGTCCGCCGATGCCGCGCTTCTGCCTTGTACTTATTCCGCCCAACTCTTGTTGAGTGTAAGTAAATTTATGTAGTTGTTTTAGGATGTGTTGGATCTCTGCTTTAGCACCCTCTAGGGATACTGTGTACCATGGCTTGTTTAACCATTCATTTTTAATGTTAATGTGTTGTTGGACCACGGTTTGGGGGTCGAAGCGGACAAAGACCTTTCGAGTGTATAGGCGGCAATCTGTGATGAGCAGTCCCTGCTGGTCCCGCAGAGCGATGCCCGAGGTGGGTCCAAGGGTTACGATCTCGGCTTGCCCTTCTTGGGTGGCACCCAAGAGGGTGAAGATTACCAGTAGTGGTATCATCATTGTCCTATGGAAACACAAAGAGATAGGTCTTAGCTTCGTAATGGTCAAGGGTAGGTCCTGTGAATTTAAACTATGGTTAAGTTTATTATCCATTAGTTATCTTCTGCTTGGATGACCCTTGTTCCCACGAGGTCAGATTTTGTGAGATCTTTGTCTCCTGAGGAGTTATTGCACGCCTTGTGTGGTTTAACCTGGTTACGGTGTACCCATTTAACAGTTGGCTCTTTTTGGCCTTTACTGATTTTTATCTGGTAGATAATTGGAGACAGTTTGTCGATTATCAGATGGGGTCCAGTCCATCTGGGCATCAGCTTACGGGCGAGAGTTCCGGTCCCGGACTCTCTTCTCCCAGTTTTGGGTGCAAACGTGTAGTACCAGACCCTGTCTCCCACTTGGAGTTCCTCGTGAGAGGCCTTTTGGTCGTAGTACGCTTTGCGTCCTTCAGCTGATTTTTCCAGGTTTTTCTGTGCGAAAGCAAAAGTGTTTTTAAGGTGTCTTTCCAAGTCTTTCATGTATTGTTGTGTAGTGTAGGCTGTTGCCATGGCAGCATCGCCTGGTTGGTACAACAGGTGCAGCGGGAGAGTCATTTGTCGACCCGTCATCATCTCGAAAGGAGCGATGCCAGTCGACGTGTGTGGAGTGGCCCTTATGGCCATGAGGACCAGAGGGAGTTTCACGTCCCAGTCCTTGTGGTTTGCGGCTACGTATTTTTTCAAAATACTCACCACAGTCCTGTTTGCTCTCTCAACCTGGCCTGAAGCCTGTGGGTGGTAGCCAATATGGAAGTTGGCTTTGACGCCTAGCGTCTTCCACAGTTCCTTCATTACTTCACCTGTGAAGTGTGTACCTTGGTCTGAGTTCACCCTAAGGGGAAGTCCAAACCTTGAAAATACATGATTCATTAA
>NC_056499.1:23122604-23135171 GCF_014905685.2 Nematolebias whitei | reverse complement strand
CCGCATATGCCCGCGGTTTTATTCCACATAAACGGTTTGCTCGGGCACAGATAGTGTATCTCCCGAGTGAGAACACACATCTGCAGGTTTGGAGCTAGGTAAACTGAGGGGTTGTCGTCGTGGTACGCAACCATCCTTGGTGTGTCAATTTGAACATGGTTTTCGCCGTGCCAATTGCCAACATTTACGACGTCCCTGAGTCTATATATGCCGTTTGAGGGAATTATCGGTAGGTTGATAATGAACGCCATTTCAAATGTTTTGTGATTGACGTAGATTGGGATTGCGCTACCGAGAGTGTAAGCCAGGTGTGCCTGTGTTTGCGTAACTTTTTCGTGCGTAGCGGAGCTGAGGATGTCGTTCACCATCTGTAGAGAGACTAGATACGGTGGGATCCTACCGGTGGCTAGTGTATCTACCGACGAACTGATATCTCTAAGCATGTCAGCAAAAATCCTATCCATTAGGTGTGCGACAGCGTAATCCGCTTCAACCTTAAGGGCTAACTCATTTACCGCTATTACGAGGGCTTTGATTTCTTGGGTGTGAGTATTCAGCACTAGAACAGTATCCTTTACGGTTTTAGTCACCTGTGTCAATTGTGTTAGTTGAAGGTTCATTTGCGCTCGGATCTTTGGGACCTCGCTCTCTACTTCATACACATGTTGTTTTAGGGACGTTATACTGACAGTGTTGTATGCGGACAACCCTAGGCTGAACAGTGACCCTAGTGACGATGCAGCAAGCAAAAGTCCGCCGATGCCGCGCTTCTGCCTTGTACTTATTCCGCCCAACTCTTGTTGAGTGTAAGTAAATTTATGTAGTTGTTTTAGGATGTGTTGGATCTCTGCTTTAGCACCCTCTAGGGATACTGTGTACCATGGCTTGTTTAACCATTCATTTTTAATGTTAATGTGTTGTTGGACCACGGTTTGGGGGTCGAAGCGGACAAAGACCTTTCGAGTGTATAGGCGGCAATCTGTGATGAGCAGTCCCTGCTGGTCCCGCAGAGCGATGCCCGAGGTGGGTCCAAGGGTTACGATCTCGGCTTGCCCTTCTTGGGTGGCACCCAAGAGGGTGAAGATTACCAGTAGTGGTATCATCATTGTCCTATGGAAACACAAAGAGATAGGTCTTAGCTTCGTAATGGTCAAGGGTAGGTCCTGTGAATTTAAACTATGGTTAAGTTTATTATCCATTAGTTATCTTCTGCTTGGATGACCCTTGTTCCCACGAGGTCAGATTTTGTGAGATCTTTGTCTCCTGAGGAGTTATTGCACGCCTTGTGTGGTTTAACCTGGTTACGGTGTACCCATTTAACAGTTGGCTCTTTTTGGCCTTTACTGATTTTTATCTGGTAGATAATTGGAGACAGTTTGTCGATTATCAGATGGGGTCCAGTCCATCTGGGCATCAGCTTACGGGCGAGAGTTCCGGTCCCGGACTCTCTTCTCCCAGTTTTGGGTGCAAACGTGTAGTACCAGACCCTGTCTCCCACTTGGAGTTCCTCGTGAGAGGCCTTTTGGTCGTAGTACGCTTTGCGTCCTTCAGCTGATTTTTCCAGGTTTTTCTGTGCGAAAGCAAAAGTGTTTTTAAGGTGTCTTTCCAAGTCTTTCATGTATTGTTGTGTAGTGTAGGCTGTTGCCATGGCAGCATCGCCTGGTTGGTACAACAGGTGCAGCGGGAGAGTCATTTGTCGACCCGTCATCATCTCGAAAGGAGCGATGCCAGTCGACGTGTGTGGAGTGGCCCTTATGGCCATGAGGACCAGAGGGAGTTTCACGTCCCAGTCCTTGTGGTTTGCGGCTACGTATTTTTTCAAAATACTCACCACAGTCCTGTTTGCTCTCTCAACCTGGCCTGAAGCCTGTGGGTGGTAGCCAATATGGAAGTTGGCTTTGACGCCTAGCGTCTTCCACAGTTCCTTCATTACTTCACCTGTGAAGTGTGTACCTTGGTCTGAGTTCACCCTAAGGGGAAGTCCAAACCTTGAAAATACATGATTCATTAATAACATAGCAGTGGTTTGTGCTGTGTCATTAGGGGCTGGTAGACATTCTACCCATTTGGTAAACGCGCAGGTTACCGTGAGAAAATATTTATTTCCTCTAGAGGTCTTAGTGAGTGGTCCGACCCAGTCAATCTGGAGGTCCGACAATGGAAATGCAATGCCTCTACTATGCAGTGGTGCTCTGTGAAGTGGTCTGGATGGTTGAAACTGGCCACAGATCAGGCACCCTTTTATGTAGTCCTTGACATCCTTTTTCATTCCAGGCCAATAAGCAATCTGTTTCAATGCTTTCAGCGTGGCATTGTCACCCTTATGTCCTGCGGACGGAAGGTCATGTGCATGGACTAACATCACCCCCCTGTGGTCATGGGGGACCACGAACACAGGTGAGGACGTCCGTCCATGAGCAAAAGTTAGGATGCCCTTAAGTAGTTTTAGCTGTTTGCGCAGCTGAAAGAGGACTTTAAGGTCTGGATTGGAATCCAGCTCGTCTTTCGATGGAGTGTATTTGTCTGGGTCAGTCAGATACAACATCATCGAGTTAATTGCAGGATCCAACTTCTGAAGTTGGATGATGTCTGGGTCAGTCAGCATCGGGCGCACAGAAACTGTGTTATCATCAGGTTTAGCTGCAGCTTGCGCGCGTGTGACTGCCATTACCTCAGTTGTAGCTTGTGACGACTGAGTATTGAGTAGCCAGGAGGGGTCAAAGGACCACGTGGGTCCGTCAACGGCTCCTTCCTTGGCTACACTTGGATGAGAGACGAAACGTTTCTACATTTTTTTTGCTTTGTTTTGTTTTTTGTTTTTTTGAATGTCCAGAGGACCAGATTGAACTTTCTTGGATTCATTCTAAGTTACTAATAACTTTTAAAAATTACTGTAGTAGATGTATATATTCCACAGAGTGACACAGGGCAAGAACTCACAGTGAAATTCAATATGTAAGAGTGTAAATTTTACATTACACAACTTATTAAACAGACTTCTCAGACTGATGAAGCCCTTTGGATGAAGGGTGAAATGTCTCTCAATGAGAAAAAAAAAAAGAAAAGAAACTGTCCAGATGACCTGGCTGAACATTGTTGGTTACCACTTGTGTATGTTGACCTGCGTCAAGAGTGAGTCACTGACAGATGTGGTGGAGAGAATCTGGTGATTTTTCAAAATAAAAGTTTTTTTTTTTTTTGTTTGTTTTTTTCTGTGGGCCCGGTATAAATTAACCCACGGCCCGGTACCGGTCCGCGGTCCGGTGTTTGGGGACCCCTGGCTTAGACTACTGGAGGACAAACTGATCTCATTTCTTAAAATGAATTGTTACAATTGAATAGTTTTCATTTGATATTATTTTTATCTTAACATGTGATTCTTGACCTGCCATTGTGTATCTGTTCCTCCTTCCTGTCCTCTCAAACCCAGCTGGTCGAAGCAGATGGCCACTTGTCCTGAGCCTGGTTCTGCTAAAGGTTTCTTCCTCTTGAGGCAGTTTTTCCTTTCCACAGTTGCCTTCATGCTCGCTTCCTGAGATGACTTCTGTTGTTACTCGACACTATAAGTAAACTGAACTGAACTGAATTGAATTAATGAGCTGCGTTATTAAAGCCAATAACTTGTGTTGTGGCTCCAGTAGTGCTTTGACTGCAGTAGAAGAGACGTGCTGAGAGAATTGTTTCTGTTTGTGCTGTGAAGTTATTTAATCTCACTGACACAGATCTTAATGCTCAGCCAATATAAATACTCTTTACCCCGCTCCACTCTCAGTTCTGGATCCTGAAACTTCTCATAGCCATAAGCAGCAAAGGATTTAGAGGTGCGCTGAGCTGACATCTACAAGGCTGGCTTTAATGGGAGCAGATGCTGAAGTGAGGAAGAGAAGAGCTTAGAAGGAACCGTTAAACCTTGTCATCAACCCCGAGGCACTCACTTGCTACTCACTTTTGTTTAGAGTTTAATTGTTCTCTCTTTTCTGTGCGTACAGACCAAAAACTGACGGAGAAAACACCTGCTTTGGAATAGCAGCACACACTCATCATCCACATGGAATATTTTCTTGATGGCGTCTGCTTTTGTGTCAGCTTTTGGTTGTCACTGAACATGGTGTTTGCGACCTCGACATCAATCACACGAAGCTCAGAGAACGATCTCGTTCTTGGAAATGACAAGTTCCACTACCCTGCAGGCAGAGGTTGCTCTGAGTTCAGCACCCCCTTACACAAACGCCGCTGCTGCTGCCACAGAAAATGAGTGGGAACCTGAGGTGAAGAGCCTCCATGTTTGAGGTCACTGAAAAATGGATGAGGCCATGAGGTGGCGCAAATGTGTGTTGCATTATTGATAAGGACAGACGTCGCTAAGACCTCCAGCCTCTTGTATCCCCTGGCCCCAGTGAAAAATGCCTCATGTCTGTTTTGCTACTCTCATCGCTTTTTCCACCCTCACCTGTCCCACACCTTCATGTTTTCTCTTTTCCTTTTTTAAATGCTTGTGAAATATTTACACCCCCTCAGTTTCTTCAAAGTTTTGTAGTATCTTATTTCTCAACTCAAACATTCATGTGCACATGTTGTTTCCCCACTCTGAGACACTGTCAGAGAATGATGAATTAATAAAACTAACCCAACGCATTTGTCGTTTCGCCACATCACAGATCTAAAGAAACTAAAACATCTATTAATAACAGTACCACAAACAGCACATTATACGCCTGTCGACAAACTATTATACAGTAATCTATAGCAATATAACAAAGACTTTTGTATAAACATTTACCTTGATTTGTAACCTTAAACTTAGAGCTGAGGTGATGTAAAAATTATGCAGCATACCGTGTAGTGGTGGTACAATTTTGTTTCAAGATTTGCTCAATTGAACAGATCAGAAGTTTTGGGCGGAACAAACAACCACCTTGTTTTAACCGTGGAGCCGGATGATGAAACGTGAACGTGGCCTGTTCTTTAATAGTGTTAATACAGTTTTTCAGCACTAAAGGTTTCAGCACAAAAAAAGAAACTGTCCAAATGATCTGACTGAAAAATGTTGGATTGTATACCTGGATTATTGAGCATGGACTTAGTTGTTACAATTTTTATACTTTTAAACATGGGGTATTTTTCATTCAAGACGCACTTAATTATCCTGATGCATGCTCAATAATCCAGGTTAAAAAAAAAATCTAAAACAAAAAGTTAAATCTGGTCCTCTGGACATTCGAAAAAACAAAACAAAGCAAAACAACAAAATACACGTAATTATATATATTTTTTTTTATTTCAACTTAAAAAATTACAGCTTTGAGAAATTTAACGGTACCCCTTTACAGTAAAGCTCCCCTTATACTGTAGATGGGTAATAAATAGATTATAGATATGTTATTAATTCCTCTATAAATAATTTATAAATCATTAATAACTTTATTAAGCGTTAATTAAGGATGACAGAGAAACAAAACAGACCAGTTTGTTGCCAAATAGTGAGCCAAATTTGTTCAACTATATATTTCATCTAGAGTTGTTATATTAAACATTTCAGACTAAGTTACTACCTTGTAAACACAATATGCATTTGTAAACCTATTTTTGAGGATGTAATATTAGTTGTAGATACTTATAATGCAGTGGTAAAGTACATTATTGTATGCTAAGAACCAGAACTCTGGTCTAGTGATGATGCATGTGTGTATAAAGTTGTGTTAAATTGTCTCGAGCTGATCAGATGTTATGGCCCAGACAAGACAAAGTTGAGGGACAGACCGAGACACAGCATAACACATTAGCTTTTCAGCAGCCATATTAAAATGGTTACAAAAAATGTTTTTAACACATTTCTGTATCGATCACCCAGAATGGAGTAGAAAGTTCAGTAGAATTTTCAACACATTTCAATTTGTTCACTTACAAAATAGAAAAAAAAAAACCTGTCAAACAACATAGGATGCTCGGCAGTGCTTCAAAAGGCAGCACAATGGATCAGTGGTTAGCACTGTTGCCTCACAGCAAGAAGGTCCTGGGTTCAATCCCTGGTTAGACCTGGGGTCTTTCTGTGTGGAGTTTGCATGTTCTTCTCGTGCATGCGTGGGTTTTCTCCGGGTACTCCGGTTTCCTCCCACAGACCAAAAACATGCATGTTAGGCTGCCTTGAGGCCCAGGCCTCCCTTGCAGAAGAGATCTGTGATCTCAGTGGGATTTACCTGGTTAAATAAAGGTTAATAAATACATAAAAGGTCACCGCTTCTGCTAAGGGTCATTATCGTTTTGGCTGATGGCGCTGCTTTTTCTGATGCTGCGGATTCATAACACAACGAGCGTCATTCACAAAGCAATCCAATATGTTGAAGGTGGAGATAAGCTGTCAGGCTGCTCCCACTATGAGAGCTATTCGGTTCAAATCAAAGTCATAAACCTCAATAAGCACGACAGCAGACCTCCCCAGTGAGATTTATCCTGATTACACAAATAAGAGGGTCCATAAACACAGGGATATGATAACACCACAAAGGCCTGTCAACTTCAGCACAGCCCCATATTCAGTTTATCAACAACACTGCTGTGTCTCAGCCTTGTCCTTGTTTCTGCCTCTGCAGAGCTGCAACATGATAAGGAGCTCTGAGCACCGGCTGCATGAGAAAAAAATGATGCTATTGATGTTTTTGTCTTTTTTTAACTGTAGTTCTATGTAACCTTATGCCCTCATCCCAGCATTCCTTCATCAAACACACTTTGCAAGGAATATTTTTTTTTGTCTTTTTATAGTTTAAATAATCTTTGATGGCACTACTTGCACAATAATCAAGCTGGAGAGAGGTGCAGCTGTCCTGCCCTCGTCAAATCGTGACGAACTTCTTAATGGCACGTTCAGATAAGGGAGCCAGAGGCGCCGTAATGGAGCAGTCTGATAGTTTTGTTTACTCCGGTTTTATAGCTCGTGGCACTCTAACTCATCTTATCTACAAGATCCATAAAAAAAAAGCTTTTTAGCTTTGAAATAGTTGCACTGTTTATCATCAATTTCCATATAAAGTGCATGAGAGTTCATGTATTCTCGACTATCTCTAAATTACCAATCGCAGTATTCTTAAATGCAGCGTCTCGTTTGCTTGAATCTTTAATAATGTATTCTTACTGTTGATGGATGTCCCTAAGTTGAACCCAATGAATTGTTTTTATCTCTTTTTCTTCCTAATTTCTTTTTGTGCATGAGGGAGAGAACACAACCGCCGGCTTTAATTGTGCAATTACATGATGACTAAAGACAAGACTTACATTTAAGATGCCTAAAGCCGGCTTCTTGCTCTTGTTTATCACAGATAACAGACTACATCCTGCTGCTGTTATTTACCACAGGCAAATATAGACTAGTGGGAAATGTATAGATCTTGTATGTCAATATCAAATATACGAACTAATGCCATCTATTGGAAAAAATAAATATTGGCAGTCTTGGCTGTTTTGTTTTGCTGGAGAAAAATATTCTCTTTTTTTTTAATTCTATTGATGAAATGAATAATGCCCCCATAAACACAGCACCTCACATATACTTACTAGAGGTGTAAAGATGACCTGATTGGTACTACGCATTCAAATGCATGCACAATGTGAGAGCATCATTAGAGCAGCCATATTGTATGTAGATAGATGTATGTAGAAATAGATTCCTCTTGTAAATGAGTCCTTGTGGCTCAATGAGACTAACCTGTATAAATAAATGTTGAATGATAAGATGCATCAGTTTTTAGTCTTTGCAGCAAAAACATTCAATCCTTTTTATTATTAGATGAAAGTTTACAACACTGAAATGTAAACTGACTGTATTTGTAAAAGATGGCAATGATGTCTTGATTTTATTTTCCATTTTAGTGTTAATCCAGACGGTACATACCAGTTAGCTGAAAACAATCATTGCACATTATCATGCGATCATCCAATAATTTCTGTCAATGTGTTTGAACCTAAAGCAATCGTAACGTGTTAGAAACAAAACCTGACCACTGAATGGGCTATTATGATCATGTGTCTCCTAAAGACAAATTAATCTAAGTGTATTTTTACATGACATAGTATCCATCTGCTTCCTTACAGCCGTTGCATCACTTATCAGCTAAAAATAAATAAAATGTGCATTTGTATTTGAAAGGAGGAGATTACCGGCAAGTTGTAAAATGTATCGATCGAAAGCTCCTTGCACACGGGGAGCTTTTAATTTGCCACGCGTTTATTGCTGTAGCTTAAGTGATTTATCCTGAGGGTTCATTAGGCTCATCCTTATGCACTGCATGGGGAAACCTTGCACCTTAAGCAGCCTGCTTTTTAGTCTGCCCCCCTGGTGACTCCAAACTTATCAGAGGTAATCCAGCTTTCAGAGCACTGGTATGAACTGGAGAGGGCTGCTAAATAGGGAATAATAGAGGAAGAGGTTTTTAATGGAGAGTTGATCTGTAGAGGATCCTCTATATCGTAGCTTTTTACATGCCTGGGCTTTTTTAAGCTGCAGTAGCAGGTTTGTTGCACACTTAGAGGCAACTACTTTGTCTGACAATTCTCTTTAGACTCAAATATCTTGTGATAAACATGGAATAAACATTTGCGATGCCCAGATTAGTTGTGTTTAGCAGAAGATAAAACATAACATGATCATCGCAGTCTGCAGTGTACCTGTCAAACATCAGCTTCTCAATTTTGTTTTGAATTAACTGAGCATTTCTCTGTGTGCAGGAGCAGCCAGGGCTTCATGCATATGAAGCTGTCTCGAACGAAGGAGAACAAGTACATCCTGGGTCAGAACAGCTGCCCTTTTGACAGCGTGCCTGAGATCATCCACTTCTACTCCAGCCGCAAGCTGCCCATCAAGGGGGCCGAACACATGTCCTTGCTCTACCCTGTAGCCATCAGGACACTATAGTGCTCCAGGTCATGTGCAGGTGTCTATCCCTACAGAACTTTCTGGGTCACCTGGTGGCCCTACACTTCATGTTCCTCTGAGCAGAACCCCCATCATGGGAACAGCAACAGTGGCAACTGAAACCACTGGTCCTGGCCCACCTCGTCGGCCAACAGATTCTAAACCTGTTTTGAAGGCCTCTTTATACTGTCTCATATAAACAGACTTTTTTTTTTCGTTTGTTGTATGTTATTTTATTTATGATGAACAGCCATTTGTTACATCAGAGACTGACCTGATGAGCATCATTTCAGTAACTGTTGACCCATAACATCACAAAGAACAAGAAAGGTACAACATATCATTGTTCACTGGAATCAGCCTTAAATCATAAACTATTGTACCTTTTTTTTTTCAATAAGTCTACCCCTTCACAACAGTTTAAGCCTTTCATTTGGATTGGCACGTTGACACAGTAATTATATTTCAAAGGGGGCTTGATGATTGTAAGGGAAGCAGCATTTACGATGCATGTTGAGAGGTATTGTCCACATGGGCCCCATACGGCGGCCAGGGTATTAAATAAACCAACCAAGTTTGAATGGTGCGTCCCCAGCTGTGTGTAAACGACAGGCCTGTGAGCGGAGCAGACTGATCTCTCTATGTTGTCACAGAGCATGTTGTCCACTATCCATCATGGAGTGGGTGCATCACACTGGTGACAGTGTAAGTACCACAGTGGTGAGACAAGCAGGAAAAGCATGATGGATGGGTCAACCCATCTGACACAGTACAATTGGCTGAAGCAGAAGTCCAGAGCCTGTCCAAATGGACCAAATTACCCCCACTACCCCGTGTGGAATGGCTTTGCATTGGGAGAATGAAATATGCCTGCATTGTCTACCTCAGAAAATCAATTTCATTCCCCTATCTGCAGATCAATAGGTACAATGGGATTGCAGACATCGATCTGCGAGCCCCGCAACATTCCCTACTCCCTTAAAATTGTGTCATTGCTTTTAGGAATATGTTTATGTATATATATATATATATATATATATATATATATATAGGTGATCAGAATAATAAAAAATACCTTTTTTTCAGATCAGCAATTGTATGTATAGTCACTGTTAATACTATGTGATGTCAGTAACAGATGTTTGCTTAATGCCTTATAATGCATGGGTCTAATCAGTCCGCTAGATCAGCTAATTTCCAATTCTGCTTCTGATGATTGTTCTGTGACTGTTATTTATTCTGGGGTAATTATTACTGATGTTCTACTTCATTGTGGTTGGCCCATCAGCCCACTTCGCCCTCGCTGATCCGTGTTGATTGTGTTTTTTGGGGACTTTTGCCTCAGCCACATCGGATGTGATGGCTTTGCATTTTAGTTGTTTGCTGTTTTGTTACATGCACGTCTGCCTCCGTGGTTCGACTCTTAAGACATGGGTCTGCTGCTGCTTCTGAGCGACAAGCTTCTCCTCTCCTTCCCATGCATTGATCCCAGTGCAGCCTGTCCGAACCGGATCAGCACCTACTTCAACCTGTCATGCTTCCACTTTGCATTAAAGCCTCCATGAGTGTGAATGTGAGCGTGTCTTAACTATCTGAATGCTTATGTGTGCACAGACACTTAAAGTTCCAGTGTTTTAACCCTGCTGGTACCTACTGACAACTTGTGCTCAATCTTTTTGGGTTTTCAACCTTTTTTTTTTTTTTTTTTTTTGCCTTTCTAGCAAATTCTAGGAAGCCTTTTCCTTTTTTTAATGCTTTTCCTGCTGTTTATTTTGTCCAAACAGTCCAATTTTTTACACCTAGTAACAGAAAGATGTAGCTGATTCTCTAAAAGTATCATAAACTCAGTCTTCTAGGACAGTGTAATGCATGTCTTATGATTTGTGAAACTCAGCGTTTTAACGAGCAAGTAAATTGACACAAGCAATCTGAAAGTGACGTTAGCAAGCATGGCCGCCGCATTTAAAAAGTCCAACCCATATATTGATCGCCGCTGCTGTATGCTGCGCTACACAACGCTAAATGCAGTCACTGAAGGCTGAATGATCGAAGGGCATGCCTCTGGAAGGTACAAAAATAAAACTCCAGCAGGAGGAGAGGTAATCGGCAGATGGTTAGCGGTGGAGTGAGCGAACAGGCAGACTGTGCTGTCATCAGATCAGATTGTCGTGAGGACATATTTTAGTGCTTTGAGGAGTAGTAAGTTGTCAAACTGGACCTGTTTTCTCTTGATAGAAAAATATCCTAAGATAGGATGTACATTGTAGAAGAACTAGATGCATCTTCTATGCTTTATGTTGCAAATGGTCACTGTTCAGTAGAGGCTCGCTATTTATTTCCTGCTGCTGATGAGTCGACTAAAGGAAAGAGCCTGTGAATGATGGCAGCGCTGCCGAGAGAGAGGCCTTAGCTTTGTGAGAAACTAGAGATGTTAGAGGGGAGAAAGGGGGAGACGGAGGGAAGTGTGCTCTGATGAGAGGGAGGAATTTACTGTAGTCAGCAGACGCTCTTGACATCCTTGTATTTCTATTATGAAAATCTGAAACAGCCCTTCTACTCCTTGAGAAGTGTCTTAAAGCCAGTGTGTGTGTTTCCACACACAGTCCAGGCTGGGTGAGTGATCGCGCATGTGTAGGTGTGTGTGTGTGTGTGTGTGTGTGTGTGTGTGTGTGTGTGTGTGTGAGAGAGCGAGAGCTCTGGTGTAAAATTTGCATTGCCCTTTGACTCGCCCCGAGTGTATCCTGTTTATTGCTTTACTGTGGTAAAGTGGCATGTATGAGTTTTCTTTGTGTACCTTTTCGTGCCACGTATGTATGCACTACTGTATGACATCTCTGTAAAGTCCCTCATGGCCAAATGTATATACTGAATGTATTGTACGGGGACATAGAGGCATCATGGTGCAAAATAAATAAAGTTGGGTTTTATGAGCTTCACCTGTGGTTGAACGTTTTATTATTTATTTATTGTCCCTGTTGATTCGACAGAATTCCAAAAAACAAAGCAAACATTGTTTAGAAGGTGAACAGCCCGCTTTCTGTATCTCAACCATCATCAGTTACCATGGTGAAGCCCTTCAGTCTGTAGGGAAGAGGAACCATTGTTGGAGTCAAGGACAGAACACTGGAGCTATTATCAAGCCAATACTTCAGCTCTGGTTGTTTCCTATTGATTCACTTTGCAGCTCTGTGCTGTCCTGTAAGAAAAAAAAAAAAAAAAAATGTATATATATAAACAAATACATACATACAGGTCCTTCTCAAAAAATTAGCATATTGTGATAAAGGTCATTATTTTCCATAATGTAATGATAAAAATTAAACTTTCATATATTTCAGATTCATTGCACACCAACTGAAATATTTCAGGTCTTTAATTGTTTTAATACTGATGATTATGGCATACAGCTCATGAAAACCCAAAATGCCTGTCCCAAATAATTAGCATATTATGAAAAGGTTCTATAAACAAGCTATTAACCTAACCATCTGAATCAACGACGTAACTCTAAACACCTGCAAAAGATTCCTGAGGCTTTTAAAAACTCCCAGCCTTGTTCATTACTCAAAACCGCAATCATGGGTAAGACTGCCGACCTGACTGCTGTCCAGAAGGCCATCATTGACACCCTCAAGCAAGAGGGTAAGACACAGAAAGAAATT
>NC_056499.1:23103550-23122504 GCF_014905685.2 Nematolebias whitei | reverse complement strand
ATATATATATATATATATATATATATATATATATATACATATATATACATATACTTATATACGTATACATATACAGGTCCTTCTCAAAAAATTAGCATATTGTGATAAAGGTAATTATTTTATTATTTATTATTTTCAATTTACATATGCAGATACCGTTTTGTCAGCTGTGCTGTAGATTTACAGAAATGTAATTGTATACAGGGCCAGGGAAACATCAGGGCATCCATGATCAAAATGTTTGCTTTTATATTGTGTAGCAATAACAGATGACCTGTTATAGAAAATGTCAGTTTGTTCTTATGTTTCTACTTATTATATAAATATTTTTTGCATGCATGTTCTGTCGATCTCCCTCTACAGATTCTCAGTGATTTTCAAGTTCAAGTTGTGTTTATTTGTCATATGCAAGGTTAACAGTTCAATCAAATATTCAGGATGAGAAGAACTGATTTGATTTGCTAAAACACAAAGAACAAAAAAAAAAAAAAAGAAATACTAAAAGCATGCAATAAGGGTACAAAATAAAGTACCAAAAAGTGAAAAAGCTAATTATAATATTTGTAAGGTCCTAAAGAGAGATAGAAAACAACAATATGGTAGAAATATAAAGGTGCAGCAGGATGAATTTGCATGAATAAGTATTTCAAAGTAATAATAGCTAAAATGCAAGTGATACATATTGCACATCAACATAAACTGCACAGGTTGTGTGACAGGTTATTGCACATGCAGTGACACTGAGATTGAATTATGATGGTAAGGTAGATACATAGATACTGTATCATACATGATACAGCCACATAGTGCAGCAGTAATAAACATATTAGCTGCCTGTCACAGCTAATATTAGTCATTTTAGTTGTCACAGATGTGGCTTGGTGCAACATTATTGCCAGTTGTTCAGCGTTATTTATCAAGAGTTCAGTAATCTGACAGCTTGTGGGTAACAGCTGTCATTTAACAGGGGGAGTGGTGGCGCAGAGGTTAGAGAGGTGGGCTTGTGATCCGAAGATCGCCGGTTCACGCCCCGGCCCCGACAACATCAAAATTGTGGGTGGGGTAGGTGAAACACACACACTTGCCCCCACCCTCATTCGCCCCACTCTGGGCCCATGAGCAAGGCCCTTAACCCCCACCATGTGCTCCCTAAAACAGGTCTCTCTTGAAAATGAGTTCTCGTGGCTCAATGAGACTAACCTGGATAAATAAAGGCTAAATGAAAAAATGAAAAAAAAAAAATTTAGTGTGTTTGTACACAATAACAGACTCCTGTATCGTCTGCTTGAGGGAAGTAGACAGAAGAGTCCTTGTGCTGGGTGGGTGTGGTCCTTAATGAAGCTGTGTGCTTTACGCGGACATCGGCTGTGGTAGATGTCCTGGATGGTGTAGAGACTGCTACCAGTGATGCCCTCTGCTGTTTGCACCACCCTCTGTAGTGCTGATGTGAGGGTCATTGTAAAACCTTTCTCGTGCACATCAGAAAAGTCTGTTGTGGATTTTGATTTGTATTTTAAAATATAATTTACTTACAGAAACTATCTTTTTGTCACGTTCAGCTTATTTGAACAGATTATTTATCATCTGCTTCCAGAATTCTGTTATTTCAGTCCACGTCCTCTACCAGTATTCTGCCTCTTACATTAGCTCAAAGCTACTCAAGTACTTAGTGTTTTTTTTTTGGGGGGGGGGGGGGGGTTCATGAAATCCTCATGTTTTCTGTCACTCGGCAGTAACTGTCCTTAAAGTGTCATGTATTTCAGAATGCTGATGTCAATTTACAAACTTTATTGTTCCATTTTAGGTGATAAAGGAGGAAAAGTTTTGATTTTTTTATCAGCAGTTTCCACAGTTTTCCTAGCTAAAGTCACAGTCTCTCTTATCTTCCCCAGCCTACACACAGTTCACAACATCCTGTGAGCGTTGAAATGTTTCTGGACTTCTAGACCTCTATTTGTCCTCCTCTTTCAGATACTACTTTTATTTCAGATTGCCAAAAATGTGCCTTAAAAATCTTTACAGTGATTTCAGAGCTTTCCCCTCGTTTGGTTATTTTACCCTTTCAGCGGGTTTCGCAGCTAATGATTGAGTTTAAATTTGACAAGAGCTGTGATATTTTCTTCACCTAGTATTATTGCCTTTGAACAAGTTAATCACATTTTTTGGAGGTTGGTAAAAGTCATCATGACTGCTAAGACTGCAACATTCTTATTCCTAAGTGGTGGAAAACAACCTTGAGGAAAAATCTCTTCAATCCACATATTATGATCAATTTGAACAAATGTGGGGTTTTTTTTTAACCAAACTCTTTGCCAAGTTTTAATAATACGATGACATTTATAAGACGAAAACAGGAATAGAAAGTTTATAGTAATGATTTAATTTGCAAGTTTGTAAAAACAATCCATTGCTAATTTCTGAAGACAGTTTAGAAGAGAAAATTACAAGACACTGTTCTAAAAAAGTAAATTTTTATCAAAACGTACACTTTATTTTGTCTTGAACTGCAGAATATTTAATTTTTTGTAGTAATGCAACAATAAAAAATAAGTTGCTATATATGGTTTGTAAAAAAAAAGATATAAAATAGTACAACAAACCAGGTAAGACCAGCACAAAAAAAACATTAGCCATCACTTTAATCCCACTTTCTGCTCAGAGTCCTGCACTCATTACCACTGAAAACCATCTTGAACAGCAATACTCCCCAGTCTCTTACTCTAAAAGAACATCTATTGCAATTTGGTGGTAATAACACTTTTCACGTCATGGCCAAGAAGCAACTACAAGCTTGGAAGGAGCGTTCACAGGGGGCTGATGAGAGGAAACACTGAATCTTTGCAGCCTTGTGAGACAGTTGGCAGAATCTGTAACACAAAAACATCAAGGGTGGCTGTAGGTAAGTACAGATTTAGCAGCTCAAATGTCAATACACTGCACTAGATATCTGATATGTTTTTTAACACTCTTCTTCAAACTCCCTCAGTTTTAAGTGCTGGATTTTTAACTCTCCCTCTGTTGCAGCTCTGCTTCTTTCCCATAGAAGCTCCATCAAGGCTTAAAGCACCTGGGATGAAATGCATCAAAGAAGCTTTTGTGGACAAAAGGGAGTGTTGGGGGGGAAAAAAGAGGGGAAAGAATATAAAGCATGGCTTGAAAGCAATGAATGGGCAACAAGGATATAAAATGGCCTCGGATCCAACAGAAGCTCATTTCATATTCCGCTCAGTCACGTCTGGCAAACAGCAACCTCAGGTAATAGACCTTATGTTAATAACGTGAGTTTTCTCTTTTTAGAAAAACAAAAGTACGCACAGGCCATTATTCTAACCTGGTCCTTCCCTCCTGCCTTGGGATGTTTGAGGTTTTCTTCTACAGACGTGTGCTGGTATTGTTGTGTGTGGCTGTGAAAGCTTGATTAGACAAGCTTCTCCATAATCTCAACAGGCCTGGCACTGATGATTTCATTTGCCCTACTATATAATGCCACAAAGCAGGACCTTGCTCATTATCTAAAACCCCAGGTGCCGTGGGAGTAATTGGGCAGAATTGTGTTTGTTTCAAAGCTCCGGCTTGGATTCATTTGGGAGGTCTGTTCTCTATGCAGTCGCCTGCCTCAGCTCAGAGGTGGCTTTTCATAATTGTGCACCTTCTTTTGTTGCAACATCCAAGAAATAACACCATGTAGAGAAATTCTAAATAAAGGTGTTGCGTTTCTTGAAAGCATTCAGTTCAATTCAGAAATAATTTATTAATACCAAAAGGGAAATAAATGTTGTAACTCATCATCCTGGTTTCATTAAAGAGTTGTTCTAGATGCTGATGGCTGTGGGCAGGAAGTGGATCTGAAGAAGCCTCTGACTGAAGACACTCTGTTGTTGTATGACAGTCTGATGAAGAGGATGCTGAGGGTTGTCTATAATGTTCTTCATTTTATGAAGAATCCTTCTTTGTACAATCATCTCCAAAGGTTCTAGAGAAGTCCCCAGAACTGAGCCAGACTTCTTTATGAGCTTGTTGATCATTTTTAAGTCACTTGTTCTGGTGCTGCTCCCCCAGCAGATGATGGCAGAAGAGATAGCGCTCTCTACAACAGACTTATAAATGATATGCAGCATCTTGCTGCAAACACTGAAGGACTTAAGTTTCCTCAAGAAGTACAGTCTGCTCTTCCCTTCTTGTAGATGGCTTAAATATTGCATTTCCAGTCCAGTCTGTTGTCCAGGTGAACCCCAAGGTATTTATACTTCTCCACCACCTCCACTTCTCCCATGATGGACATAGGGTTGGACCTGTTCCTGTTTCTCCTGAAATCTACAATCATCTCCTTTGTTTTGTTCACATTCGAGACGAGATGATTGTTTCCACAGTGCCACAAAGCGGTCCACCAGTTCCCTGTACTCAGCTTCTTGTCCATCTCTGATAGCTCCGACCATTGCAGAGTCATCTGAATATTTCTGCAGATGACAGGAGTCTGTTTTGTACTGGAAATCTGAGGTGTGCAGATGCATGCATATCACCTGTCACCTTTCAAATGAGTCTTAAGCTAGGATCATCTCACAATGTGAAATGACCTGGTTATTTGGTCAACCCTTAAAAATAACCTGAGCAATCTCATGCAAAAATAAAATCTCACATGACTGTTGTAATCTGTGTTGTAAATGACTGTCACCCACTTTAAAGGTGTGTATATATAAACCTGCCACACCAACTTTGAGCTGAACATCTGTAAACATTTTCTGATATCTAGCAATTTTGTGTAGGCTGACTATCAGTGGCAGCCATCTTGAATTGGGCTGAGTTAAAAATTAATCAGTTGTAGGTCTGTCCATAATTACTTACTGAGAATTTCTTTGAAATTCATTTGGTGGTTTATGAGATATTTAGCTAACAATCAAACGGGGTTGACACTAGCAGTTACTGCTGAGTTGTTTTGTGTTGCGCTCAGTTTATCTTGGGGCGATGCTCAGCTTCTACCACACCAATCTTTAGCTCAGTGAAGGTAGGAACGTAGACTGCCCGGTAAACAGAGAGCTTTGCCTTACATGTCAGCTCCTTCTTCACCACAACGGACTGGTGCAGAGTCCACAATATTGCAGACGCTGCACCAATCCGTCTGTCAATCTCACCCTACATTTTTCCCTCACTCATGATGAAAACCCCGAGATACTCGAACTCCTCCACTTACCATACCATACCATACCAATTTATTTATATAGCACTTAAAACAGCAACAAGGCCAACCAAAGTGCTGTTGAGGGAGAACCTCACCCTCAACCTGAAGAGAGCAATCCACCCTTTTCCGGTTGAGGACCACGGCCTCAGATTTGGGTGCTGATTCTCATCCCAGCTGCTTCGCACTCAGCTGTGAACCACTCCAGTGAAAGCTGAAGATCATGGCATGATGACGCCAACAGGACCACATCATATGCAAAGAGCAGAGATGGAATCCCTCCGCCCCCTGGCTGCACTGAGAAATTCTATCCATAAAAGTTATGAACAGAATCGTGACAACGGGCAGCCCTAGCAGAGTCCAACTCCCACCCTGAAGGGGTCTGACTTACTACCGGCAATGTGAACCAAACTCTTGCACCACTTGTACAGGGACCGAACAGCCCGTAACAACAGACTCCCAATCCCATACTCACGGAGCACCCCCACAATGTATTCCAAGGAAAACAGTCAAATGCCTTCTCCAAGTCCACAAAAACACATGTAGACTGGATGAACAAACTTCCATGACCCCTCGAGGACCCTAGTGACTGTAAAGAGCTGATCCAGTGTAGAGATGGTATCGGAAAAAAACTTCTGGATCGGGTATTGTGACAATGTGACCGATCTGGGCAGATCTATTCACTCTCTGTGCTCTGAGTGAAGTCATGCGCTAGCGAACCTACCGCACAGATTGTTTTCAAAATGGAGCGAGCGAAAAGATCAACCATCTGGAACTATTTCACACTACCTCAGGCAACACATTCGACAGCTACGTGCAATATGCACAGCGACCGTTCCAAAAGGTGTCATTAAAACCTCCAGTTATAACACTACCAACTTAATCAAGCATCTCCAGAGATTTCACCCTAAAGAGTACGCTGAGTTTGTTGAACGGAATTCAGCAATCAGATCGATATTGACCGATACTTACCAACAGATGTCGGTATCAGTATAGGAAGGGGAAAAAGTGGATTGGTGCATCCCTAGTCCAGTGTTCCACGGCCAGGACAGAATCCACATTGTTCCTCCTGGATCTGAAGTTCAACCAACGATTGGACTCTTTTGTTTAATACATCCCAGCTTCATTATGTTGCTTGTTTTGGGTCAATTGCAAATCCTCATATGTGGGATAAGAGGAGCAAAGCAGGGTGGGCGGGGCCACATATGCAATTGCTGCACAATACGCCTCAGCGCTACACTCTCTTTTCACAGTCTGATTAACTTCTGCACTCTGTTTTCTTTTCCTCATCCTCAACAGTAAACTTATTGCTTCTTCCTGTACAAGTAGAAAGAAAAGCTTTGCAGAGAGTGGTGAAGGCTGCACAGAAGTCTGTTGGAGTCAGTCTCCCCACCATCACAGACATTTACACCTCTAGATGCAGGAAGAGGGCCACCTGCATCATGAAGGACCACACTCACCCAGCACACACACTTTTTGCCCCGCTCTCCTCAGGCAGAAGGTTAAGGAGCATTCAATGTAGAACCACTAGACTGAGGAACAGCTGAATCTCTAACCAGAATAATCACTGTGAAGAATCACATCATGTTGCTGCTGATCTGTTTCATGTTGCTGCTGATCTGTTTCCTGTTGCTGCTGATCTGTTTCATGCTGCTGTGTTCATTCATACTCATCTGCTCACACAGACTCATGTTCGTGCTGCTGTTCGACATAATGCTTTTATGCTATTAGCTTAGTGTATTATTTAATTGATGTTTTTCCTAGTTCATATCTTAGATCTTATTACTGTTTTTCTTTTACATTTTATTGTTGGATGTAACTGGGACCCTGCGTACATAATCTCGTTCCACCACATGTACCACATGAGATGTGAATGACAAATAAATCTCTCTGAATTTCTGAAGTAGATTAACACAATTTTATATTGTGCATTCTTATTTAGCTGTATTTTTTTCTGTATGATTCGTTAAACTGTTTTACAGCCTGAGCCGGCCCACCCATCAAGCACATAATTTTGCCCAAATTTCAGGTCAGGTCGAGTCGGGCGCAAGCCAGAAATCCTTACCTAAAAGCTCTAATCCTGTTTAACCAAAGAATGCTTCAAGATAGAAATATATATATATATATATACTGTTTTTTTTTTTTTTTTTTGTTTTGTTTTTTATCCGCAGCACGGTGGCGCAACTGGTAGAGCTGCTGCCTCTCAGCGAGCAGGTCCCCGGTTCAAATCCCGGTCCGGGGGCCTTTCTGGGTGGAGTTTGCAGGTTCTCTCCGTGCATGCGTGGGTTTTCTCCGGGTACTCCGGTTTCCTCCCACAGACCAAAAAACATGCATGTTAGGCTAATTGGTAACTCTAAATTGTCCCTAGGTGTGAGTGAGAGAGTGAATGGTTGTTTGTCTCGTTTGTCTCTATGTGGCCCTGTGATGGACTTGCGACCCGTCCAGGGTGTACCCCGCCCCTCGCACAGTGATTGCTGGACATGGGCACCGGCGACCCCTGTGACCCAAAAATGGAATAAACGGGTAAAGAAAATGGATGGATGGATGGATGGATGTTTTTTATCCAGTGAAGCAGTGATGGACAGACTTTAATCAAACTGGCCATAAAATGAAACCACAATAATAAAAAAAATTAAAAATATCAACAAAACTTCTCTAGTCTGATCAGCTACTGCACAGAATCTGAGCAATCTTGGACCATTTATACAACATTATTTTTCCCCTCAACCAACTACAAAACGCAACTTTCCATCAAATATTTTTATGTTGCCGGCCTCCAAGAATCCCTTCTTGTCGATTTCTGAATGTAAAATATGAAAATATTAAAATGTTTGCTAGAGAAGTGTGCTCATTAAAGGCCCTTTGTCTCACAGGTAACTAACATATTGTCATGTTCTGAAAAACGTAATAATAACAAGTTTGACTGGAGCAAACTGCACAGCAGTGTTTTACATAATCTATTATATTACATGTAATCAAAAGTACTTTCACAGATGAAAACAAAAGGGCGTGTAAAAGCATCTTTACTGGGATACGTGTGGAGGTTTTGCACACCACTTAAGCATCTCTAGGACAGCTTTACAATCTGATTTGCCACAGTAAATTGTTTACAGACTGGGAATCGGCAGCAAAAGCAAACACGCGACACCCTACACTGATTGTAGCCCGTGTTTATCAGTGCATCTGCTTTGGAAGGCTCGGTGGAATCATTAGAAGCCAACATTGCTGCTGCTCCTCTGGTTTAAAAGCTATTCTCTCAGTGAGCCACCACAAATGTCTCTTCTTTAATTTGCTTGAAAACCAATGCCACGTTTATTCAACACTGTCCTGCTGAACCACTGATAGGGTTTCTTTCAGCACAATGGCAATACTTTATTTTTAAAAACCCCTTGGAGACAATTGGCGGTGGAAATTGCTCGCAGGTGCGTACTATAAAATAGTAACAAGGACAGACGGACACAAAGCGCTGTTTGGGTGCTGTGTTCATGAAAGGCCAAGCCGCTGATTGAGCTGTCACATTCACAGATGCAGTAATAAAACTAAGCAGGGCAATTACTGTAGATGGAAGGATGGGGGGGGCACCCACAATATGTCCTCCCCTAAAATGCCCTGATGGGAAACGATGAGACTAAGCAAATGTATCTGCCTGTAATAAGTCTGGGGGTGAAAAAAAGCACTAATGGGTCCACTGTTCTGATGAGCAGAGCTGCATCTCGGTGGATGGTAATAAATCTGTGCAACTTCCTCTTTTTTTCCTTCCTGTTTCAGGCTTTCTCATCATAGTGCCCTTGTTGGAATATTAAAGCACAGCACTACTATTAAAAAGCACTTACCAACATTTTTTTTTTTTTTTTTTTAGCAGAGGGTAGATCAAAAACAGGATTTGAAAAAAAAAAAAAAAAAAAAATCTACTACCTGCATGTGTAGTGTGAAGGGTAACCTTGTAATTTCACTTGTTTAAATAACCACATTGCCATCTAGTGGACAAACCGGATAACTTGAGAATTTAGTTGTAAAGTTTGTACATTTTTATTCTAACCTGTTTCACAGCACATTACACTTAATGTAAACTCCCAGAAAATATTGCTAAAATTAGAAACATCTACAAACGATGCAGAAAACATGGTTGATGCATTTGTCCCGTCTAGACTGGACTATTGTAATGGTTTGTTATCTGGGTGTCCAAATACTTCTTTAAAAAGTCTTCAGTTGAGCCAAAGTGCTGCTGCCAGAGTCTTAACTGGAGTTAGTGGGCGAGATCATATCTCTCCAGTTTTTGCTTCTCTCCATTGGCTCCCTGTCAAATCCAGAATAGAATTCAAAATCTTACTTCTAACGCCGGGTTGCTGTTGATGCGTCGTATTGTTTTACATCATTAGTGTTTAGTGTATATCTTAGATCCTCATATTCTGTTTCTTTTTATACTTTATATTTTTGCTATTGGGGGAGCATGGTGGCGCAACTGGTAGAGCTGCTGCCTCTCAGCGAGCAGGTCCTTGGTTCAAACCCTGGTCCAGGGGCCTTTCTGGGTGGAGTTTGCATGTTCTCTCCGTGCATGCGTGGGTTTTCTCCGGTTTCCTCCCACAGACCAAAAACATGCATGTTAGGCTGATTGGTAACTCTAAATTGTCCCCAGGTGTGAGTGAGAGAGTGAATGGTTGTTTGTCTCGTTTGTCTCTATGCGGCCCTGTGATGGACTTGCGACCCGTCCAGGGTGTACCCCGCCCTTCGCACAGTGATTGCTGGACATGGGCACCAGCGACCCCCGTGACCCAAAATGGAATAAACGGGTAAAGATAATGGATGGATGGATGGATGGATGGATGGATTTTTGCTATTGTTGTAACTGGGACCCAAAGTACATAATTTCATTCCACCTCATTTACATGTGATGCAAATGACAATAAGCTTGAACTTAACCTAAAAAGCCCTCAACAACCTAGCTCCATCTTATATTACAGATCTTATTGTTCCATATTTTCCCAACAGAGCACTTCACTCTCAGACTGCAGGCTTACTTGTGGTTCCTAGAGTTTCCAAACACAGAATGGGAGGAAGATCTTTCAGTTCTCAGGCTCCTCTCTTGTGGAACCAACTTCCAGTTTCTGTCCATGAGGCTGACACATTGTGCAGTTTAAAGACTTTCCTTTTTGATGAATCCTATAGTTAGGGTTGGCTTGTTATACTGCTATAGGCTTAGACTACTAGAGGACAAATTGACCCAATTTCCTTAGATGATTAGCTAAAATTGAATAGTTTTCATTTGATACCATTTCTATCTTAACAAGTGATTCTTGACCTGCCATTGTGTATCTGTTCCTACCAAACCCAGCCGGTCGAAGCAGATGGCCACTTGTCTTGAGCCTGGTTCTGCTAAAGGTTTCTTCGTCATGAGGGAGTTTTTCCTTTCCACTGTTGCCTTCATGCTTGCTCAAGATGAGAGTTCTGCAATGGAGTTAAACTCAAAGCAGTCTGCTCCTCAAATAAATAATGTTAAATTATTGTTTTTATATATGAATATTTCTGTTCAGTGCCCTGAGATGACTTCTGTTGTGACTTGGGAGTTAGATAAATAAACTGAATGGAACAAAGATTGCAAAGAGATATTTTAAAATTGTAGGTGCTGAAGATTCAGAAGTCTATTGTTTCTTTAACTGCATATCCCTGGACTTAAAATAGACCAATGACATCAAAAAATAAAAATTGGGATTTATTAATTAAAAACCTTTTCTTCTACATTTTGACAAACCTTTGTGTTTCAAATTGAACTTTCAATCAAATTGAATCAATAATGATGGTATAAAACCTTTTAAATTAGAAACTTATCAATAACTTCTAAGCTTTCTTGTATTTCAGGGCTAAAAATAAAAAGAAAGCTACAACGATCCTGACTGTTTTAGGGTTATGTTTTAATACTGGAGACAATCACATCACTGATTTTCCTCAGTTACAAAGCAAATGAAAGGTACTTCTGTAAAAAAAAAAAGAAAAAAAAGCAATGTTTTAGACATTAACTTTATTATTAGTTGTGAAAACTAAAAATAAAAAAAGCTGTGGAGCTCAGCTGCAACAGTTTTGTTTGGATATTTTACAGTATAGAAGGCAGCACATCGGACAGATTGTTTTCCTTGTGCTCTTCTTTACATCGGGCTTTGTCCATTGGGGTTTGGTCCTAGAGACCTGGGCCTCCAGCAAATATGAGCTCGAGGGCAGCCTGGATGTCACCATCTGTGGCCTGCAGCGCCCTCAGCATCAGCTCTTCATCCTGTATCCCCATGTCTCTGAGCTGCTGCAGCTGAGACTGCCAACGGCTCTGGCAAACACAGAAAGTCAGAATCAGAAAAGATAATCCTTTGTGCAAACCCCACCTGGTTACCGTTATGCATACGACTACCCCCGCCAGGCACTGAACACACACTGGGGGCTTCCGATAGTTTGCTCACCTGGAGACCTGACATGTTGGAGGCCTGCAGAGCTTGCTGTAGAGCCTGGCTGAAGAGATCATTACTGACTGGTGTGCCAGCTGGCATGGGGGCTGAACCACTGGAGGGGTCCACCTTCAAAGAAAAAAAAGTAGCAATTAGCAAAACCATGCAGCAAGGAGTCGCACTTTTTTATCCAGACAAGCAGAATTATCTCAATAAAATCTCCTCCAGCTGAGTTCTCAGTTTATATGTGCTGGCTCACCTGATTTGCTGTCGTTGGTGTAACAGCGCTACTGTCGGGCGTGCTAGCGAGGGCCAGCGCAGTTGCTAGCTCACTTTGTGTTATAGGTCGAGGGCCTGTTGCTCCGCTGTGGCCCAGAGACATGGGACGAATCCCTGCTGAGAGCCCACCTCGGTTAGAAGGACCTGCTGGGCTCCCCTGGTAAAGACGATCAAGCACACAAGACAGTCAGGATGTAGGCACCAGGAGGTCTTCAGTGAGCGGGGTTTGCTGCTGGTTGTGAACTTACAGACTGGAACTCTTCCTCGTCGTCTGACATACCTTCAAACATGAAGCCTCCTGACAAAAAGCAGTTCAAAGAACAGTTTGGACAATAACCTTCACCGTATGTTTTGCGCTTCTGTGAACTCAGCCTGTGTTCGGTGATCTCACCTGGCATGTCGCTGTAGGAGCTGGCAGAAACATTGCGAGAAGAGCTGGCGCTGGACTGAGCAGGCATACTGCCTGCCACCGAGTGCAGGACCAAGATGATGGCGTTGACCAGGGCCGGGTGTGAACCGATCAATCTTTTAGACAGACAAGAAGAGGAAAGATCATTTTTCTGAGTGTCCCTGCACTATATTTCTACATTATTTGTCACGGGAGCTGAAAATACACAATACACTCACATGTCAAGCATGTTGGGGTCTGTGAACTGCACAAATAGGTCTTTATCTTGAAGAACTCCTATGGGTTTGTTTTTAGACGGAAATATTAAAATTAACGCATTTTACATTGCAGAGTTAGTTATATAGGGATTTCAGCAGTCTTACCTAAAGCTATGGGGTCCGATCTGAGCCCGGGTGTGGCTACAATGATCTGATCCAGAGACTCTTTGTTTGTCAGCATTTTATAAACCTACAAGTTGGAAACAAAAGATAACAGCTGATAATTAATTTACTACATTAAAAAAAAAAAAAAAAAGATCCTAATCACTCAAGCCAACACAATCTATCAAGCTTTATTAAGTGAACTTGCTCCTGCTAATGGTGATCTTTGACCAGCCTTTAGCTGTCGGGGGTCCTGTTCACACACAGCTCTGAAAAGCATCAAGGGTGATATAATCAGAAGTAAACATCTGTGAACATGTGTGTGACAGGAGGAGAGAAGCCCAGTTGTTCGAGCCAAATGGTCTCCAAGCCAAGAAAAGTCATCCAAATGTTCGAAAGCAGAAGAACCTCACTCACAGCCATGGACATTTTACTGGAAGTGTTTCACTCAGTCAGTTCTGAGACGTTTGATGTTTCGAAAAGGTGAAACAAAAATAACTTTAAAAAAAATCCATCCATCCATCTTTACCCGCTTTTTCCATTTCAGTTTGTATTTATTTATTTAATTTTATTTAACCTTTATTTATACAGGTAGTCTCGTTGAGGCACAAGGACTCATTTTCAAGAGAGACCTGTTTGGGAGCAGATGGTAAGGGTCTTGCTCAAGGGCCCAGAGTGGGGCAGGTGTGGGCGCTTCACCTTTACCACCAACGTTTAGATGTTGTCAGTCAAATGTTTCAGAACACCACCTAGACAAGGTGCACCTGCACGGTGTTCACAAATTCAAGCCCAAAAACAATTGATAATTGAACTGTAAAGGTAGATTATCTAAAAATAACATGTTCAGTAAAATATTTTTCGCATAACAATAAGCGCAACTTAAGCTTTTTAACAAAAGCTAAAAAAAAAAAAAACCTCTCACAACAACAACAACAACAACGAGATCCGTGTTTTACTGCATGTTTGGAACAAAGTTTAGAAGAAATGCCAAATTGAGGGTTTTAATGTTAATTTTTTGTTACAAATAAATCTAATCTTATTGTAAAACTGTCTTCTGGCATCAGTAATGTTCTGCAGGGATCAAGAAATTCCACAGGTTCCAACTCCTCCCTGATTATTCCCAGTATTTCCACTTCAAAACAGAGATGGAAGGACTGGGCAGGGCTGTATTGCACAAAAACACATTGATTTACTACTGAGGAGTTTTGGACATAAAAATCAGCCAAAACTGAACATCAATAACATTTGATGATGCAATCTCCTAATTCTGGTGCTGTAAACAAACCCAGTGAGATGCACTCAGACTTTACTCTCTAATATCACTGTTGCTAAATTTGCAACTTTGTTGCTGGATTTCAATATGTCGACTTTTTGAACAAACTGTCAGTGTTACCTGATGAAGAAAGGAACATTCATCCCATAAATATGCTGACGTTCTTCACTTCTCTTTGTTTTAATCTTTATGTGGTTTCAAAATCTGTGCACGCTGGTTAAAATGTAGTTAATTGGTCAAACTTAGATTAGCATCTGTGACTACCGGTAGTTAAAATCAATGAGAACAGCTTTGTGGTAAATTCAAATACAGCAGAACACTTTATGGGAGCCTCTTTCTTTGAAAATACCAAAACTTACAATATATTAGTCATTTAATTTAGTTTAAAACAACTAAGGTAAGAGTTCTGGTTTGGTTGAGAAATTTTCTGCCGTTCCTCTTTAAGATAATAACGTTCCAACATCATCCGTTATTTGTCCAATTATTAACATACACAATAAATTATTTCTAGCATGTTATGGTCCATTTTTTGTACATTTCAGTTTCATTTGACAGTTTTTTGGTCAGTTGTTTACATTTTGTTTAATCTATTCCTAGGCCTGTCACGATAAAAAAATTTTGTTGGGCGATTAATTGTCTCAAAAATTATTACGATAATATTGTTTGAAATTTGACAATAATTAGTATTTATTGTCAAATGTAAGAAGAAATGTTTGCTATTTGTTTTGCGCGTAGTACATTTTTTCAACCACCGGATGGCAATATAAGACTGTTTGAACCGAAGGGTGGATAGTGAGGGAGCGAGCAGCGTGTCTCTAAGAAAAATGGGAGTGAGGCCCCTTGACGTGACATGGGCTGTCTCTCTTCGGTTCTCAAAATGGTGGACACTCGGTGTGATTTGAACTCTTTAGCATAGCATTTTTCACACAAAGCTTTTAATTCAGGTCTCTTTTGTAAAGGAGTCCTCGAGGCTCAATGGGATTAACCTGTCTAAATAAAGGTTGAATGAATTTTAAAAAATCAGTAAACAAGTTCTCAGCTTCGTTTTGCTGAGAAAAACAACTTGTTAGACGAAGGCACGGGTTTCAACCGTGAATTTTGGAGCTTCGACAAGACGGAGGTTTGTTCCCCGAGGTCAGCCTGTTAGCTTAACTCGTAGCTTAGCTTCTCACCTTAGCTGCTTTTAACAATCCAAAAACGCAATTTTGGATCGTTAAAATAGAATTTAAAGAGAGAAGAGAAAGGGAGGGGTCAGTAAAGTGCATCGGAGTTGAGCCTTTTGTCATCCGGTGTTTTCAGTAGAAAGAAAGAGACACAAAGAAACGATAAAGCCAATAAATGAAAATGAGGTTGATAATTTTTATTTATCATGCGATTAATTAATTTATTGTTTATCGCGACAGGCCTTTCTATTCCTCTTTTTCAACAACCTGAGCCTTAAGACAAAGCAGATGTTCCCATGTCTGATCTGCTGCTAAAACAGCAGGACATAAATTGTCCACTTCATTTGAAGTCACCACTTGATGCCAACAACAAACAGCTGCTGCTCTCTCTCTCTTTTATTCATGATGTGCAAAATATACTTTTAAAAGAAACAGTAAATGTTACCAGGTCTTGTTAATTATGCAGCTTGACTGAACTGTAGAAGAACCCAAGCAGATACGTTTGTTACTAGTCCTCAGCACAGACCTAACAACACGCACAGCTTTTCTGTGGTCAGTGCACAACAATCTGACGTCACCGTATCTGTATGTTGCTGCAGCTGTTGTGCAACCAGACTGCAACAGGACAGGAGTGAGATCTTAGGCATACAAAGAACCTTCTCTTGGACAAACATTAATTTGTCTTGAAGTTTTTATAGATTTCTCTGTTGTTCTGCATTACACCAGATATACATTGATGATTTTTTCCAAAAATATGCACACAAGTCAACTCTAAATGTGTGTGCAGCACTTGCAAACGTGCCAAGTGAAACTCTAAGTATAGAGCCGGTAGTTACACCTAAACAATGCACTGGTCAGTGAGCAGTAGTTTTGAGAATAAGGCTTAAATAACAAGTTTGGCTTGTAAATACAACATTCAGACCTAGTCATGCATACTTGCTGCAAACAGTAGAGGGACACAGAGTGCAGCAGTGAGCTGTGGTGGTAACTTCATAGATAATTCAATCAATTCAATTCAAATATACTTTATTAATACCAAAGGGAAATTATTTGTGTTGTAACTCGTTATCCTCATTTCATTAAGAGACGTTATAGATACGGATGGCTGCAAACAGGAAGGATCTCTTGTAAAGATCCATCCCACAGCGGATCCTAAGAAACTGGCTGCAGATGCTGTCCGATCCGTCCACCCAGACTCGGCTGGTCTCTCGGTTCCCAGGGGCTGTAGGACCGCCCGAATGCTGGGACGAACTCCTCCCAGAGCGATGGCCACTCCTCCCAGCAGTCTGCCAAGCTCCTTGTTGCTGCGGACAGCCAACTGTAGGTGCCGAGGGACGATCCTGTCCTTCCACTGTCATGAGCCGTGTTTCCTGCTAGTTCCAGGATCTCAGTGGTCAGGCACTCGAGCACAGCTGGCAGGTAGATGAGAATGCATCCACAGAACATCCTTTTCAACTCATTTGAGATTTGGGGCTGTAGTTGAGATATTATTTGAGCTTTTGAGATGCAGTGTTTCCCCTACCATTATACAGGCGGGGTGCCCCACTCCGTCAACAGAACTGAGCCCCCCGCCTACCAAACTGAACTTGCCCCTCCAACCCCCACCCGGCACTGACACATCACTAAGCTAGCGGCTCAAAATACAGGCTCTCTAGCTCAAAAGCCAAAGGCAGCACTCACATTGCCTCGTCCCACAAGCTGAACACCCCCCACCCACGTTCAAAAACTGTTAGTACAAGCTGCGCTCAGACATGTCTCCATCCCCCCATCAGCAAAAATCAAGGATGAGATGAGCACCCCGCCATGGCAAGCTAACTAGGGGAAACACTGAGATGTTAGTCAGCTGCTTGGTTATAGAAAACTGTCTTGTTGCCATGGTTACGTATCATAACAAATGTCCAAAACTAAAAAAGTTTCAGTCAAAATCCTTCCAGCTGCACAGCATCCGATACCAGAGGAAACAATCATCCAAAAAAATGTGATTTGCATCCAGAAAAAGAGGAATTAAAGTTTCCAAAAGCAAAATCTCAGAATGAAATCACCCAAACAGCAGAACTAAAGGATTGTCAGATATTTACACAGATTGCCAAAATATTAGGAGAGAGAAAAAACCCATAAGAACATCAGATGAAAAACCATCATGCTTATTCATTTTGACTAAAACCAAAATATTTAAAAATGCAAAAAAAGGTGTAAATGCAGTAGCTAATGTAAGGGTTCGGCTACTCACAGAGTCTCTGTAGGCAGAGTTGAGAGAATGAAGCGCAGCATGAAACACCCTGAACTCCCTGGCTGCAGTCGCTCTGTTTACAGGCTCTACAGAGGAAAACACACATACGCTTTCAGAGTCTGGCTTTCTCTTAATGTACAGCTGAATCGTTTTCTGTATTTAAGAGAAACACGAGAACTCACAGACCTGGACTGTTCTCTGGCTCTGGCCACGTTTTTTTGAGAATATGTAAAGTGGATCCTGGCCGAATCCCACAGGCATCCAACGTAAGGTCATCCTTTAGCTTCCGGCCACAGTGAACCAACTCTGATGAAAGCAGACACAGACAGGACATTTAGGGGTAATTTACGCAGATACAGTGTTTACTATGATGATAGACAGCAGAACAACACACACGCCTCATTCACATTTTATTTCTGTTGCTGACAGACCTATTAGTTCAGGGTCTGGGACAGAATCTGGGAGCTGAGCTGCAACAAGCTGCTTCAAGGTGGCCACTCTGTATCCTCCAGGGGGGACATCTCCTGGCATCATCTCTGGGAAGTGGAAGGTGGACTTGGGCCGATCCACCAGCTTCAGAGAAAGGTGCCAGTCTGTCATTTCTTACTGTTACGCAAAAAGAGAAACATAATCTCAGCATTGTTCGACATATATTAGTAAAACAAAAGCCGAACTTCATGGGTCTTGATTAGCTCAAAGTACAAGGTTAAATTTGTGCGCCGGTACATGTTTGATGATAGCTTTTAACAACGTAAATATATCAGAAACAACCTAGAATAATACGCTACTAATAGATTTACACACGCTTACGGATGTTGACGCTTGTAAAACAGTTTACCCGGCTAGCTTCCTAGCGTTTGCTAAAAATAAACAAATACATACGCGTTTTCACTTCTACACGTGAAAATTTTACATGACGTAAGTTATTGGGATTCAGTGTTTATTCTTAAATAACATAAAAAACAGATTTCGTAAACTAAAGCCACTTTAACGGAGGGACTAATAGCCAAACAAACGCGCACCCACCGTATTTTTTGACAGGCAATTCACTTCCTGCTTGTGATCACGTGGCCTACGTTGCGTTTATGTCCTTCAGTTCAGCCACGGATTTTTAAAAAAAAGAACTGGTTACTTTTGTAGGATTTTCTAAGTTTTTCCAAATATATATTTTTTAATACATCCCGGTTCGTTTAAAAGTAAGTTGTCTACATTAACTTCCCCCATTTATTTGATCTAGGTTTTGGAAAGGGCTAAAGACTGTTTCTCATCTATCCTGCTATATAAATAAACTGAACTGAACCAAATTGCTTGAATCTATCATTTATTTCATTCAACCTTTTTTAGACAGGTAAATCCCATTGAGTCTCGAGGACTCATTTACAAGAGAGACCTGATTTAAAAAAAGAATTATGATAACAATGGACAACAGCGACAACAATAGACAGTTATAAAAAGGCATACAGATTTTTTTTTTAGTTTACAGTTTACAATCAGTTTACAAAAACCTTAATACAGTGCGTAGTATAGTGTCTTATCATGAACAGTTCAGCTCCCTGTAGAGACTGGGAAAAACCCAGATTTCCCGACGAAAGATGGACTTGCTATTCCCCTGGACCAAATTATATTTAGAGGCAATCATC
>NC_056499.1:23098471-23103450 GCF_014905685.2 Nematolebias whitei | reverse complement strand
ATAATATAATATAATATAATATAATATAATATAATATAATATAATATGATGTATTAAGCATTAGCCTGAACATGAGTCTGTTGAGAGCAGATGGGGATGATTTTAACAGCTTACGGGTAAGAAATAAGCAACGTAGATACTCAGCAGCACAGATACAATGTCAAATCTCCTATTAAAGTGTCATTACAGTGATTTTCCTGTTTAGGGATTTATGTGTCTAATTGCTTCAGGGTATAAGCTGTTCCTCAATAATTCCTGCCGTTCCTGCTGTAATTATTACTTATCCTACAAAGAAAAAAAAAAAAACAGGTCATGGTAAAATATTTCAAAACTATTCGACAGATGACAATAACTGAAGTAAACATTAACATAAGTTGAGAAATGAGAGCTCAAACGTTACTAAATGTGTATTGCCAATATTATTAATCAATTTATTACTGTCAATACAAGTATTAGGACCCTAAAAAGCATGGCGTTTAGTGCAGGTGTATTGATTTGAGCTCAGAAAGCACACAGAAAATAAATGAACATCACAAACTGTATTGTAAAGTGTACAGAGTCGTGAACAAATGTAAATATGAATAGCTTGAGCCTTTTGGAAGCGCCTGTGTGTTCACGAAACAGTTAACCAGTGTGGGGTCGGTGACTTGGACATAGACATATTTACGTAGACGTCTCATTGAGCGTTGAATGTACGTCGACGTTGCCGCCATATTGGATGTGGCAAAAGTGAAGCGAAAGGAGAAGATGCCTGATTCATTGAGAGTGGCATAACGGAAAAAGCTGTTTTTCCAAAGTTTATAACTTACACACATGCACACAGACTGCACATATTGATGAATCGAAATCAGTTAAATGTGAATGTTAATGCTCTTTATTCAGAAAACCCACGTCACAGCTACATTTCAGGATTTGGTTATTATAGACAGATTAAATGAAGAATTTTTTAAACGTTTTTAATCACCACAGTAATAGTGTTATACATGTTAGTAGTTGTAAACACAAAAAAGAATAGGCTGCATAAAAGGAAGAGGCAGGTAAAAGATGTATGGATGCGTGGTTTAGATGCTTAAAATAACCTGTATAAATAAAGGTTGACTGAATTATGTGAATGTTGTGTGTTTCCTTGACTGATGAAGCCTTCTGGATGGAAGGTGACACGTTTCAGAAAAAAAAAAAAAAAAAAAAGAAACTGTCCAGATGACCTGATTGAAAATTGTTGGATTGTATACCTGGATTATTGAACATGGACTTTTTTGGTTGAACGAATTAACCTAAACATTTAAGGAGTAATAATCATGTTAAAAGTTAGAAATGTTGTCTATGGTGTCTGCTTGTTTTCCAAATATATTAGTGTGTGTAAATAACAACGGTTAGGGAGTGGGGAGTGGTGGCGCAGAGGTTAGAGAGGTGGGCCTGTGATCCGAAGATCGCTGGTTCACGCTCCGGCCCCGACAACATCAAAAAATTGTGGGTGGGGTAGGTGAAACACCCACACTTGCCCCCACCCTCATTTGCCCCACTCTGGGCCCATGAGCAAGGCCCTTAACCCCACCATGTGCTCCCTAAACAGGTCTCTCTTGAAAATGAGTTCTCGTGGCTCAATGAGACTACCTGTATAAATAAAGGCTAAATGAAAAAAAAACAAAAAAAAAAACTTAAAACACTTTGTAGTCGGCGCTTTATGAAATTCAGTCCTTGACCGGCAGATCTGCCACATCCAATATGGCGGACGCGCTGACGTACCGCAGCAGCGTCCAGCCCGCTCAACGAGGCGTCTACGTATTTATGTCTATGGCCGTGGAGGCTGCGGATGACGTCAGCGCTGGACAAAGCAACAAGGAGTGGTTTCTTTTGAGGAGAAGCGTCTCAAATCAATGAAATAACCCAAACACTCAGAGCAACAGTACTTCTTGTAGTTTTAGCAGCAGTCAAATCAAAGTGTGTGTGGGCGCAAACAGAGCTGTTGCTGCTGCGGGAGGAAAGAAGTGTAAAAAAATATATAACGCCGTCTGGACACACAGCAGAGGAGAAGAGTCACCACCGCTGCACGGTCGGTGAGTTTCAAGTTTCATGTGGTAAATATGAATACACGTGAACAGGAAAACAGAGTTTGATACTTGAGCTTCGGTGTAAAAAAAAATACAGGAAACTTGGATTATTTAGACAAAACAAACAGCAGTGAGGGCAGGCAGGGCTAAGTTCACTCATAACTGTTCACTGGCTCTAAAGTACTTTTACTTCAGTCACTTTAAAAACAACCCAGGCCCGTTAACCTACACCAGGAGTCTGCAGCCTTTACGATCAAAAAAATACATTTATATAATACATTACGCCTTCGTTCACTAAATTAAGTGTTCAGAGCCGCAACAACTGTGATTATCAACTGGTGGCCCATGGGCCTCTCTAGGTTTGTTGGGAGGGGGGTTTGTGGCCACCATAGGAAAGATAAAACTATCTAATGATTTTTAACATTTATTGATATTTTTACAATTTAAGACAAATGAAGGGACCAGATTCTTGGGGCGGGGGTAGTTTATTTAACTAATAAAAACTATGAACTATGCGGATATGTCATTTTTTTAAATTATCGAAAAAATAAGTAGAGATGAAACATAAAGTTAAAGTGAGTATCTATCTAAAAAAGTTAAATCTGGTCCTTTGGACATAAAAAACAAAACAAAAACAAAACAACAACAAAAAATCGTAGAAATGTTTCGTCTTTCATTCGAAAGACTTCTTCAGAGTTGCTGTATTCAGCTCAGTCTTATAAATAGCGCCATCTAGTGGATCAACCAGTTCGCTGCGGGCAACCAAAACCAGCTGCTCACTTTCGGATGAAAGACGAAACGTTTCTACAATCTTTTTGTTTTGTTTTGTTTTTTTGAATGTCCCGAGGACCAGATTTAACTTTTTTTTTAGATTTTTCTACCTGGATGATTGAGCATGCATCAGGTTAAAGCGAGTATGTTTTACTCCTTGTACTAGTTCCAGAAGTATTCACATATTTGCAAAAGAAGTGAGCAGGAAAACAGCTACAACTAGTACTTTATTGCTGTTTTTATAACAACCAATAAAATTCAGTTTCATGTTAGTTTTGGTCATAGCTTGAAAGAGCCGCGTGTGGCTCCAGAGCCGCAGGTTGCAGACCCCTGACCTACACGGTGTACATTTTAAAGAGCTGGAGCTTCTGCATCATAAGCAGCTAAATTGAAAAAGCTAAATTTCACACTTAGCTAATGTCGACGTGAAACAGAAGAAGAAAGCCACAGCTATGCGCTGCCATAATGGCACAGAGCTTTAATTAGCGTAATTAGTAACACCTAGTTTAATCACTCCTGCGAAGTGAATCATTCAATATGCTACATTTAGCTCATACTGGATAGCTATGAGACTGATAATTAGGTTAATAAAAGTGCTAACTAAACTTTTAGTAGTTTTCATAAAAGTAAAACTTTTATGCAGCTCCTCAGACATGAAATCTCCTCCAGGTTTATGGAGCTCGTCATCTCCGTTTGGTGAACTAATGTAAAATTTAATGAAGTCATATTATTCAATGGTCTGACTAAAAGGAGCCCAGTCGTTCTTAAGAGGGATGTTTAATCTTTGGTTTCTGCTGCTGTCTGAATGTAGGGGCTCACTTGGTGGTTAGAGATGCTCTTATGTTCACTGGGTCAATGGAGTTGATTGTGGAGAAGATTGCCATATGCCAGTAAGATATCTGAGCCCAGACAAGTTAGACTTTAATATATATATATATATATATATATAAATAAACATACATATATATATATATATATATATATATATATATATATATATATATATATAGATATATATATATATATATATATATATATATATATATATATATATATATATATATATATAAGAGATAAGCCGTTGGAGAATGATTGTCAATGAGATTTTCCTGAACAGCGAGAACATGGTTAACTTTAAATTTTAATGATGTGTGCAATTTCAAAAACAAAGTATTTCATCAACCTCTGTATAAAGCGTAATAGTCCATAGTGTGACTAAATGAAATACAAGGGTGATCATGACTCATAGGCTGACAGACATTCTCTAAAATAGTTCAGACCATCACATCAGGGACTTTTTCCTTTTTACTAATGCTCTTTCAAAGACAGAACTACGAGCCAGGAATACTTGTGTACTCTAAATGGAGTACCACGTTCTTTTAACGTAAAAGCCACTTTTGTATTTACTTTATTTGCATGTGTTCTTTAGGTTTGTGAACGGTAAATTCGGTCGGACTGTTTTAATCTCAGACGCTGACGTGAACCGAAGGGGTAAAATGAGTGCGCGTGCTGCCGCAGGGTCTGTAAACTTCTTGAGTCATTCAGTAAAATCCCCTTTGATGGCTCCCTGGTGTCTCAACATCCTGAGTCAGCCTGCACTTTGTATTGTTGGCACTTTTCACTTCACTCTTTCCTCTGGAATATATTTGGGGAGAGGATGGCTGTGTTATCCATCTGGGCTTTTTGTCACTGGACATTTATTTCCGCATTTTAATCTCTGCACAGTCAGTAAATAACATATTATTTTTATTTTTTCTCAGAGGATAGATATCTAGGCAGTTTCTAGACGTTTTCTGTTTCTGCAAGTCGTTTGGACAAGTGGCGAGACGAGCTGTGCTGGAAATTGTGCCGAACCCAAACTCCTGCCCACATCCTCTCTCGGCTGAAGCCATTAAAGGAGACGGCTGGAAACAAAGTTGAGATGAAGCCATGAGGTGGAGCTACAGAGCTGAAGTAGTTCACAGCACCACATAACAGCAGCTGATCAGCTGAACTCATACTATGGGATGTAACATTAATTTTACTTTTGTAATTTGTTCTTAGGATTTCTGTTGTTTCAATTTAAGCAACATTTGTGCAAAAATATACATTTCAGATTAATAGCTTTTAACTATATATATATATATATATATATATATATATATATATATATATATA
>NC_056499.1:23093294-23098371 GCF_014905685.2 Nematolebias whitei | reverse complement strand
ATATATACATCCGTTATCTTTACCTGCTTCTTCCCTTTTGAGTCGTGTGCTCACTGATGCCCATGCCCGGCCATCAGTGCGTGAGAAGCGGGGGACACCCTGGACAGGTCTCCAGTCCATCACATGGACACATATGAGACAAACAAGACAAACAACCATTCGCTCTCTCACTCACACCTAGGGACACTTTAGAGTTACCAATCAGCCTAACATGCATGTTTTTGGTCTGTGGGAGGAAACTGGAGTATCTGGAGAAAACCCACGCATGAACATGCCAACTCCACCCAGAAAGGTCCGGGTTGGGATTCCTGACGTCATCAAATACTCGAGTTCTACTCGGGTTTTATTATGTTATTGTCGAGTTTAAAAATTATATACTCGTTCAACCCCTAGTTGGGAATTGAACAGAAGAACCTGCCCTTACATACATACATATACATGTATATACATATACATGTTTATGTATATATATATATATATATATATATATATATATATATATATACATAATGTTCTTTGTTCTGTATTACGGTATGATAAAGCAGTTATCTAATTTATGAAAGCTCAACATAAGTTTTTATCTTAACTTTACGTTTGAATAATCTCGTATACAATGTGGTGTCATCCATCTTTGAAGGGTTGTTAAACTACTGGATTCAGTAATCTCAGGACAATCACTTCATATCCCTGGCTTCAGTATCATCCACAACACAAATTCAAGTTGTTATTCTCAGATATTCAGAAACAAATTTTGACCTTTACCAATCTATCTAAGATAACTATCGCAAACAACACTGAATTCATTTGAGGGTGAACGAGAGGGAAGATAGTTTTGTCACTTGTTCTTTTCTAAAATAGCATTTTCTTCTGGATACCCAAGAGAACGACTTGCGTCTTTCCAGTCAACTGGGGGAGCCCAGTTTTTAATCAGCCCTGTTCCCGATGAAAGAGAGGAGCCTTGAGCAAATCAAAGACTGCAGCAGTCACCTTGAAACAAACTTTCAAATATTTCCACATGATGCCATGCCACATAGGCTTATTTCAGTTCTTTAAACTCCACTCAACAAACTAGAAGAAAAAAAAAATCTTGTGTGTTAATTACCCTCTAGTCCACACATCTCTTGATATTATCCTTTTTAATATAAAGTTCATGCCTCTCACATGTCATGCATTGTTTTTTTTTTGCCCCACAGTGTGTGTGAAGTCCTGCTGTGTGAATCCACCTTCAAGTGCCATGCTGTCCCTCCTGCTGCCTGCAATGCTCGCCATTCAAGTAATGGGTGGGTGTCGCCTCTGCAAGTGGTCTACCATTAGATCTGAGTCACCGCAATGGGAAATAATGCTGCTTGTTAGACATTATACCCCACTGAGCCTTGTAGACATCTCACTTCAAAGACTTTATTGGGCAACTGTTCGAATTAGGCTACTCCCAGATATAATGTGCCAGTAGTTTAGAAGTCATAAACCTCCATGTTTAAGCTCATACCCATCTATCCAGACATCTTTTCTATTTTTCCATATTTCCTGCATGTGATATTGAAAGGGCCATACTTCACAAAAAAAATTAAAAAAAAATCCTTTGAGTTTTATCTCCACAGGGTTTTAAGTCTATGACACAGAGATGTATTTTTTTTAATTCATGTCTTTATAATTTAGCTTGCAAAACACAATAGCTTTGACCTTTTCCAAAGAGGTGCAGCGGGGAGCGCTTGAAGCCTGAACGAGGCCCTCGATGAAAAATGCCGGAAGCGCAGTTTTTCTTTCTGCTGTGACTCGGAGAGTGCAGCGAGGAACTCGTCCTCTCGTATTTATAACTTAGAGAAGTGGTTGTGGCGCTGCTTGATGTTGCAACTGAGAATTCATAGCTCACACGCTCAAAAGTTTTACTTCTGAGGAAGCGTGCTCAGAAAAGATCTTGTCATCATAAAAAGGAAACAAATAGCCTGTGGGCTGGTTTGATAGCATCTCATGACACAGTAAATAAAAAAGGCAATTGAGCACGTCAACAAAGGGACGAAAAACGCATATTTTTTTAACACCAGCTTTGTCCCTAGTGTGTGGCTGACACGTAATGCTAATAAAAATGTCATAGCATGGCCTGGGGAAGAAGTAGAAAATGAGCTTTAAGAGTTTAAAAGCATGATGTGAAAACAAGTCCAAAACACCTTTAAAAAAAAAGTGTATTTTTAATGCTGTTTATATTCTCTGGTTGAGCAGACACAACTTCCTATAGGACATCAGTTGCACATATGAGTCCTGACTCAGTGGACCCAAGTGTCTTCAGTGGTTCATTAGGGACCTATTCTCTCGCAGCACAAATGTGCTTGCGGCCTGCTCATTACTTGCTGTCTGGCATCCTCTGCCTAACTCGCTCTTCACCACGGGGCGAGATTGGGAGGAGACATTGTGGACTGATGGAGCTCTTTAACTCACAGGTAATGGGCTATTGTAGCTCACACAATGATTCACTTTCTCTCTGCTAACTGGAGCTCTAAGTGAATTAGTGGGAGTCTAGTTTGATACTATAGACTCCCCCTGTTACGTAGCACAGTGATGCACAATCAGCAGCATCGGGGAGTGTTTTGAATTAAATACAACAATATGTGGCAAAAGCGTCAACGAAAATGTAGGTGCATCTCAAAATACAGTGATCCCTCCCTCACCTTTATTTATTTTTTTAGTCCCGTGTTCAGAAACCCTTTTGTCGTAGCCACTGATTTAGTTTGGTCTGGTTGTTCGTGCAGCCGCGAACACAACAGGTTCCGGAACTCTGCAAGGCTATTTTCGTAAACTTTACATTTGTTAAATAAATGTGAACAAAACAAACACAGCAATTTCTCTGCTAAACTGAATGCAAATAACTTTCAAATAAACTGCGGTCCGTGTTCCACTACCATGGTTAACCGATGCTTATTTCTACTTCCTGTGTCTGACAGGAAGTTGCACACATAATCGTTTAGACCAGGGGTCCGCAACGTACGGCTCCAGAGCCGCATGCGGCTCGTTCATCTCTCTGCTGCGGCTCCCTTTGACTTTGGAAAATAACTAGCCCAATGAGTAATTTAAATGTTTTTTCTTTAGTTCATTTTTTAAATTTAATTCTAAATGTGAAGATAATGGTGTTCTTGTAACATTACAATAAAAAGTTTTTAATTTTTGTTGAACGAAATATGCGTCGCAATCGCCGATGTGCGATTTAGACAGTAGAGCCCCCAGGAATAAGGCGAGTAAATAAACTGAATTGAGATAGATTTCACACATGCAGGTTCAAAGTCTTTTATACATTTACAACTCTGCTGATGATGTTTGTGGAAGAATTTGTTAAATTGACAGGTTAATGTTAGCTTACTCCTTGGTTTGTGATATGACTCTAGTTGTTTGTGGTTGTTCGTTATTAGTAAAATTCTGAGATACTTTTACATAAATTGTAGGGCTCTACAGCTCAGTTTCCCATTTTTCAATGTTTCCAAGGTACTTTACTGGAATTACAGTTTGAAATAATCGTTGTATTCAGGTGTACCATTGCTCAGTAACCCCAGCAGGTACCCAGTTTTAGCAGATTGAACTTCAATTTGTTGCTATCACCTGTATGTACACTATCATCATATTATCATATACATATCATATTACACTATCATCTGCTGCAGTAGTGTCTTCTCCTTAGAAAACAGATTATAGATAAATCTCAGTGAAACCTTTCTCTGCTGTTGTCCACATAGTACTGCACAGACGTGTACAAATACAGCACTGCTTTCTTTTTTTGTTGTTCCGAGACACCGTTTGAAAACGTATTGATTAGATGAATTTACAGACCTATAAGGTTCTCAGGAGCATCTGACCTTTGACTCTCCTGGCCCCTTAAGCCTACTTTCATCAAACACATACATTATTGTAGTTTTGAGTGTCAGCAAAATACACAAACTGCCACTATGTGTACAGTAATGAGTGAGCCGCAGCAGTGAACTGAGTAAAGTCATATTTTGGCTCACATCAGCACAACACACGGCAGTGTCAGCCAGTGGCAGAACTAACAGGAGGCTGTCTAGCTAATTGCTTGTTGTTGTCATGGTGCATGCTCAGTTAGCACAGCCACAAAGCTGCCAGAGTGCTCTGTGTGCAGCTCTTAGTACCAACACAATGAAAGACAATCGTATTCATGCAAATGCGAAAAGGAAAACCTGACCCAATGATGGCAGCTGTATGGTAATTGAAATTAACTAGCATAATTGAAGAGATTGCATCTAGTGTAGTAGTCAGTAGACACATATTATTGTAGGGCCCTGGAGCGTGAAAGTAGCCCACTCATGCCTTCATCTCTGGTGTACTTTTTAAAGGTCTGCTAACTATGAATGCTCTCTCCCCCGCCGCCACCACCACCTTTTTTCTCTTCACAGCAATTGATTCTGCAGAGAGGGGACACTTTAGCTTGTGCAGATATTCAATTTAGGGTTATTACCCCGTATCAGTGATGTTCTTGCTAATTTGATTCTGTCCAGTAAAGTATCCTTTAAAAACAATCGAGGACGGGCTCAACAAAGATTGGTTTCGTTGTAGTGCATACATAATGAGCTCAGTTGGCTTACCTCTGTCTCACTGTGTCCCAGCTCTGCTTTTCTCACCACTTACTCATTGAAGCAAATTGCATTACCCAACAAGCACCTCATGATTATTTCAACAAGTCCTAAAATTGCCGCCTTTTGGGGATCGTTAAAAAATTGATACGGGCGATATGCTGTGATTGCTGTCCTAGAGGGGAAGAGGAGCCTGCAGCCATATGTTGATCTCTCTGTGTCTAGTGGGTTGTGATGAATGGCTGAGCTGATGCTGATCTGTGCACGGAAAACTTCAACGCTACTGGCTTGCTGCTGCAACAACCATCCACATGTAAATCCCTACATACTGGATGAAGTGACAGTAACAATGGTGGTGCCGTCAGGCATAAGGGTTCCATCACTGACACAGACAACAGGCAACAAATTGAATCAAGCCTGCCTTACATCGCTCACAGTGTGTGTGATCTCTCTGTGTCTAGTGGGTTGTGATGAATGGCTGAGCTGATGCACAGATCAGCATCAGC
>NC_056499.1:23088785-23093194 GCF_014905685.2 Nematolebias whitei | reverse complement strand
ACCCATCCATCCATCCATCCATCCATCCATCCATCCATCCATCCATCCATCATCTTTACCCGCTTATTCCATTTAGGGTCACGGGGGTCGCCGGTGCCCATGTCCAGCAATCACTGTGCGAGGGGCGGGGTACACCCTGGACAGGTCGCAAGTCCATCACAGGGCCACATAGAGACAAACGAGACAAACAACCATTCACTCTCTCATTCACACCTAGGGACAATTTAGAGTTACCAATCAGCCTAACATGTATGTTTTTGGTCTGTGGGAGGAAACCGGAGCACCCGGAGAAAACCCACGTATGCACGGAGAGAACATGCAGACTCCACCCAGAAAGGCCCCTGGACTGGGGTTTGAACCAGGGACCTGCTCGCTGAGAGGCAGCAGCTCTACCAATTGTGCCACCGTGCTGCCCTGAAAAACATACACTTGAACAATATCCTAGAAACAATACAAACTTGTTTTAACTGGCCATGGGGTAGTGCTCTGAAATATACAAATGAATTTCATGCAGTTGTTGTTAAAACAAACCAAACCAAAAAAATCGGTAAAATCGATTTATCATGCAAGTATCGACCAATTTCCCCAAATTAAGGAAATCGGGGCTGATTTATCGGTGCATCCCTAATATACACACGTGTCCACTGTTTAACAACCCCTTAAAATACACCAAAATTCAGGAAATCACATCTACTTTATTCAAAATTTTCTGGGGGAGGACTTCCACCCCCCACTCCCACCAGCCCACCCACTATTTGCATTCTAGTATTGATTGGTTTGCAAATTAACCCGGTTACTTTGTATGACTACAGCTGTTATGATTCTGTTCAGTTTTATGTAACGAGTTTTCTGTAATAATCTGAAGAAGTGTCAATACATTTATTATGTTCATTAAGTGAATATGTAACTTTTTAAAGTGGTTTTTGACTCTGTTAATTTTCTCAAAATCATAATTTTTGGAAGTTGAAATTCAAAATTGTGTTAATTAGTTCTTGAATGAAAAATACCCCGTGTTTAAAAGTATAAACATTGTATTAACACTTTTAAAGATCAGGTCTTAAGTATTTATGTTACACAAATATTTCCATTGCATTAAAAAGACAAATTTGAAGAAACTTATTTAATAACCATGAGGGTTATGAGGGAACCCCTGGTTTAGTTTGCTACTTGCCTACTTGTGGTTTGTTGAAATACACTTAACGATAGTCTAAATGTTCCTATCTAACTGTTTCAGCTGTGAGCTACAGTCATTCAGACACCCAGCAAAATTGCACATGCTCATTACATAAAATTCCAATAAAACCAATTTACAATTGTTTTATGTAACAGTAAAAAACAAAAAAAAACAAACAAAAAAACAGGTGTAACAGATATGGCTGTGAAACTATTTGGGGGCGTGGTGTCCAATTTTACATATGTGTAGTAGTAACTCTAAAAAAAGTACATTTATTAGGAAGAAATAGCGTTTCTAGTAATTTACATCTGGAGTTTTCTCCAGATGTATGACAGCCATGCGTGCACACCCTCATACCAAAGGAGAGTGTAGAATCTCCAAGTACTTAACATGCATGTTTTTGTACTGGTGGAGGAAACCAGTGCACTCGGTGAAAACCCACACATGCACGAACATGCAAACTCCATACAGAAAGGCTCCAGCTAAGAGTTGAGCTAGTGACCTCCTTCTTCTGAGAGGACGGTGATGTAAATAAACACCACAGTGCAGCTCACGGTCTAAAAGTTTAATTTTTTTTAATAGTTTTGTAACATTACATGCTGTATATGCAGACAAATGGTAGTTTGCAGATGCCACCTATTTAACATACCACAGGTTTTTGCTGAGGTGATGATGTCGTTACTCACATTTTCCCATCATTTCACTGCTTGCCTTTGTTTCTGAGCAGCAACAGTTTTCATGTTCTACTTAAAAAAAAGATTGCAGTATTTTTCATAAGATTCTCAAAGCAACATTTATAGTGTCGTGTTTCAGATTTATTTTTTTTTCTTAGTTACTCTTTATTTTCAGTCTATGCAATATAGCATTGGGAGTTTAATTTTTAATTTTAAGTTAGTTTTTAATTCTTATTTCTCCTCATTTATCTCTTCTAGAACTACAGGAGTGAGCAGTTTCGGAGTAATTAGTTTTATAAACTTGGGTTAGCATTGGGCTTTTAAAAAACAAACAAAAAAACTCAATAAATTAATACAGTTTCTGGAACAGAAATGTAGGAGATTTATCAATCTCAGATAATTGATGGTTGTCTTGCACTCGATATTTTTAAGATTTCTGCATAAAGGTTTCAGGTCAGGCAACAGTGAGATGTCATTGTTTCCTCTGCTCATGTAATGCCTTTAGTGTCCTCTGGATTTAAAAGCTATTCTCCACCTGGTTAGTGAGATGTCTTTAATTTCTGAAAGTGGGTTCAGGAAGAAGTTTTTGAACCGTTAGCTCCACTCTTTGTTCCCACACGTTCCTATAACAGACACGTCTTAATGACTTTTCAGACAGCATGAATTTGAAGGTGGCCATGCACAAAACTATTTGTACAATATTCTCTAGTTGTACAATTTTCCGTTGTCATTGTTGTCACTGTTTTTGCTCAGACTTGTGTTACAAAATCTGAAGATCAGCCGACAGTTACAGCTGACTTTCCCAAGCAGATCTGAACAAAGCTATGAAGCAGTTCACAGACTAAAAACAAACATTTGCACACATCACAATTATTTTTTAATTATAAATGGCCTGGCATTGCACCCAAGTGACGCTGCCTCCACGACTGTGCTGCTATGTTTAGATGCTCTAGTGTTCATCAACTTTCTTTTTAGCATCCAGCTCTAAAAGGCTGTCCCTCAAGCTTTTATGCCAGAGGCTTGCCTTTATCAGCCCACCTTTTTTTTTTTTCCATAGACTCTAGTATTTGAATTTTGGAGTCCATTACCACATTATTGACAGGGTAGAAGATGGTTTATATCCACAAAGAATAGAAGACAGAAGAATGGAAGGCAGAGAAAGTAGCTAGAAAAGGGAAGGAAAATGGACTGAATAATACTATCTATGTGATTCATAAACCACCACCTGCAACTCACGTTTTGATGGGTTTCCAGAGCAAAAATGGAAGAGATTATTCTTAGTGCTTATTGTTGAGCGTTGCTTTCATACTACACTATACAAAGCTCACTTACTCCACTAATACTGACCTTCCTTCTCAATTAGAAAAGTGCATCAAACTTGGCATATTAATGTTCACCAGAGGCCCCCGCCCCCCCCACCCCCGCCCTCTCTCTTTCAACTGTTATGCATTTGAAAGCATTACGAAGCATCTGGTCTGGACAGCATGAAATCAAAAACTAGCTTTCCCTTCAGATTTATAAAGGCATTGGATATAAGAATGATCAGTATGAAAGGGTGTGCAGATCTTTTGAGTAAGCTCCTTTGATGTTTAGCTAGTAAAAAAATGTCCAGAATGACAATGTGCTCACCTGAAGTTCACCTAATGGACGGCTGGGGGCAGTGTTGTAAAGGAACTGTTCTCCTTGTCTTTCCTTTTTACTTGGCTCAAATCTTTTTGTTCATTGTGTTACCACTTCACATTGCATTTTTGTGCACTTTGCTTTGTCAATATTGCTCTTACAGTTTGCCCTCCAATGCTAATGTGTGCTTTTCTCTTCCTGCGTTGTATGTTTTAATAGAATTTTACATTTTTCATGTATGCACTGACTTTAATGACCAAATGGCTTTAATAGCTGCGTAAATGACTTCCTCAATAGTAGTCGTAAAACTGTTCAAGTTCTTACCCATTAAAGGCAGACTGCAAGGCAATCCCTGTGGAGTTGAATGTTATCAAAGTTGACAGTGTATTGCTTTTTGAAGTGGAAGATCTTGACAAAGAATTGCCCAGTCAATTATGTTTGTACGTAACCTGGTACCATACCAACATACCAGCTGAATAAATCAGTGAAGTGTGAAAATAATCTGTGCAGATAATGCTAATATGAACAGTGTGCTGTGGTTGCTTGTGATCTGTGCGCTTGTGTGTCAAGGACAGTGCGAGGACTCAGGCACCTGTAAATGTGGTTGTTGCTGGTTGTGATTACGGGAACCTCCCTGCTCCAGAGCAGCTTTGTTACAGCATCTCCATTGTAGTGTCAGGGTACCTCATGTCCAATCCCTCAGACAGTGTGATGCTGCGGAGCTGTCAGCAGTCATACAAGTGTGGAATATCAATGTGTTCTCTGGCCTTTGGGAGTCTGTTTCTGCATGAATCTGTGTGCATGTGATGGTGTGTGTGGGCGTCTAAAGCTAAATTTTGTTTGCATATCTTTGATACTCAGGTGGTTGATACTTTACAAGTACTATCGTGCATGTGTGTCTATATATATATATATATATATATATATATATATATATATAT
>NC_056499.1:23083806-23088685 GCF_014905685.2 Nematolebias whitei | reverse complement strand
TATATATATATATATATATATATATATATATATATATATATATAAATTTTTTTCTTATAAGTGATAATTCTGTATTTGTAGTTTAAATTGTGACTTGTTTGCAACTGTGAAGAAATACATTTTTTCATAAGCTGAAAAAATTGGCATGAAGCCACAAATTGAAGTAAGTTGTAGATGGGAGTAGCCAGTCCTGTGGTGATCTACTAATAATGTACATATTTGTGGACACAGTTGCAATCTTTTTTTTTTCCTCAGTAATGACCACTGCATTGAATAAAGAGCAGGCCTAATTAGCATGGGGTTGCAAACAAGCAAACCTCATAATAATAATAACAAGTCCACATTGGTTCTTTTAATTTGACAAGCATAATACACAAGAAGCATAAAGGTGGACCGTCATTTTCTTCACTTTATAATTTTTGAACGGGACTTTTGGAGTTTGGTTTGCAAAAAGGATGCATAGTACTGCTGATTTTTCTGTATTTTTACCCCCTCCCTTTGTGTCATCATTTCAGAATTTAATCTGTGGCTAAAACACTTTTAATTTCCTTTGACCAGGATCATAATCTATCCATAAGAAAGAGACGATAACATGAAAATTATTTAGTCACCCATCCAATATTGCACTCTCCATCCCTAAAGTTCTGAGCATTTTGGGAAACCTGCTGTGACCTGAGACTTTACTTGATGCTTTTTTTTTTTTTTTTTTTTTTAATAAAAACCTACAGCCCACTTTATGAAATGTGTGCAAACCTGTATTAAAATAAACAAGTTTACGCAGGCCCAGGAACAGCTCGGATAGACGTGAGGGCTGTGTGACTTTAGTTTAGGAAGTCACAGTGCAAAAGTTCCTGAGGACAATGAACAAATAAAGAAGGGATGTGAGGAGTTTGGTGCAGTTAGAAATGTGGAGATACTTGTTCTTTATTTTTGCGCTCAAATGTATTTTCAAGTTTGTCTGCCTTTTTTATTTGTGTGGTAACACAATTCCCAAATACAGTACACACTAATTCTAGGAGTTTTTTCCCTCATGGTATAAAATACAATTATGTTACTGTTTATAAACCTTATTTATTAATTTGTGATGTATATTAAAGGCTTTGTTAAAGTCCCATTATTCCATATGGCCACACCAGTGCCTTGAAACTAACTGAATGAAAGAGAAATACAACCATTATTTATAGTACTAAAGGCACCTTGTGTGTTTCTTTGAGAAGCTTCATTTCCTGTCTTAGAAAAGGTGTCTTGCTTTATGTCGTGGCCACAGCTGTTTAGTTAATTCAGATGATGTATTCTTTTTGGGTTTTAAGCCATTAGTTCACCAATATGCAGTAAAATATTTGAGTTTGAAAGCATGTGTTTAAAGTAAACAGCTCTAAGGGCTTGATTGTTACTAGCTCTAGCTATAATGAATCTAATCTAATAATTGCAGTGACTGGAAAAGTCTTCCATTTATTTGATATATATACACACACACTTTTTTGTATGCACAAAATTGCTCAGGTTAATATGAAATGTCTGCATTTAAACAGCCTTGTGCATTTACCCATAAGCATCTTTCCTATTAAAGCTCAGATGTGCTCTTATTGCATCCAGCTCTGTCAGTCTCTCAGTCAGCCTTCACACTCATCTTATGTACCCTACAAAAATACCGTACACTGTATATATACATATATAAATTTAGCTAGAAGCAGATCCAACAGTGGCTATGCCTTGCATATCTAAAATAAAAAAGCAGGTTGGAAGGAGGGGCTGATATTGACAAGGTGGTGGGTTGTCTTGAAAGCGGAATGGAGTGCAGTGTGAAGATCACTTGCAGCCATTTCTAGCCAGCCCTGTGTCTGACTGGTAAGCGCGGCCCATTGCCAACACTCGCAAAGGCTGTAATGAGTTTATTTCATGTCGGCTGTGAAAGTGCTCGTCTCTGTCTCACAGGCACTCAGACAGAGTTGAGGCCCATAAACACAAAGTGCAGTGTGTAAATCCCCACGGCCTGACGTCTCCCATCCTTCCCTCTATGGCTTCTGAGCATCTCTTTATTGAGAGGAGGAAGGGAGACGTGATATCCTCGCTTGCTCCCAGAGAAGATGCTGTGGGTCTGCCTACAATGTGTGGTACAGCTCCTAACTAAAGACCACACATGATGCAATCTTTATTTCTCTCCCATTTACACTCGTCTCCTAGGAAAAGCATGCTTTTTTTTTTTTTTTTGTAAGACTTGAGGAGAAATGATCATTCCGCTTCTGTACACAACATGCTTGTTGTAAACACTGGCAGATCAAAAACAGCAAAGTGTGCAGTGAATCGCTTTGGATAGTGGTATCTGACCTCTGACGAATAGGAAAACATGAATTTTCCATGACGTCAGCCATCCTAGCTTGTCCTTCTTTCCTGTTTAATCTCCTTAATTCAATGCAAAATGCTCTCCTTGTGTGCTCTTTCCAAGTGCAGGTCAGTACTTCAGCTGAAGGTCCCTGCTTAGAGCTGCTGCTTCTCAGGGCCATGGCATGAGTGGTAGGTCACTGGCTTAGGAAGCTGTAAGAGAGACATGGAAGGGGAAAAAAAGGTGGACAAGAAAGGAGTTTCTACTGCTCTTTTTCTGACATAATCTTGGTTTGTGTGTGATTTTCTACCCCGATCTGTTAGTTGGCTTATTTCCAGATACTATCTTTAAGTGTGAGCTCAGCAGCACTCTTTCTTTTCTATTTCCCTCTTCCCTTCCCCCTTTGTGTATGAAGTCAGTGGTGTGAGTCATCTCAGGCTGCTTGGGGAGTGATTTAATTGCTCTCCCCCCTCCTTCTTCAAAATGCATGTTTTAGAACAGGCTGTCACTGACCCTCTACTATATATATTAAAAAAACAATGGCAGTGGTGCAAAGCTTTGTCCACCTCCAAAATGCAGAAAATACCCACTCCTAACATTTTCTGTTATCTCCACTGATGGCAAAACAATACAGTTTCTGCTGCGCTGTACTGTGATAACGTTTTTTGTATTGTGTAGTCCTGCAGAGTGAATGTGGGCACAAAATTGGAGATACCCCTCACAGCAGCAGAAGAGCTCTTCGTAATTGTAGTTTTAAGAAGAAGAAAAAACTCCTATCGTTTTCGCTGTGGGGGTCAGAGAATTGTTTTGCGAGGTGCACTTGTTGGTGTGGACACTTTGATTTGTTCCAGGTGAAAATTGTGGTGCAATTCTCTGAGTTGAAGTGAAGTAATGCTAACCTATTAACTTGTAGCACGGACTCATCATTTTTCCTGACTCTATTTTTATTACTTCTTGTACCAGAGATAGAACAATTTCTTATTTTTTACAGCGCTTTATAATTGACCCTTTTTACGTTTAGCTGAAGAGAAGCGCTTCTCTTCCTAAAAGGCTTCTCATCAGACTTTAAGACGAGCACTTGTGCTGACAGCTCCACACACACTTTTCTGTACAAGCATCTGTGCATTTTTCTTTTTTTGCACTTGTGAAGCGAGACATAAGGTGGCACTGTTTGTGCAGATGAATATGTTGGTGGCGGTGGGGGTGTTGGATGGGGTGGTGGTGGTGGGGATTTTTAAGAGGCCACCTTGTAAGGATTGGCTGAGTGTGATTGAAAATAGGCCTGCCTTGACTTAGCAATATCCATTTGTATGAAGCATCTCAGATGAAAGACTTGTTTGTTGTTTATAGGGGAAATAATTATTTCACCTCTGCAGCAGTCAAATCTCCTTCACAGCAAAGTGATTCAGCGCTGACATTGGCTATGTGATAGACGTAGCTCAAAAAGAGGTGAGGAGGCTAAAATGCCACTGTGATTACAACAATTAGAGAGGCTGAGAATGAAGGAGAATGTATTGCTCCAAGGACCTACTGGATTTTTCTTCGCCATGATGCTGATGAGTGTCTGTTGTATAACAGCAGACAAGGATCAATGGAGGATGCTGACTCCTGAGAATACCATGGATGTACTGTAGACTGCCTGAGATGGCTACTAATCCAGAATGATTATGCAGTGTACTCTTTGCTCTCGGCCTAGTCTAGACAAATATCACCCACGAGCGTATACACACACACACACACACACACACACACATTTGTCTTTCTATCTTTACGGGGACTTTGCATTGACTTCCATTAATTTTTCAAATTTACATTCATTTCTATAGCCTAACCCTGTCCCTTACCATAAACCTAACCATTACCAGTACATATGTAACCCTAAACCTAACGCATACTCAATTCACACCTTAGTCCTAAACCTAGCCCCTAACCAACCAACAATACTTGAACCTTATGGGGACCAGGCTTTGGTACCTACAAAGAGCAGTTGGTCCTCACAATGTAGTATGTGTTCAAAAATTGGCCTCACAAAGTAACATAAGTAAGCATGCATGTCTGTGTGTGTGTGTGTGTGTGTGGGGGTGTTTGTGCGTGCATGTTGGGGGTTGTGTGTAAGTGTGTGCGTGTGTGCGTTTTTGTTTCAGGCTACCTTGTAGGGACCAATTTTATAAAAAATCATGCATTGTGGGAACCAGCTGCTCTTTATGGGGACCAAAGCCAGGTCTCCATAAGGAGAAGTCTCACTGGGGGTGGGGGGGGGGGGGGGGGGGGGGGGGGGGTTGTTAGGGGTTAGGTTTAGAACTAAGGTGTGAATTGAGGATGGGTTAAAGTTAGGCATGTACTAGTATTATAGGATTATGGCTGGGCCATATCATATTGTTCACGATAATACTGTTAAAAAAAAAAACTTGTCCTGGAAAATAAATTATATCATGATATGCTAATTTCATGATGTTAAAACGTCAGTGTTTCCCCTACCATTATACAATTGGGGTGCCCCACCCCATTAACAGAACCAAGTGTGCCGATCTACTGAACTGAACTGCCCCCCCCCCC
>NC_056499.1:23078660-23083706 GCF_014905685.2 Nematolebias whitei | reverse complement strand
TAAGATAATTTGCACAATTTTTGCTATTTTACTTGAAGAATTTGAGAACAAACAGGAAAAACATACAAAAACTCATGAAATTACAGGCTGATTCCCAGACCTAAATGAACACAAGGATGGATGGTTCAATTTGTGTCACGTTCAAATTGTTGATGATATTTCACTCTCACTTTGCACTACGCTGACGCAACATAGGAGTTGTTTCAGCAATAAGGTGTGCACATTACAAAGTGTCTGCAGAGAATTTCAATCTGCAGTGTGTTCTTGGTGCAATGAGCCTTTGAATAAGCTCAATAGAGTTGTGGCTCATCCACAGTTTTAGAATGAACAAGCTGAAGCACTTTATCTTTTTTGAACTTGTTTTGCTTTTGTAGCTTTACTTTTTCCATTGGGTCACATTGTTTAATTAGTGTTTCTTAGCTGCAGTGTAAAGTACCAATAAATCAGCTATATGCCACATGCAGAGGTAACTCTTGACCAAAATATTAGTGGGGTGGACACTGATTTCCTGAATCACTAATTGCACAATTTTTAGTACTTTCAGTCATAGACTGAGACCACTGAGGTGCTCCACAGAACGCCACAGGAAGCCCTTCCTCCCTGTGGCTATCAAAATTTTCAACTCCTCCCCTTTTCTACATATAGGACAATTAAATTAATCCTGCACTAAACACTTTAATGTTTCTGTCTGCAACTGACCTGTTTAAGAACTTAATTGCTGGTCTTTTTATATTCTGCTTTTTTTTCCTGCTGTTTTGTTCATATTTCGTGTGATTCCTTTTATTTGTTCCTTTGTACTGAAACTATGGCACAACAATATCCTGCGGAATCAATAAAGTTCTATCTTATCTTAGCTTACCTTATCTTATCTCTTTACAAATTGTGTTCATTTTCTGTTGTCAAAAATGCTCCACACTGGTTTGTCGTCATTATCTGCATCGTTTTTTGTCTATATTCTGATTTACCTCGTTTTGTATTTTGCTTTGTGTGTTACCTGTTATTTTGTCTGTACAGCACTTTGGTTAGCTTTGTAGCTGTTTTAAGTGCTTTATAAATAAAGTGCTATGGTATGGTATGGTAAAAAAGGATACATGTTGATTAGTATTTAATTTATTATTTTAGTTTTTTGTTAGTTTTTGTGCACAGACTTGTCACTTTTTTCTTCTGCCTGTGGGTCAAGGTTGTATCTCGTGAAAAATAGTCCCGTCTAATAAATCAGAAAAACTGACACCTCCCACGCTCACATCCACCCCCAGCCAAAACGGGGATAACTTGACAGCTTCAGTACATGACTAAATTAATTAACACAATGCACAACTGTCTGCCACATGACTAGGGCTGGGTATCGTTCAAAAAAAGTTGGTATCGGTACCTGTACCAGTACCACTACCAGAACCTTCCCTTCGGTGTCGGGTTCTGAATGGTACTTTTTTCGGTACCAATTTTATAATAAACATTAATTCTAACGAAGAAAATCCTGTTACACATTACAGTACACATCTTCAGTTTTATTTTTTAACTTTGGTATTTTTCCATTCCTAGCAGTTTTCTTACATAAAAAAAATAATAATTTCCAGTGCAAAAGAACCGTTGCAAACAAGTGACACATCAGTGTCTAATGCTCACTGCTACACACTGAGGACCTTTTCACTTAGCAGTTTTTCTTCAGAAAAATCAACATGTCTGCTTTCTCTGGACACAAACAAGTCTGCTCCTGGCGTCTCCAGAAGTAGAAAACATTTGCTCTGAGGGTGTGGATGATGCTTGCACACAGAGATACCTGGTTGCCAAGTTTGATAGCACTGGCATAGTGTCCCTCACATTCCACCACCAGGTCACTGGATTCACTGAGTATAGGGTTGATGGCAGACTTCTGCACCTCTGTGTATCTTCCTGAATCTTCTCTGTGGTTCTCTGGGGTTTGGGGCTCTTATCATATCCCTAATTGACATTAGAACACAAAACATTAACAATAACATTGTTTTGCTATTAATGTTCAAAAAACATTATCTAGGCTGAGAGATAAAGACTTAACTGGTCAGCAATATCCTTTACAGCTTAACTTACCTCCACCATGCAGCCTCCACTGTAGAAAAGGCAGCAAACTTTTGACAACAAAGTCTGTGACTGTCCTGTGGCCCCATCTCACTTTTCTTTTTATCCTTTTCCCATTTGTCCTCCTCACATCAGGTTCAGAGGCTCCTGTGAGTAGAACATAAACATAAACAGTGAACATTAGGTGAACTGTTAAAACCAGGTAACCCGATGGATGGGCACATTTTAACAAGCTAAACTTTATCTGTTAGTGTTGGTCTTTAGTTAGCTTGTCAAGTCAAGTCACATTTATTTATATAGCACATTTAAAACAGTAACTGTTATCAAAGCTTTTGATTTAGCTAGCTACATATATATCCATAAAATAAAGCTACACACTAATATATTAAAGTTAGCATTACACAGCTCTTAGTTTAACTCACCACAATGCATGTATTAAATTTCAGTGATGTTAACAAACATAAACTTACCAGCTGAAATTCCAGACACAGAGCCATCCTCGGTGTGAAGCGGAGTCCAGTCGTAGAGATTTTGAATCAGGCCGTTCAGGCTCTAACACCCACAGGCAGTTCTCAATGCAATTAATAATAAAAAAAAAATAAATAAATAAAATTGACCAAGCGCCAGGGTGCTAGAGAGCCCTGATGCACTGAATGGACGTAAGCAATTGAGTGTGATAGAAGATGCATACATTATTGGCTTTATGATAACATGGTTTCTTATTTTTGGAATCGGTGTATACAGTACCTACTGTAGGATATCAACAAATTAGGAAAACGTCGGCAGCAGTTACGTGAAGGATTAATTTGTGCTTCAAGTGCTCAAACTCAAATGCTTAAGCAAGCTCAACCACAAGCTGGACACGATTTCTGAGAAACGTAGGCCACTTGCGGCTTCTGGAACTCGCTGGCATGAAGGATTCGACCTTGGAGAAATCTAATAAGCATGGACCAGCAGAATGTTCACAAATCTAGCTGTTTGGATTCGCCATCGAGAGAACCAGCAGAACTGAAGGCAGACAGAAATCAGAGTCTGCCTGCCCAAAAGAATTGTTGTTTATCTGAATCTGAGCCATATGAAATAAGTTGGCCTGTCCAAGGCCAACTTAGCTCATATGGCTCCTGGTGGATTTGTAATTCAACAAGCTCTGCTCTGTCCCCCACCCCCCGAGAACTTCTGTGAACGCTTATCAGAGATTCACCGGCTGACAGAAACTAACATCTTAGCAGGACTATGGAAAATATCTGTAAGTGTTCATAGACAAATCTCACAGTCTTGTCATCCGTGCATATGCATTGTGTCTATCTACATTGCTTGCTGTGGTAGATTTTTGTTGATGCCTTAACATGGGCCCTGTAAGGACATGGTGTGGCAGATCTTTTTTTATACCTCTCTCCTTATGTTTTTTTCCCCTTTTCTATCCAAGCAATAAGGGAAGCACTTCTTAAATAAGCTGCAGCCCCTGTACACTTCTGTCCATCTTTAGGATGGCTGTACAGAATGTTGTTGCACATCACTGTGCAATAACAATAAAGCTTATTCTGATTCTGAAGTTCATGACAAAACCCAATGCAGACATGTTCCTGTTTTTAGTATTTTACACTGCATTATAATGTAGCTGCTTTTGTTTAGTTTTTATTTCATTTCTTCTATTTACTTTTCATTTTATATGCTTTTTATATGATTGTCTATTGTTGTCTGTATCTGTGTTCTTTGTTTAAATCAGGTCTCATAAATGAGTCATCGAGGCTCAATGAGACTAACCTGTATAAATAAAGGTTGAATGAATGGAAAAGAAATCTCAAGTGCGTGGAGAGGTGTGTGCATGCATGTGTGTGTGCGCATGCGTATACAAGTGTGTGCACGTGTGCATGTCCGTGCATATGCGTTTTCCCCTCACTCTCGATGCTCTGCAAATTTGGGATTTTACTTCCAGAAAGATACTTTCAAGTCTGTTTCATGTAGCATGAATACTGTTTTTTCACCATGTCCTTCCACAGTTGACTTGTCTTATCATTAGGAGAGGGACACTGCCAGCACTGCCTGCTTTGTGATTTTCCTTTTTTATGCCCGTTCCAGTACTGCTTGTGTCAGAGCTGCAACACATTTTCAAATATCCCTTACACTAGTTGATGTGTTTCCTCATGGTTTGCTTCTCTCAATTTAGCTGTCTGACTCCATTTCTTCACCCGCCCTTTTTTGCATGCAAATGTGTTTGTTTTAGCGAAAACTCAAGCTATATGCTTATTGGGTAACATCCAGCACCCTGATGCTTGTGGTGCACTTTGACGTGACATTTAAAATTCATTCCCTATCAGAACAAATAGTATTTTCAAATCCAGATCAGGGTGTGTATCTGTATCGGTGGGAAGTTTATTCTGGTTATATACCCACCTCCACCCTTGGCCAGTGTTTGCATATTCCACCAAAGAGCTTATTATATTTCCCCACACCCCTCTGCATGTAAAGTACCCCCTGCCCTGCTAACATGACACCCTTGTGGTTCATTCACAGCTTTATATTCAGATTATTTGATAGTCTACTGGGTATGGGATTAAACTGCAAAACAAGCAAATAAATATGTCAAGGCTTAAATCTAACTCATGTGTTAACTTGAATTTTATTTTATTTTTTTTGCCCAAATTGCTAGTGGTTTAACAAGTCCTCAGTTTGACCCAAGAAGCAATTATTTAATATTTCATTGGTTGTTAACATTTTGTTAGCCTATGTTGAATAATAATTTTTATGTAACTCCAACAGACTGCAAAACACTGAAGAGAGATGTTATGTATTTCTGTACTGTATTTGCATCTTTTCTGGCTTATTTAGCCCCTGGAAATTCTTTTAATCTTATGACAGTTGGTTTTCCTTAGGGGGAAATTGATCACCTTCTGCTTAATTAAAAAAAAAAAAAAAAAAAAAAAAACCCCACGAAAAAAATCGTCAGTCCTTTAGAGCTATTTCAGCCTGAAGTTTTGCAGTTTAATCCCA
>NC_056499.1:23077406-23078560 GCF_014905685.2 Nematolebias whitei | reverse complement strand
GTGATCTCTGGTGGATTTCCCTGAACAGGAAGACTCAGCTGCTATCTTTGTCCCAGACTGGAAATAAAACACAAATACAGTAGGTAAAAAAAAATGAGTTAATAAGATTATAATTAAAAAAAAATGTTAATTAGATAATAATAATAAAATAACAATACCTCTTCTTGAACGGTTGTTATGAGGTGGTTGAATCTCTCGCTCATCATCATCATAATCAGGGCAGGGCTTTAATCTGGTCCAGGGCTTGTTGACAATATCAGTTTTAACTTTTTCATAAAGTGCTGCTACAACTTTTGGCTGAAGTGTTGACGTGATGGGATGTCGAAGCGGGGCTCAAGAACTTTATTATTTATATATATATATATTTTTTTTTTGTGATGGCCTCCCTTCTCCCCTTACAGCCATCCTCTCCACACCATTATTATGAAATATTTATTCTAGTGACTATATAGTGTAGGGTTTTTTTTTTGTTTGTTTTTTTTTTTTAATAGGATAGAAAGAAAGAAAAGACAAAGAAAGACTCCAAAATATAAGAAATATACACAAAGAGAGCACACGGCAAAACACCCGACCACTGTCTCTTCACCTGCAAAGAACATGACAAGAACATGACAAGAACATGCTCAAGAACTTTAAACCGGCGCATCAACAACATTCGGACATAGATCCAGAGTTTTAAAAACTCCTACATCTCGTGTTATTGCTCTGGACCGATATGAATTACCTGATAAAAGTTGTTTAAATGCTGCGGTCTTTGCAACAAGCTGTTTTTCTTGCTTGTAGAAGAGACATTCACGTTCGGATGATGTTGTTTCAAGTGCGTTAACAAGTTAGACGTGTTGCCTGCTGCAGTTCCAATCTCCGTGAAACAACGTCGACACACAGCTTTGGATTTGTTCACTTGTCTTTTAACAAGAAAGCCATAATGTTACCAAACAGGAGACCGCAACGACATGTTAGGCTGCTAATGCTAGCGTGCTGCAAGATAATAGCATCGTGCTGAAACACACTTAGGAATTTTAGTTTCACGGCGCATAATCTCTCGTTAATAAAATTTAATGAGTGAAAAATAAACCGCAACGGTACGCACATGGACCGAACCGAACGTGCCGTACCGAAACGGTTCAATGCACCCACGTGTACCGTTACACCCC
>NC_056499.1:23058081-23077306 GCF_014905685.2 Nematolebias whitei | reverse complement strand
CTGGTATAAACCACATGTGGCTCAGCTGTGTCCCCCCAACTCTAAACTGCTGGTACAGAGGGTGTGCAGCTCAGCAGTGTCTCTCTCCACCCCACCTCACCCGACTCTAGACTTGAGGTACAAAATGCAGCTTGGCTGTGTGCCAAAAAAACTGCCGGTACAAACACACGCAGCTCAGTTGTGTCTCTTGAGTCACGGTTCAGTCCATAGACCAAGAAAAGAGGCAGTTAATCAAAGACAGAGCAGTCAGAGAAATGGAATCATTCCTGCGAGGAATAGAGGAAGCGGAAACACCAGCAAAAGCTTCAGGGTCAGCTGAAGACACCTTGTCACAACTTGTGGAAGTTATACCTGATTTAAAGGCAACATTTTTTCTTGTATGTTACATTTATGCTCAACAGATTTTAAGCTTTCATTTTATTTTTTGGGGGAACTGCACACTTTAGTTTTTGTGGTGGATTTTGTTGTTCTATATTTTGTGCAGACTTTTTCAATCTAAATAACAGAAGGATCATTTATATGTTTTTTTATTTTTATACTTTGAGACTGAATACTAAATAATTTCAGTAAAAATACCCTTGCTTTTTTTTTTTTAGTTTTTATATAATATTGCAAAGCAACATGTTAAGTTAATTTTGTCAAATGAATAACTGATTTAAGTTTCTTTTTTTTTTTTGTTGTATCACAAAATTTATCGTTATCGTCAGAATGCTCTGAGATATCACAATATTATATTTGAGCCATATCGCCCACCCCTAGTTAGGTTTAGAGTGGGGGTCAGGGTTAGGCTATAGCAAATGAATGGAAGTCAATGCAAAGTCCCCAAAAAGTACATTTAAAAGAACATACACACACACATACACACAGATGCATAGACAAATCAGCAGCCACTGAGCAGAAAGTCAAAAACCATTTTTCTTTTCTTTTCACAAAGACACCCATTTTAGGAGTTTTTCTGCGGTTACTCTCTACCACTGTTGCCACCAGATTCATTTTTTTCTTCCTCAGATTTAACTAAAGATTAAACTAAAGCTATACAGATGTTGCTTTCGTAACTTGAGTTTTACTGCACTGAGCCATCACCAGGAGGCAAAGCCTTTAGGAACACAAATAAAGTCCTAATGCTTACCTCCAGATCCCCTCTGCTTTTCCCCTCTAACATTCTTCACATCTCTCCCGCTCCATGCTGCCACGATGCACAAACAAACAGGATGTTTCTGAAGCAGTCACGGCGCACGTTTCAGAATGCTACTCTGATTTATTTTTCAAAGACTTTCAGATTTGAGTAGGTGTCAGTCTGTTGAATCGCAACATTAATTTGGTGTGCTATGTTCAGATATGACAGACTGTATGTTTACTCTCAGCCCAGGCCAAGCAATATTTATGAATAATATTGTATATTTGAAACTACTCAAGTGTCAAATTAATAATATTTGACATATAAGACAGTCACAGTGGAGGCTGATTTCTGGAAAATATATTTAAAGGACATTTAATTATATTTTTTTCATGCTTGAAGCTAATCTGATGTTATCTGACATGCAATAAAAGCTAGTGTACATTTTTGAATTCCATTTTCTTTTATTCCTATGTTCTCTCTTACAGCTGAGATGGAACTGCATGTCCCAGAGCAACCAGTAGTGGCGCTGCACGGCAGTGATGTCACGCTCAACTGCTCCTTCAACCAGACAGTTCCCTTCAACTTGTCTGATGTTAGTGTTTTCTGGCAGCTGACAGACACTAAACGCAGTGTGCATGGGTACAGCAAGGGACACGACCAGCTGGTAGACCAGGCAGAGGCCTTCGCCAACCGTACCAGCCTGTTTCCTACCCAGCTGGGCATGGGCAACGCCTCACTTCGGCTAAGCAGGGTGCTCGTGGCCGATGAAGGCAGCTATACCTGCTTTGTCAGTGCGCAAGGATATAGCAGTGCTGCTTTGCTGCTGCAGGTAGCAGGTGAGTCAACATGTGACATTTATGGCACATGTAAAACAAACATTTAACATGGATGCAGTCTTTGTTGCGGACTCTATACAAATATCTAAATTTGATTTTATGTAGTACAGCACACAACATTTTTTCTTGAACAAAACTGGTAAGCCATAGTGTAGTATGAATGAAGATGGTACAAGTACACTGAAACTATGTATTTCACTATGGAGGGATTATTCAAGAGTTATCCAACTGTGGTCCTCAGGGTCTATTCTTCATATTTTAGAGCTGGTTCAACAAATCTTATTCAAAATACATTGTTACTATACCAAATAATGACACATCATACATTTGATTGATTTCTGGTAACAGAATTTTTCAAATGTTGATTCTATATATAAAAAAAAAAAAAAAAAACACATTTACAAGCTGGAGCTGTGAGTTTTAGCCTTTTAATGACACATGCATGCACTTCATTCACTTCAGGCTTGAGCATGGAAACAGTTCATCCAAAATGGCGAATAAAAATTGTATACAAACATTCATTTGGACCGAGGATGAGATTGAATTATTCCTACCTGTTCAAAAAGGGCGAGAAGCACAAACAGCACTCTGCTGTTCACTGTTACTGTTGTCCATCTATCTGTGCAAGTGTGGAAAAACGTGACTGTAGCTGTGTATAGTGCACGTGCACAATTTCACACCGCATTTCCAAAAACCTCCAGTTGGAGACCTGGATTGAAAAAGATTAGTGTTAGAGAAAACGTCCGTTGTTGTCGTGTACATGAACCAAATGCTAAGGTTTCACTCAATAATAATAGTAATAAAAATAATAATAATAATAACAACTTTATTTATAAGGCCCTATAGCCATAGCTGCAACAAAGTGCCGTATATTTAAAATCAAGAACATTTAAACACATAAAAATAATAAAAAGAGTTACAACAGTAAAACCACTAAAAACAATAAAAAACTGTAGTGCAGAGCAGGTCTCAGGCTGTGCCAGAAGCCAGGGAATTAAAATGTGTTTTTAAAGAGCTTTAAAAATGGGGGAAAAGGAGATTGTTCCATAATCTTGGAGCAGCTACAGAAAAAAGCTTGGTCCCCTCTGAGCCTCCGTTTGGACCTCGACACTTCCAGGAGCAGCTGATCAGCTGACCTGAGGCACTGAGCATGAGAGTGCAGTTGAAGCAGCTCAGCGAGGTAAGATGGGGTATGACCAGAGCAGAACAAAGGACCCTGGGGACCACTGATCTGAGAGATCACATGCTTGAGTCACAGTTAGACCTAAAGCTAGTTCATGAACTGGAAACATCCGTTTTATGTGTCGCTGTTTTTTTTTTGTTTTTTTTTTGTGAGTTGTAAACAGGTAATAAACATCTTCCTCTGTGTTTCCGAAGATTGTTTTTTGTCAATATGCACTGATTGTGGTTCCTGTCGTGGTCAATATTTGCTGACTTTGATTATTAGTTGTTGTCACGGTCAATCAACCATCACTAACATCTTCCATGGTGTGCATCCACATCGCCCACCTTCACAGCTCAGAGGCTTTTAGTTATTTATAATGATTGTGTGTGCCTTCTCTTTCTCACATTCCTTTATCTGTTGTGTGATTGCTTTATTTTTTTTCTATTCTCCCAAGAAGGAGATTCATTAGGTGGGCGTTAAGTTACTTTCTATTTGTCTTGTGCGTGCAAAAAATTAAGCTTGCGTCTAGAAATGACAAAGTTGTTTTAATTTATGCTACATATTTTTAGATATTATATGTTTTTCTAATATTTATACATTGTTTTGGAAATTATTTCATTCTGCTCTGAAAAAAAAAAAAGAAAAAAGCTCAGGATGAAAATCGGTAAGTCATATCCACAGCTTGAAAAGCTGATGTGACCCATGTTAAGCCTATTATTGTGTTCAAAGTCCACTTTTCAAAAAGCAGCTCAGATAAACTTTCAGACTCAGCTCCACTTACTGGTGGCACTTACCATGCTTGATTGTATGTAGCTTCCTCTCCTCTTTACTCATGCTTTAGCTCAAGTGATTTTAAAAGGTGACATCAACCGTGAATGGTGATTCATCATTCGTTGCATTTCTTTTATACTCCTTAGTGCCAAAGACCAAGTTGTTTCAGCTATTATAGCCGTAAAGTCTTTTTTTCAGCTTCTCTGTTTGTGCTGTGTCTGAGTGGTTAGAGCAGTCTTCCTCCAATGCAAGAGTTGGGGGTTCGATTCAACCAGCAGTCACATGCCGAAGGGTCCCTGGACAAGACACTGAACCCCTCATTACCTCTATTGTGTGTCCCATCAGTGCATGAATATGATAAAGCACTGATTAGTCTTTGTAAAAGTATAGTAGAGTGCTGTATGAATGGGTAAAGGAGGGCACAGATTGTAGTGTAAAGCACTTTGAGTATCTTGATCAGATAGAAAGGCACTATACAAGTACAGTCCATTTATCATTTGTCCTGTTTTTTTTCTTGTTGACCTTAAAACAAATTAATTCATTATATGTTTGCTGCTCTCTTATTGTCACCATATCCTCATTCATATTTCACTTGTGCCATTCCTCCTGCCCTGAAACTCTCCCTGTTTTTTCTTTTGCTGTTTCCTAGCTCCCTACACCAAGCCTGTGTTGACTTTAGAGCCTGAATCCAACTTACGTCCGGGTGATGAGGTGGCTCTGACTTGTATAGCATATAGAGGGTATCCTGAGGGTGACGTTATATGGCAGGATGGAAGTGGACGTAATTTGACAGACAATATCACTTTGTCTGTTGTGGCCAACGAAGAAGGGCTGTTCACAGTGACCAGCGTTCTATCAGTTGTGCTGGAGCCCAACAGCACCTACAGCTGCCGGATAATCAACCCACTGCTTGGTGAGGAGGGCTTCGGATTTGCCACAATTTCAGGTGAGAGCGGATCTTCAACAATTATTATTATTTTTTTTTAAATAAAAGAATAAATGGTGTTTTAGTGAACAGTGCCACTACTAGTCATGTGAAAATCTTAAACAGCTTGTGTTTACTAATCATTTTTAATGTTTAAATGTTACCAGGACAAAAGCCACAAACTAATTTTGTTTACAATTGTGCATACACACAATATCATATCATTTTTACTCTTCTTCATTCCATCCAAAAGGCATGCCAATTTGTCTGTATGAATAATTGAACCAGTAGGTTGTATTCTTCTTAAGGAGCGTCAAATAGCCATTTCTCGCACATCACATTTCAAAGACCAAACAGAAAAGAATCAGCAAGAATATAGTAACAGGTTTCTTAGATGCTGTTTGCAAGAAAACATATTAACCAGAGTTTAGATTGATATTTTTAATTTATCAAATTGTTTGATGTTCTACTCTATGCGTGTTAGTACCTACATTGTCATTTTATTGGTCTTTGATGGTCCTCTCCTACTTCCTGCCTCCAACCATGCCTCCCTGTCTCTGATAGTGTACTCTGTGTGTTAAATGTGATGAGCATGCCATGTACGGTGGGCTGTGGTTGGGTCTCTAATGGGAGCAGGACTGTGTGAAATGGCTCATAAATAAGTAGAGGTGGCCCGAGCTGACTCTCTGGACTGCGGCTGGTGCTGGTGCTCGTCCTGTTGAGACGGGGGTCAAGGCAGAGGTCAGGGATTGCTGCTCCACTGGGCTGGGAAATGACTGCTCTGTCTGGAAACAGGATGGCCAAATGGCAGGACTGTATGGCTGAGTGCAGGTGGCCTTTCTAACAGTTTGGTTGGCCTCTTTCAAAACAGATCAGATAACCAGTCAGAACAACCATTGTGGGAGTGGAAAGCCATTAAGCACATGGGGACAAAAAGAAACTGTCAAAATAGTTGTTGCTGTTACCTAATTCAGTTACATATAGAGTCAAAATGTGTTTGATATTATCACTGTGCTTTACACTAATTATTTTCAGGCATAACAGAAATCAGTCATGATGTACTAGAATTTTTTCAGCGGTACAACACCTGTTATTTGTTTCAAATAATTTATTAGTATTTGCTATAGCTTACAGTGGCATGACCCTTTCATTCCTAGGTCTGTAATTACCGTTAAATGCCAGGAAAATGACTTTGGTTACTATAAATTAACAAACTACTGGTACTTCCTTGGCTTTTAAGATTTTTTTTGTTCCGAAATGATGTGTCAAAAGCCAGGATTTTTGTTTTTGTTGTGTTGAGTTTGGTTTAGTTTAGTTGCCAAGCTAAACATTCCAACTAAACCTACAGTATAATGCTATTATAGTGTGCTTGGCATGCCCCGTTTGGTTGAAGTTATGCACCTTAAATATTAAGTCTTTAGTGTCATTACACCATAGTAGAAGACGTTATAAAAACAAATTTACAAACAGCCATTATAACCTAAATGTAGTGATGGAAATTTCAAGAGCCAAAGTGATATACTTTACTTTTTGGCCTGCTAAACTAGCTGTTGGACTAGTTATTGTTGTTTCGGCTACTTCCTCCTGCAGGGGTTGCCACAGCAAGTGAACTTGTATGAAGAGTTTGGTAATTGTACACCTGATGCCCCTCCTGACCCAACTTGGGCTCAAACCAGCAGAATCAGGAGAACAAGACCACAGCACTGACGGACTGAGCTACAGCAGCAAAGCTAATGGACTAGCACAGTGGTTCCCAACACTGGTCCTTGAGGAACACCATCCTGCATGTTTTAGTTGTTTCCCCACTCTGACACACCTGATTTGAATAAATGGGTGATTAACAAGCTTGCACAAAACTCAAAGAAGTAATTAATCACTGAATCAGGTGTGTTGGAGCAAGGAAAAAACTAAAACATGCAGGATGGTGTTCCTTGAAGACTCTGGTTGGGAACCACTGGACTAGCACAGGCTATGAAAGAAAACCAAGAGCAGCATAAAAATATATAATAGTTTGGCCAAAAATGGTAAAACAGTTTATTTTTTAATTTAGCAAAGATTCAAAGAGGGACAGCAAAACAAGCAAACCCACAAACACGCTTGGAGAAAACCCTTAATTAAAGCACCGGTGACCGTTTTTCTGCAACTGGGTGCACATGAATAAGAGTAATTTCTCAGTTGGAGTGCTAGCACAGCTTGATGATGACACAAGTTGTTTGCAAATATGCACAAGATGCATAGTATTGTGAGCGGCAAGATAAGGGGGCTTGTTTGAAATGAAAGCATGTTTGCGTTTGTTTACAACAGCTGGTGTGTGCTTAACAGTTTCTGTAATTAATTTTGACCTAGCAAAAGTCTTCTGCTGAAATAGCAGAATGCCGAGCTAGAGTTGATATAGTGAATAATGCTTGCTGTGTACACTACGCACTGTATACACAAACACTGCACTCAGGCAGTGGTGAATCGTGTTATGAGAATGGATAAATCTGCTTAAAAGTTAAAAGGTCTATAAGTAAAATAAAAAAGTGAGAAATTGGGAATTTAAAAAGAGGGAAATATAGCGGGTAGCTAGTGAGGGTCCAAGTATTTTAAATTTCCACACACTCTCCCAATCTCTGATAGAAAAATTACAATTCTAATAAAAATCTCCCCCAGGCAGAACAGGAGTTTGACAAGGTTAATTTTGAGAAAAATGAACCCTTTACCCATACTGAACAGAGCACTGTGCGGTCTGCAAGTTGAGTCCGTGTTAAGTCATCCATGTTAATCTCATCTCTTTTTCTAGTCACCAGTTAAACAAACCATTGCAACAGAGTGTTCACAAAGTGCTTACATTCACACCAGTATCCATCTAAATTTGTAAACAGACACTGCAGAGTTCTGGTCAGTTTTTAAATCAGTGGTCTAGAATAGGGCGTGTTTTGTGCTGCTGGGATATTGATAGATTTGCGGAGCGAAGCAAGACTTGGATGTAGGGAGGCCCAAAGGAACAGCTGGTATTAATGAACAGTCGAGTGATGGAATGGAGCAGCTTCAGTTTTCAAATGAACTGAGGCCAGTCTGCCTGCATGGACAGTGTTGAAACCTTCTCTTACTTGTCTTTTTTGACATTACTCTGTCTCACACGCCAAGCCTAACATCTGTGTTCTGCTTAAGGTCAAGGTCAAGGTTCTTTATTGTCATTCACATCACATGCGGTACATGAGGTGGAATGAAACTATGTACCCAGGGTGCCAGTTACATCCAACAAAAATACAAATTGTAAAGAAAATCAGTAAGATTGAAGATATGAAGTAAGAGATACGCTAAACTAAGAATACACTAAGCACTAATAGTACAAAACAATGTGCCAAACAACAATAGCATGAACATGAGTTTGTGTGAGCAGATGAGGACGGATGAACACAGCAACATGATATAAATCAGCAGCATGAGATCAGCATCATTGATACTCAGCAGCACATATCAACAATCAAGTGGCATTACAGTGATGTTTTTTCACAGTAATTTTCACAGTGATAATCCTGACTAGGGATTCATGAGTCTTAACATCTTCAGGGTTGATGCTGTTCCTCAGCCTAGTGGTTCTGCACTTAATGCTCCTCAACCTTCTGCCTGAGGGGAGTGGGGCAAAAAGTGTGTGTGCTGGGTGAGTGGGGTCCTTCATGATGCAGGTGGCCCTCTTTCTACATCTAGAGGTGTATGTCTGTGATGGTGGGGAGACTGACTCCAACAGACTTCTGTGTAGCCTTCACCACTCTGCAAAGCTTTTCTTTCGGCAGCTGTGCAGCCTCCATGTCACACATTGATGCTGGAGCACAGGATGATCATGCATCTGAGATCAGGGTTCTGTTTCCTAGCATTTGTTTTTCATCCACTGTTGCAGTTTGCTTTCTGATGGTTTGGATTTAGAGCTTGTCTAGCCTCCTCTCCAGCACCACCTCCCCCTCCTGACTTCTTCCCCTCTCAGTGCAGATGGCGCCATTTTCCCAGCATCACTCTGCTGGCACAGCGTTTACAGTGAAATTTTGTGGATGGAGATAGAGTGGTGACATGAAGTAGATGGAAAGATGAGCTAGGAAGATAAAGAGCTGTGAAGGGATGTAGAAGGGAGAGAGAAAGCAAGATGGAGACAGCACTTTCTGGGCTCAGAGCTGAGACATTATGGCCCAACTGGCTGAAAATAGCCCACCCCATCACCATGCTTTGGAAGACTTTAGTGAATTTTATTATTTGGCCCTTTGCCTTGTTTTGACTTGGATGCACAATGAGTTAGTGGCTAATATTGTATTTTTTTCTCAACACAGTTTCTGTCTGGAGGGTGATGAGGTGTTCCAATTGAACATAGTAACCAGTAATAAGTGTTTTGTTTTTTTTTTGTTTGTTTTTTTGTACGATGCAAGCTGAGCTGTTACTATGTTACTAAACAGTTATGTGAGAAGACTACATATTTGGGGATAGCTACAACATCTCTGCAGCATGGCTGAATTTTTGCACATTTTGTTGTTTTCTGTAGAGAAATTCTTTATAGAAAAAAGTGTGTCCAATTGACAGTTATGTGGGCATGAACAACAACCTACAACAAAATGTTTACTTTGTGCAGCACTACAGCATCATGGTTAACACTATTGCCTCAAATCAAGCAGGTCCTGGGTTCATGTCCTAGGTTGAGCCAGTCTTTCTATGTGGAGTTTATATGTTCTCTTTGTGTTGGCATGGGTTTTCTCCCAGTACTCCGAAGTCCAAAAACATGCAAATTTAGGTTATCTTCAGGCCCATACCTTCTTGAAAAAGAGATTTGTGATCTCATGATGATATCACATTTGTATTTTACAATCCTAGAGTGATGATTTAAATAATTTATATTATTTGCTTCTTTTAGCACTCACTTGTTATTCTCACTCAAATGATTCCAAATATCTCAGTAATTTGATCACAACACATTGACCACTCTGAACATAGATGTGGTAAATTTGCATTATGTGCATGTTCTTCCTGTCTGTCACTAAGTTTTACATAGTTTTGTAATGAGCAGCAGCACATCTTCCCCACTGTAAGCATATACTGTGTGTTGTAGTCTACGTTTTTCTGGTGTTTTGTTTTGTTCCTTGAGTTTATCTTTTAGTTTTGTTCCTTTTGTGTTTGTTTTATTATTTCTGTTCTTCAGACTTCTCATTTTTCTGTTCCCTATGTCCCCGTTGCCACTTCTCATTTTCCCCCTCAGCTTCATGTTCTTTCCTTAGTCAGCCACTCACACCTGTGCCCACTTCATAATCACCCAGGTGCTTCCATTTTCCCAATCACCTCTGCTCTATATACTCTGTTTCTGGTTCACTACTCATCATTTCTGCCTTGTATTTGATTTTCCATGTCTTGGTTGGTGTTCGCCTCATACTTCTGTGTTTCTCCTCTTTGTGTATGTTTTGTCACCACATTGGCTTTTTGATTTTTGTTTCTTAATATAAACATTTATTTTTATTTTTACTTGAGTTCCCTGAAGCAGTCTTCATTCTGGGTTCAATCCTCTGGTCACCGTGATACTGTCTGCAAAGAAAATCAGTAGAGTTGCGCTGCATCATGCAGGTGAAGAGCACCTTGTCCTTGCAATTTATTTATTTTTTTCTTTTATGGACCCTAATCTAATCCAGTTTTGCTGTCAATATCAGTTTTTCTGAAGGCTTATAGAAAAATAGGGTAATGTTTATTTACTTTGAGTCATATTGCTCATCAGTACAGTCATGGTAACAGAAGCCCAGCCATGGTGAGAGGACTGGTTTAAGACTGAAAACATGCCAAAATTTGTGTCAGTGAAGGGAAAGTATGATATTGTCTTAACCTGTATTACAGAATGTGATAAAGACATGTCACCAAAAATTTTTTTTCCCATGACAACTAAAATCACAATTTTTTTTAATCTAATCTTTTAAAGAATGTGATAATGTTTCTAGTTTCTGTCTGAACCCTTGGTTTCGCTCATATATTCTTTCATAAGCTGGTTTATCGATGTCCACATATAACACTGTGTGTAGTATTTTCCTAATGAGACTGTTTATTACCATGTGTTACCATAAAATACAGTAGTCCCTCGTTTATCATGGGGGATCCGTGCCCTGAAGCCCCACAATAAGTGAAAAACCTCCAAGTAGGGATACAGTAGTTCAAGTTCAAATACATTAAACTTTATTTTAAGAATTTAGAAACCCTTCACACACTCTTGGAATGTTCTAAATGCTTAAGCCTACAACATTTTAACAACATGTTACTAACATGTACATTTCTATACAAAGAGAAATGTTGTTGACCAACCATGGATGACGAAAGGGTTGAGAAATGCTTGTAAAAAAAAATAATTATTTGTATAAATATTTCTTGAAATTGAGAACACAAGAGGCCGAAGAGAAATATAAGAAGTATAAAAATAAATTAGTAGGGATTATAAGGAAACACAAGAAGGAATATTATAGTCATTTATTAAATAAAAGTAATGGTGATATGAAAGCAACATGGCGAGTAATAAATAGTGTTCTGAAAAGTCATAAAGCAAAAACAGGTATTTCACAATATTTTTTGAAGGATGACAATCAGATCCATGATGAAAATGAAATTGTAAATGGATTTAATTATTATTTTGTGAACGTTAGATCAAGGCTTGCAGCTAAAATACCAAAAGTAGACAATAATGTGAACCATTCAGTTATAGGTTGTGACAACAGTATTTTTCTTAATGGAACTGACAAAGAAGAAATAATGAATGTTGTAAAGAATCTTACAGATAAGAGATCAAAAGACTGGGTGGACATGGATATGATGTTTGTAAAGGACATAATGAGTCATGTTATCGAGCCGTTTACATATATACGTAATTTATCATTTTCAAAAGGAATCTAAAAAAGTTAAATCTGGTCCTCTGGACATTCAAAAAAAACAAAAAAACAAAGCAAAACAACAACAAAAAAAAAATGTAGAAACGGATGTTGGAATTGATGAAGACAGAATTTGATAAAATACAAACTTGGTTTAAACTTAATAAATTATCATTAAATTTAGATAAAACTCAATACATGATATTTATTAACAAAAAGAGAACTGTTGATGATCCATTTAAAATTGAGGGTGTTGAGATTTGTAGAGTTAATGAGATGAAATTTTTGTGTAATCATTGATGAACAGCTAACATGGAAAAATCACATAAATTCTGTAAGAATAAAAATATCTAAATCTATTGCAGTACTATACAAAGTCAGGGAATTATTAAATGATAAAGCTCTGTTCAGGTTGTATAACACAATTATTGTTCCACATTTAATCTATTGCATTGATGTTTGGGGGAAAGCGTGTAAAACATTTACAAAGCCTATTTTTATTTTACAGAAAAGAGCTATTATTGCCATTATTGAATTATTGCCAGAAAGCATTACAGTCACCCATCAAGCACATCATTTTATCAACTGAAGTTGTTAAAGTTCCATCATTTGGTAGATTATAGTATTTTATCAGTTATGTATAGGGCTCAAAATAACACATTACCATTAAATATCCAAATAAATTTTGTTAAAGGACAAAGTTGTTATAATCTTAAGGGGATAGAGATATTTGTCAAACCAAAATTCAGAACTAGTCTGAAGGGAAGGTCTACCTCAATCCAAGGAGTTGGATTGTGGAATGGTCTAGAGAGTGATGTGAAAAATGCCAAGTCAATGTGTACATTTAAGAAAAAGATCAAAGCTGAATTGTTTAAAAAAAAATAAATGAAGTAGCTTAGTGTATTTTTTGTATTAGAATTAGAAAAATTAAAAAGAGTTATTCATTTTGTTCTGTTACTTGAAAATTATTATGATTGAACTAATTGTTTGAAAAAAGGGGCAGATATAATAAGATTTTTTCTTCTTTCTGCTGCCTTTCATTTTAAATCTCTTGTATTTTTTTTATACTGTTATGGAATTGTTTTGTATTTTTTTAAATGAATAAACTTTATACCATAGCATACCAAATTTCACTTACTAGCTCTGCAGAACAGCAACAGTTCTGATTCTGGTCCAACTCTTTTTTTTATTCCAACTCAGTTTGTTTCTGCAGACCTATCCTGCAGCGATGATGCCCACAAATCAGTCCTCTTAACTCTTAAACCTACTAATTTTAACAACATACAGTACTTATATGTACAGATCTACAAAATTTTACTTACCAGGCTCTGCAGTACAGGAGTAGCTTGATTCCGGTCTGACCCGATAGATGAAAAAAATCCCAGTACAGCATGACTGAAGCCCACCCCTCCATCCAGCTAGATGTGCACGTGCTGCTGCCCAGGATTTAATCCACGACCTCTGGCCCTGTCCAGACCAGCACCGCGCGACCAGAACCTGACTGATTCTGGATCAACTGCAGCCCAGCTACTCAGCAGTGAAGATACAACTTGAAGGATGAGTTCAGCTTCAGAATTATTTGTGTTTTTCCTGCCTGTTCTGTGAGCAACAGAACTTACAGAACTTCTGACTTTGCTGCAAAACTTTCCATCCATTTGCAGAAAACAGTGGTTGAAAGAGCAGTGTTGACCTCCGGGAAGTGAACTGATGGCTTCTGGGTAACATAGTTCTTTAGACTGGCAAAACAGTGAAGGCTTAATGAAAGAAAACTACAAAATGGCAGCACATTTTTATATTTTTTTAGAGGAAAATATTATGTATACGTACAGTACAAAAAAAACAAAAACAATATAGAGCGAGTCCACGATAAATGAACCACAAAGTAGCAAGGGACTGCTGTACATACATTCTCAACCTTCACTTAATCAAAGTTAAAAATAAAAACTTTAATTGCTATATAAACATTGATTTTTGTTGTGAGGTAGAACTATAATTCAGTATAAGAACATTCTCCTTTTCATAGATTATCCCCATTATCTGATCTTTTGCTACCTTGCTTCTTAGCGCTTTTTACTCAACAGTATATCTCTTTAGGATTTTTTATAGTTTTATCCTGACATGACTTTCCTTCTAAATAGCTACCTGTCACCCTTTCTTGAACAAAAAAGTTCAGACCTTTTTTTCTAACACGTTTCTGTACATGCCCCCCCCCAACAATTATTACACACCTTGTTTGGTGTATAATTCCTCTCAAAGTTTTGAATATGTATGTCTTAAGAGCATTGCTGTTCTAGTACAGTATTGCCAAAGGGCAAAACAGAAAGATTCAGTAATCTGGTGGTTTTCTTTAAAGAATAATTGTAGTTATATTTTTATACAATATTTTTACAGACCTATACCTGACTGCTGAAATGTCATTAAATTATTTGTCAGTTGCTTTATATGCTTTTCAGCAACACGATCAAACACTGAAGTTTTTTCCCTTTCTTCTAGTTTTAGTAACAACCCACCGTGCTGGTCCTTGTTCTCCCAGAACAAGAACTAATTTAAATGCAATTAACAGAGCCTTCAGAGAAACAGAAAACAGCAATATAAATGGATCTGTTGTCAGTAGAGCAGCGAACAGGCAATTTTCTCGACTAAGCACTGTATTAATTAGTGCCCAGTGCACAAATAGTTCTTTCTCTTGCTGAATACATGCTCTGTCTTATCAGGGGCTCGGCTACAAAAACAACCAAGTACACAAATGAAGTAATATAGACAATCTGAAACAAATTCAGGTAGGCAGCAGTGGTACCATTTTAGGAATGTAATTCCATGTCAGGACCTGTAACCGGAGGTCCTTTCATAAGTTGCCACACATTTGAACATTTTTTACTTGGCCTTCATTATAGATTTTATTCCCATATTGTGGCTGTTGCATTAAACCAGCCACTAGGGAGCACAAGCTAGCATACCGTGCCGGTCCCAAGCCAAAGGTAAATGGTGAGGGTTGTCTAAGGAAGGGCATTCGACGTAAAACACTTTTGCCAAAACTAATTTGCGAGTTCATCTAAGGAACACCATACCAGATTGGTTGAGGCCCAGGTTAACAACGATCACCACCAGTGCTGTTAACAAACAGGGTGCTGGCAGAAATCGTGCTACTGTTAGTCAAAGACTATGAGGAGGGAAATGTTTCAGTAGATAGATGGAGAAGAGGAAAGTCAAGAATGTAGGACTGAGGGTTGCAACTCTAAGTGTGGGGACAATGACAGGCAAAGGTAGAGAGCTGGCTGACATGATGCAGAGAAGGAAGGTAGATGTTTTATGTGTCCAAGAGACCAAGTGTAAGGGCAGCAAAGCTTGCAGCATTGGAGCAGTGTTTAAACTGTTTTACCATGGTGTGGATAGAAAGCGAAATTAATTAGGGGCGGTACTAAAGAAGGAGTTAGCAAAAATATGTAGTAGAGGTGAAAAGAGTGTCAGATATGGTGATGTGGCTGAAGATAGAAGTAGAAGGTTTGATGCTAAAGTAAGTAGTTTTGCTCCACAGATTGGATGTAATGTAGAGGATAAACATCAATTTTGGAATGATCTGGATGTTTTCCCAGGGAGGAGAGAGTGGAGATCGGAGCAGACCTGAATGGATATGTTGGTGAAGGAAACAGGGATGAGAAAGTGATGGGTAGGTTTGGTGTCAAGGAAATAAACCAGTCAGAGCAGATGATGGTGGCTTTTGTCAAGAGAATGGAATAAACTGTAGTAAACATTTTTTTCCAAAAGAGGGAGGAACATAGAATGACCTATAAGAGTGGAAGGAGGAGTACTCAAGTAGGCTACATTCTGTGTAGAAAAGGAAACCTGAGGGAGATTGAGGACTGTATGATTGTGGCAGGGGAGAGTGTGGCCAGACGGCATCGGATGGTTTTGTGTAGAATGACTGTTGTTAAGAAGATGAGGAAAAGAGTACAATCAAAGAAGACCAAATAGTGGAAGCTGAGGAAAGGAGAATGTTGTGAGGAGTTCAGAGAGGAACTACAAGAAAGAGCTTCCAGATGACTGGTATACTACAGCAACACTAATTAGAGAGACAGGCAGAAGGTACTTAGTGTGTCATCTGGACAGATAAACAATGATAAGGAAAGATGGTGGTGGAGTATTGAAGTGCAGGAAACTATTCACAGAAAGAGGTTAGCCAAGAAGAACTATGACAGTGAGAGGACTGAAGAGAGGAGACAGGGATATAATGAGATGCAACATAAAGCAAAGAGGGAGGTAGCTAAGGCAAAGCAGAAGGCTATGATGATGACTGAAGAAGTCTTTTGGATGAAAGACAAAATGTTTCAACAAAGAAGTATCCTTCCAGAGGACCTGACTCAACCTTGCTGGAGCTATGATGAGTTGTATGGGAGGCTGAACATGGAGGAGGAGGAGGATACAATACTACAATACAACTTTATTTATAAAGCACTTTAAAGCAACACCGTTGGCCAAAGTGCTGTACGCTAACACATATGAGCATAAAATATATAAAATCAACAGATACCATAAAAGTAATGAACTACCAAATCATGGGTGTTGGGGGAGTGGTGGCGCAGAGGCTAGAGAAGGTAGGCCTGGGATTGGAAGATCGCCGGTTCAAGCCTGGGTAACGACAACATCAAAAATGTGGGTGGGGTAGGTGAAGCACCCACACCTGTCCCCACCCTCATTCGCCCCACTCTGGGCCCATGAGCAAGACCCTTAACCCCCATCTTCTCCCTAAACAGGTCTCTCTTGAAAATCAGTTCTCGTGGCTCAATGAAACTACCTGTATAAATAAAGGGTAAATAAAAAAAATAAATAAAAAAAGCCTACCTAATCATAAAACAGCAAACAGTAAAAACAACAACACAACTTAAAACCATTAAAACCAACATTTAACATCGAGTTACAAGCCAAAGACAAACAAAGTGTCTTCAGAGAAGATTTAAAAACAGAAAGTCGTTCCACAATTTAGGGGCAGCGACTAAGAACGCTCGGTCAACTCTCAGCCTCCTGTTGGACTTTGGGATGGCCAACAGTAGCTGAGCTGAGAGATCGTGAGGGAACATACAGCTGGAGCAGGTCGGACAGATACTGTGGGCCGAGACCATGAAGACATTTGAATACAAACAAAAGAACCTTAAAATTAATCCAGAAACAAACTGGGAGCCAGTGTAGTGATTTTTAAAACGGGTGATGTGCTCTCGTTTTCTGGTACCAGTTAAAAGGTGAGCAGCAGCATTCTCAACCAGCTGAAGTTGAGTCAGTAATGACTGGCTCAGACCCACATAAAGTGAATTACAGTAGTCCAGACAAGTTGTGATGCAAGCATGGATTAAAATCTCAAAATGATGTGACAGGAATGGTTTCACCTTGGCCAGTTGTCTCAGGTGATAAAAGCTGGACTTGATCACTGATTTAATCTGAGCATCCAGTTTAAAATCATTGTCCAGCCTTACACCCAGGTGGGTTGCTGTCTCAGTCAGATGTTTTGTTAAAGGACCCAAATCAACATGGACTTTGGAACCATCACTGGACTTAAACAACAAGACCTCTGTCTTTTTCTCTTTAAAATGTAAAAAAAAAAAGTGCTGTGACATCCATGCTCTGACTTCTGCCAAACATTCCAGGAGTTGGTTCACGGAGTACTGCTTATCTTGTTTTATGGAACATAAATTTGGCTGTCATCAGTGTAAAAATGAAAAGAAATGCCATGTTTCCAGATAATATATCCCAGAGGTAGTAAATAAAGGGAAAACAGAAGGGGCCATGTATAGATCCCTGAGGTACTCCACATGTGAGACTGCTGACATGTGAGGATGACTCGATGTGGTGATCCCTGAAGAGGGAAAAGCTAAACGAAGAAGATAATTGTGGTTGCCGCATTGTTCATCTTGCCTCTAATTGTTCATCTTGCCTCTAGTTTTACTGTCAGCATTTCTAAGGGAATGTTGGGTTTCTGAACCGCTATCCAGCTGTGTTCACTTTGTGGTCTGTGGAGCTCTTTAGAGCTGTATATTCAGAAAGATAAAATGAGCTACTCTTTTTTTGTTTGTCTTAGCTACTTTTCCATCTTTGACATTCATACAGTGCTAAAACAAAAATCATGCTAAAGCAAACTTTAATTCCCACAATATTAAGCTACATTATTCTTTTAAAAAACAATATGCATAAGTGGTTCCTGTTTATAATTTTCAAATTTTAATCTCTTTTATTTATTGTTGATTTTTTTTCTTTGTTACAATTACTTCAAACAAGTTTCTATGTACAGTTCATATTTGGCATCATGTCAAAGCCGTACGGTGCTACCCTCGGCTGTCCCACAAACATTCTGACATCTTAATGTCAGTTTTGAGACAAGCAAAAAAAAAGCCTTTCTTTGTCCTCACTGGTTTTCCTTTTCAGGACACTGTATTTATGATGCCAACAAACACACAAAAGCCCTCTTTTGTCATTGATCGGGTTCATTTTTATTTGGGCTCACAGCAAGGAATATCAGTAGGACCAGTGGGGCCCTGTAGCGAACATTTCACACAGCTTCTTCTAAATCCTGTAAGAAGGATTGGTTTCGGGAGGTCTGGCATCAGTCTTGGCTTCAAAATATGAAATCATTTTAGCTTCAGCTTTTCAGAGTTTCTGGGAGAATAGCCACCAACAAACTGCTATGCACTCTTTCTCTGTTTGGTTATTTAATTATTCAGCCCATTCATCTGATGTTTAAACTACACCAGATAGCACTATGAGTTATTGTCTTGCAATAATTGTTTGTGCACACAGTAAATTGCTTTGTTCTGTGCATGCAAACAGCTCAAATTAGAGGCAGGTATCACAAAGAGACTATTGCTCAAAGCTTTAATGTGGTTTTAATTAGAAGGGGATGAGCGATTTAGTTCATTCTTGGCCTAAGTGATTTTTTTTTGTAATAGCTATGGAGACCTATAACTGGTTAACAAGTGTAAGATATGGGTTAAGAATAGACCAAGGGTTGCTTTGCACCAGTTTTGAGTAGGTTTAGTGATTTCATGACATGATTTTTAAATATGAGCATCTGCAGACTCCTCACATGAAAAACACACCTATGGTTTGACTCTTCTTCTTTTAATCCTCCTGCTGTCCTTGGGTCAAAATGACCCCTGAGCCCTCTGTTCTAAAATTGAGGTCTCGGGGGTTAATTTGACTTAAGAGCCCCAGAAGCTTTAAACCTTTGCATCAAATATCACAATAATAACTTGGAATAAACCATGCTGTGGTTGTGCTCCTTATACCATAAGTTTGAATTGTCAGTGGATTGGGATGACTTGCATATAATTAATTAATTAATATTGATATTAATATTTAAAATTATATGGTTCTGTGGTTAATTCCAACACATGTCTTTCATGTATGTGGCTACAGTATGTTGTGACTTTCTGTTGCTGGAAGATTGCTCATTGACCCACACCATGAGAGTGAGTCATATCTATAATGTATCTGTCTCTATAATTTAACACAATCTACCAGATTAGAACTGAGGCTATGTACTTCATATATATATATATATAT
>NC_056499.1:23047477-23057681 GCF_014905685.2 Nematolebias whitei | reverse complement strand
CCCCTTGAACTTTTCAACCTTTTGCCACATTTCAGGCTTCAAACATAGAGATATAAAATTTAAATTTTTTTGTGAAGAATCAACAACAAGTGGGACACAATCGTGAAGTTGAAAGAAATTTGCATACTCGTGTACTGTACGCAGAGGATTCAGACTTTGTACTCCAGCGTACACCCCGAGCAGCTGCAGAGCAGCTTCACAGACAATGGGCGTTTACCTTTGGGACAAATTGAGGTCGCCAATTGGTCATTTGGTGACACGCCTACTGGATTGATTGACAGGTCGGAAAATGAAAAAAAGCGAGCGCTGGTAGCCTCAGCCGCAGTGGTGTTCTGTTTTTATATGTTGTTAATAAAAAGATCTAAAAAAAAACAAAAAAAAAACAGAGCGCACTTTCTCTACAGCTCACACATCAGACCAGCCCACCAGGAAATCTCCAGACTCTTCCGCAGCCATGCTGGACATGAGTTTAATTCCCTCGTGACAAATTCCTTAATTTCTCACCATTTCAGTCATGAAGTCAACTGAGGAGGAAGAGATCACTTGCCTCTTGGCAAAAAACAAAAGAAAAGGCCAGATCAGAGATGAAGAAGGGAAATTTAATACATTGGTGTCGCATACAAAACAGTCCGTCGCTGGGCAGTTTATTGTGTGGCAGTGCGTATGCGGTCATAAAAATTTGAGCTTTGCACAGACATGCCCTGGGGGGTACGCTGGTACCTCTGCGTACGTACATGCGTACCTCTGCATATGGACGTACGCGGCAGTATACTGGGGGCTTACTAGAGCACAGAATGTCATGATTTCAGCCTTGTGCCTCATCTGCTCTTTGCCACCTGCAAGCACTCTTGGCCACGCCAACTTCTCCGCTCTGCACAGAGATCAGCTGATCAGCTGCTGCAGGAAGCTTATCCCGGTATGGGCTGCACAAAGGTGCAGGAGGAAGCTTTTTCCGCAGCTCTGGCCTGTACAAATGTGCAGCAGGCGCTAAATAATTTAAAATAATTCATTTTAAATAAAAATGTAATGCCGATCGTGCGGCTCATCCATCACTCAGTCAATTTTGTGTCATGTCCAATCTTATTTTGAAAAACTGCGATAGAGTGAGTCCTCGATAAACGAACCGGGAAGTAGCGAGGGACTACTGTATTTGTTTATATGTCTTGCTGAGGACTCCAATGGTTTCTAATTTTTATACATGTCTTTATATTTTCTTTGTGGTTCTCCAGACATCTGCACTTTTTATAAAAGGAACACTGTCTCAATGTCATGACCAAAGTAGAACAATTACTTTTTACTATTTCATTAAGGAAATGCTTGCTTAGCAAGTAGGCTGTTTAAAGCAATGCCCTAGTTCACCTAATGACACCTGGGGACCACAGTCCTAATTTTCCTGCCTCTGAACAGTTTAAGGATTATTGCCTTGCTCAATGACAGTGTAACTATGCCAGCAAAACAGTGTTATTTATGTGTGTGTGTGTGTTTGTGTGTGTGACTGCCACAATTTATTTTATGTTTCACATTCATATGGCTCGTACTGTTTGTTTAATTATATGTAGTTTTACACAACACCTGTAGCTGGCACTGTATTCAGGTGTGAAAAGTAACCAGAAGTAGTCAGTTGGTAGCAATGATGTGAGATTATCATCAAGTAAAGGCTCCCACATACTGACGTGCTGTGACCCTCCCCCGACACTATACGGGCTGTCCGCAGATGGTTGAGACTTCATACTCGAACGTACACCCTGATGGGCTGCAGCTCAGCTCTGCAGGCAAGGGACGTTTATCTTCTGGACAAATTGAGGTTGCCGATTGGTCATTTGCTGATACCTACTGGATTGATTGACAGGTTGCCATTAAAAGGGGGGTGGCAGCCCAGCGGTAGTGATGTTCTGTGTTTATATGTTGTTAATAAAAAGTTCTAAAAAAAAAATAAAAACAGAGAGCGCTGGCCCTGCAGCCCATACATCAGACCGGCCCACCAGGAAATCTCCAGACTCCTGCAGCCACGCCGGGCCTGATTTTAATCCTCCCGTGACAAATTCCTTCATTTCTCACAATTTCGCCAGGCAGTTTATTGTATGACACTGAGTACGCGTATGTAAAAATTTATCTTTGCACACACATGCCTTGCGGACGTCCGCTTCGAGTCTAATCTGGTACGCGGGGACCTCCGCGAACTGAAGTACGCTTGAGTATGTGGGAGCCTTAAGCTCGGACTTTTAAGTTAAAAAAAGAGTTAAAAGAAGCTGAAACAAAATAAACAACCCTAATTCCATTTGGTAGCACACAGCCAACAAGGTATGTTTGATTTATTTCTTTATTTTGTTTTACATCAAGTATACAAGCGTTTGATATTAATATTTCTTGTTTATTTTTCTTAAGAGTTTGGTGTTTTATTTTGTGTATCTTCTTTAATTTTCACGTTTCGAATTTTCAATAAATTCATCAGTTTGAGGAAACCACTTGTGTCTGGGCATGCTTGAAAGGAGTTAGTGTATGTGCGTGCCTGTGTGTGTATATATATTTGTGTGTTTGTATGAGTGAGTGTGTGAATAATGGTTTGTCTCATTTGTCACTATGTGGCCCTGTGATGGGCTTTCGACCTTTCCAGGGTGTACCTGCGTCTCGCACAGTGGCCGCTGGATATGGGCATCAGTGACCCCCATGACCTAGAACAGAAGAAGAGGGTAAAGATAATGGATGGATGGATGGAAGTGAATATATTTTTGTAAAAACTTTCATGATTTAGGCTCTTTAATTGCAACCCTCACAAACACAACCTTTTAGGAGATAAATTACAGCTTTCGTTAGATTCAAAAGTCACTTTTTTATATTGTTTTTATTTTTTTGTAACTTTTGAGAAGGCCCAAGTTACAATAGTGTCCCCAGCGGGTTTTTGCGGGGGTGCTTTAGGAGTATGGAGTGCTATGGTCACTTATGTGGACTATCAAGTCCCCATATTACCAAAACAAGAGTTGTTTATCTCTTTGAAAAATTTTGACCTAATTTCTGACGCAGCTTGGGCTCTGCCAGGTCCACTTGTTGTCTGAACCTGTGTTGCTTTCATGGGCAGGATCCCAATCTGAAGTTGAGAAGAGACAAGTGTCTGGTAAAGAAACGTCAGGACCACAATTTATTATTATTATTATTATTATTATTTTACAGATGATTTGGTTCTTTTGGTGTCTTCAAATCTTTACGTTTAGTATGCACTGGATTTGTTTACAGCTGAATATGATGAGGCCAGAATAAGAGACAGCTCCTCTTAATTTTAGACCATGATTCTTCAGAGGGAAAACGTGGATTGAGTCAGAGTTTCTTTATTGTCATTCGCACCTCATGTGGTACATGTGGTGGAGCGAAATTATGTACACGGGGTCCCAGTTACATCCAACAATAAAATGTATAAGAAAAACAGTAATAACATCTAAGATATGAACTAAGAAAAACATCAACTAAATATACACTAAGCACTCATAACATAAAACATTGAACATCAGCACAAACATTGAGCCCTCTAAGTTTGGTAACAGTCTATGTCTTAAATGGAGGAGTTTGTGTATCTCCCTGTTCACAAGGCATGGTTGGGTATAGCGAGAAATACATAGACAAATGGGCTTTTTGAATGCTAGAAGACTCTGTGGTTTCATCATTAAGAAGGAACTGAGTTTCAATGTGCTATTCATTTCATAGCCTATCATTGTTCCAACCCTCATCTAAAATGAGAGTTGGAACATAATATAATATATAACATAATATATGAGGTATGTATCATCATTAAAAATTGATCAGTTACAATTGGCTGAACTTAATATTTTTGTTCAGTAGTAGGGTTCATCCTTAGAGGGAGAGTGAGGAACTCTATCAATCAAGGGGAGCTCAGGGCTTGTCCTCTGCATGCATTGAAAGGAGTTAGCTGAGGTTGTACAGGCATCTGATTAGGGTGCCTCATAGATTCAAATCTTTGAAATTTTACCGAGAGCCCCACTGGTGGGAGACCTCACAGATTATGTATGTTCTCTGTTGTGGAATTACCACAGGATAGGCATAATATTTTTTATGGAAGTAAAAATGACTGCTACACATGTTAGCAGGTATGCTTAGCAATTCTGAAGTTGTTGTGCAATGAAAATCAATTAAATTATGATCAGACATAATTGCTTGGTCCATTGTGTGCATTAGATCTTGCCACTTCTTACCTACTTTGGTGCAGAATTGCAATTCTGGAATGGGAGCAATGTACTAAAAGGAGAAAAGAGCCAATGAATGATGATCAGGGGTTATCTGACCTACAAAGTACACCAGAGTTTGAGCATGACATATCTCATGGCTTCTTCATCTTCTTTAGACTTTTCCCTTTTCATGGGTTACCACAGCGAGTCATTCTCCTCCATCTCACTTTGTCCTCTGCATCCTCTGTTTTCACTCAATCTACCTCCATGTCCTCTCTAACTGTGTCCATATATTGCTTCTTTGGCTTTCCTCTTTTTCCTGGCATCTGCATTTCTAACATCCTTCTAGCAATGTACCCATTCTCACTTCTCGGGACATGTCTAAACCATCTCAGTCTGGTCTCTTTAACTTTATCTCCCAGTTATTCAACCTGTGCTGTACCTCTGATGATCTCATTCCTAAACACATCCATTCTTGTCACTCCTAAGGAGAACTTCAACATCTTCATTTCTGCTACTTCCAGGTCTTTCTCCTAGCTTTTTGTCAATATCACTGTCTGTGGACCATAAAAGATTGGTCTCACAACTGTCTTGTAAACTTTTCCATTGGCCTTTGAGTGACACCCTTTTGTTGCAAATCACTCCTGAATCTTTTTTGTTGTTTTTGCTTTCTATCTTGTTTGTATTTAATATTCTCATTCCTTAACTTAACAAGCCTAACCTGCTACACATCCTTTCCAACCTGATCCCTTTGTCTCATTAATCAATACAAGTCCTTCTCACCTTCTTTGGTGTCCAGCCTCCCATACAGCTCATCACATGTGTAAGAATATAGACCTTCTGGTCCGGGCACCCTTGAACAGGTATTTATGCTATTGTTGCGTTTGTATTAGTAATTTTATTCTGAAGGGGCACCACTTGCTTTCCGGTTCTTAAGCAAGAAAATTACTAAGCAGACTCGAGTTTTGTGCTCTGGGAGTTCTTTCTCGTGTTTAAAGGGCATTCAAATTTTGTTAATACACACAGATATGCCAAAATAATCACAAATTTAATTGATTTTATGTATTTTATTACAAAAATAATAATATGTGATATATCTGATGAAGATTATGCATAACAAACAATAACAAATAGCTTGATATCAAAGGTCTACTTGATTCTTCAAATCTGTGAAACTTTTAAAAAGGCAGAATTTTGGACTGGTTCTGTTTGTGGAGTAGTTAAAATTGTCTGAATGAGCTGTAGTTTGTAAAGCATTATTGTGATGTATGATCACCAGAAAATGTGTTGAAGGATCTTTCTCACCAGAAGGAGCTGTCAGAATGTCCACAACTGCTTACATTGATACCAGCAAGACCTGAGATGCTCCGGTGATTGAGAGGAGGATTTTTCCTCAAAGGTCACCTATCATCGGTTGGAGGGACGAAAGTCCAGCCACTGGCTCTGAAGTCAGCTGGGATTTACCACTCTGCGGTGTGATGTTCTGGTTCATCGGGTTCTCTTGTCCTGAGCCGTTTGCAGAAAATATGTTTTCTCTTCTTCCTTCCTAGGATATCTCTCTAGGAGGAAGTTTGCTTGAAGCAGATGAAGTTTGTTGTGTAGAAGGAGCGAAGAAGCATAAGTGAAGAAGGAGTGTAGAAGTATAAGCATAATGTAGAAGTGGTGTAGAAGAAGTGAAACTTAACTTAACTGTCTATGTGTTTCATACTGACTTTGGTCCACACCTCAAAAGAGGGGGTGGTCCTAACTCTTTGTCATGTTTAAAAAAAAAAAAAAATTGCAGTCCATTTTCTCTGTCTGCCTTTAAAAGTCAGTCTCTTTTTAAAATGAGAAAAATAAAACATGATTATCTTAAAGAGATTACTTAAAACACACATTTTCATAAATAAACATTCAGATATGACATATTTTGAAATAACATGCAATGTTCATCAAAAGGTGTCGCTGTTCATCTCCTAGAAAGAAAATGTCATTAAACAAAGGGGTTCTCATGGTGTTATCTGCATGGGAAAACCATCCTGGGGGTAATACTCCTTTTTTTGTTGTTGATAAAGTTAATCTCAGCAGATGTTTCACTTCAATGTCGTTGAACAACAAGCTCTCATTAAAACGATCTATTCATTTTGTGGGAAATGAGTTCATATTGAAAGTGGTTAACACAGTGACAGGTTTTTTTTATTTTTTTATACATTCACATTAGTGTCAACTAAGGAGTTTGTGAGCTGAGTTAACACCTGTAAAATAAAGTCTGTTTGTTCCCAAGGGAATAGATGCATCTTATTTTAAACAGTTCAAAGCACAAAACACATGAATATCTGTTTGAGATGAGGTGAACTGTTTCTGTTTAAGTTGAGGTGAACTGTTTCTGAGGTGGTGTTCCCCTACAGTAAGTTTATCACAGATTCATGAATTAACTATCTAAACAAACTCAGTTGGCACTGTTTGGTGGTTTTCTCATCAGAAGGAAAACATTAATTTCTCATTACCACAGTGGATGCATGATGGAAGCCGGTGGCCTGCTGTCCCAAGAAGGATGTAGTTTCTCAGGGCTGCAGTTTGTTCGTTACATACCTCTCGCTCCAGGGTGTTTGTGGTTCTTGGACTTCTTCCATCTCTCAGCTGGACTGAGTCAGAGCCAACACCTCCATCATGAGACTGTTCCTCTCATGAGAGTTCCTTTCAGCCACCGTTTGCTGACCTGCCCAGCTCAGCTGCTGCTCCAAAGCCAACTTTCTCCTCGGCTGCCGTTCCACAACTGCTGGTGTCCGATTTACCTGACACCTCAGAAGATTTCCCCCCTTAACTTTTAACCAATCAGAGGGCTTCTCACAGTGGGTGTATCCCACCTGTATAATTTAATGTAATTTAACCTCCCTTCTCAAAGTTCTCGGATAAGATAATACAATGGCCTTTGTTAAAGAGAGTGACACCTTGTTTACATAAACAAAATAATGTGTTTGAAGTTCTGTTCAACTGATGTCTTACTTCCCTCATCACCACAACAACATGTTTCTCTCAATAAGGCCAAGTGAAGCTATTTGCTCAAGATCTTCTTTGGGAGACACAAAGTTTGAACTAATTATCATATAATGAATACGCTAGGGTAGTCCAAGAGAGGGGGTAGGAGATGCAGTGTCTCTGAAGACATTTGTCTTTGTCAAGGTTTTTGGAAGGATGGACATTACATATTAGGGCTTTAACAGACTACTCGAATAATTGACAGGTCGATTCCTAGGACATCTATCATTCACGTCGAGAATTCGCAGTGACGTCATTGTGTCACGTGATCCGCACCGGGCTACTAGTAGAAGCTACCAAATGGATTTCTCCCAGCAGATGGATTGAGCGGAGCAGGCCCAGTCTTGGCAAACAGGTAGAAATGTATCAATAGTATGGAAATATTTCACTAAAGATGAATCTTCCGGTTCAACTACCGTAAGGAAACAGAAAATGAATCAACTTCCTGACTGTTTGGAGCTCGTTGTAAATCGGTGTTGTACCATATTCTGTGACCACCGTATATTGTGACCATAGGGGGCGGTGTTGCATGCACTGTCGCAGGTCACAGAATATGGTGTAACACCGGGTCCAATAGACCGAACCAGAACCAGCTTCCTTCTGACCTTGTTTCACAAACTAAAAGCAAAAAATATTAATCTCTAAACCTATAAAAAAATAAAACTATAAACATATTAATCTCTAAAACTAAACCTAATGCGCACCACAGCTGGCGGTGACGCGGAGTGGTCCTCCGCCCCACTGTTTTTAGTTTTGTTTTTCATGTGCTGCACGTTATTTTTTTCACTTTTGCAGCTTAATAATAATAACTAATAGTTTTGGTTTTCTTGTGACTTATTTGCAGTATGATAAATGGTAGGAGCATAATATACTCTCCCAATGTTTTTTTTTTTTTTTTTTTGTTAATTAAAAAATTACTTTTTTTTTTTTCGGTTTATTTTTTATTTATTTTTTCATCTTGAGATCCTTTGACGTCATCAACTACTCGAGTTCTACCCAAGTTTTATTATGTTAATGTCGAGTTTAAAAATTATGTAGTCGTTCAACCCCTACTACATATGCCTTCTGCTTTGCCTTTGCTACCTCACTCTTTGCTCTACAATGTATCTCCTTATATTCATGTATCCTCTCTTCAGTCTTCTCACTCTCATATTTATTCTTGGCTAAACTCTATAGCTTCCTCGACTTCACTATTCCACCACCAGTTTTCCTTAACTATTCTCTGTCCAGATGACACACCAAGTACCTTCCTACCTGTCTCTCTATTGCCTCTATTGCTGTAGGAGCCCAGTCATTTGGAAGCTCTTTCTTACCACCCAGAGCCTTTAAAAGCTTCTCCCTGAACTTCTCACAACATTCTTCCTTTTTCAGCTTCCATCATTTGGAGTTAGTACGAGAGATCGTATTTCTCCAGTTTTAGCTTCCCTCCATTGGCTCCCTGTCAAGTCCAGAATTCAACATCTAACCTACAAAGCCCTCAACAACCTAGCTCCATCTTATATTCACAATCTTATTATTCCATATTATCCTAACAGCGCACTTTGCTCTCAGACTGTAGGCTATCTCGTGGTCCCTAGAGTTTCCAAACGCAGAATGGGAGGAATATTTTTTCAGTTATCAGGCTCCTCTCTTGTGGAACCAACTTCCAGATCCTGTCCGTAAGGCTGACACATTGTCCAGTTTTAAGACTTGGCTTAAGACTTTCCTTTTTGAAAAAAATCCTATAATTAGGGTTGGCTTGTCATGCTGCCTTAAGCTTAGACTGCTAGAGGACAAATTGACCTCATTTCCTTAAATTAATTGTTAAAATTGATTTGTTTTCATTTGATATTATTTCTATCGTAACATGTGATTCTTGACATTCCATTGTGTACCTGTTCCTACCAAACCCAGTTGGTCGAAGAAGATGACCGCTTGTCCTGAGCCTGGTTCTGCAAAAAGTTTCTTCCTCATGAGGGAGTTTTTCCTTTCCACTGTCGCCTTCATGCTTGCTCAAGATAAATGTTCTGTTGAGTTAAATTCAAAGCAGTCTGCCCCTCAGATAAAGTCTTAAATTATTATTTTTATATATATGGATGTTTCTGTTAACTTATTTTTACATATGAATGTTTCTGTTCAGTGCCCTGAGATGACTTCTGTTGTGACTTGGCACTATATAAATAAACGTAATTGAATTGAATTGAAATTCTTCAAAACAGTCACTCTGCACATAACCATCCAATTCTGTCTGGCCACGCTCTCCCCTGAAACCACCTTGCAGTCAGTACCCAATCTCCCTCAGGTTTCCTCTTCTACACAGAATGTAGTCTATATGCATACTCCTTCCTCCTCATGCCATTCTATTTTCCTCCCTCTTTTGGCAATGTGTTGACTACAGCCATTTCTTTTGTCTTGGCAATATCTACCACCATGTATAAACTTGTATTGTAGTTTGGGCAAAAGTGTTTTATGTCGGATGCCCTTCCTGACACAACCCTAACCATTTACCCGGGCTTTGGACTGGCACAAGAGATACACTGGCTTGTGCTCCCTAGTGGCTGGTTTATGGCATATCTCAAGTGCTTTGAGAATATTCATCTGTCTTACCCATATCCATCAAAGCCTAAAGAAAAGCAAAATGAAAAATGCTGTTTTATAATGAGAGCCTTAGGCAGAGATGTGTCTTTAAAAAAAGAAAAGTCATTATGTATTCTCCTAGTAATACTGCAAAGAGAGAAGCATACTTGTGCTTTTTGAAGAGGTTCAGGCATTCTTTAATGTTGTGGATGAATTGCACATTTGTTTGTGATTCCAGCTTTATATTACATTCTGGAGTTTTTTATTAACCTGTCTAAATAAAGGTTGAATGAAAATGCAGAGATTTTTTTTTTTTTATGCAAGTTGCAAATGTTCCATTAGATTTAAATAATGGCTATAATAAATAAACACATTGATTTTCATCTAATTGTGCATTTAGGTTCCACTGACAAAAAAGTTTATAAACAATGACAAATTAGTATAGAAAATTATAT